>NC_139521.1:62206805-62616805 GCF_947247035.1 Vipera ursinii
GAAGGAGCTGGCAGATGTTATCTCAGAACCATTGCATCGTATCTTTCAAAAATCCTGGAGCACCGGGGAAGTACCTGAGGATTGGAAAAGTGCTGATGTGGTTCCCATTTTCAAGAAAGGAAAAACAAACAAACTAGACCCTGGAAACTACAGACCAATCAGTCTAACCTGGGAATATCCTAGGAAAGATAATCAAAAAACAAATCTGTGAACAACTAGAAGCAAACAAGTTATAACTGGTAGCCAGCACAGGTTCATTAAAAACAGATCATGCCAAACTAATCTTATTTCATTCTTTGATAAAGTGACTAGACTAGTAGACCAGTGAAATGCTGTGGACATAGTATACTTAGATTTCAGTAAGGCATTTGATAAAGTAGACTACAACCTACTGCTTGGTAAGTTAGAAAAAGGTGGAATAGACAACATCACCACCAGATGGATTTGTAGCTGGCTAACATACCATACTCAATGAGTAGTCCTCAATGGTACTACATTCACATGGAGAGAAGTAAGCAGTGGGGTACCACAGGGCTCTGTCTTAGGCCCAGTACTCTTCAATATCTTCATCAATGACTTAGATGAGGGAATAGAAGGGGAATTCATCAAATTTGCAGATGACACTAAACTAGCAAGCATAGTCAACATCCCAGAAGACAAGTTCAGGATTCAGAAAGATCTTGACAAACTGGAACAATGGACCCTATCCAATAAAATGAGTTTTAATGTGGAGAAAAGCAAAGTTTTACATTTAGGCAGGAAAAATCAAAGATATAAGTACAGACTGGGTGAGACCTGGCTCAAAAACATTAACTGTGACAGGGACCTTGGAGTCCTAGTGGATGATCACTTGACTACGAGCCACCAATGTGCAGCAGCAGCCAAAAAAGCTAATATAATCCTGGGTTGCATAAACAGAGGCATGGAATCAAGATCATGTGAAGTATTAGTACCAATTTATAAAACCCTAGTGAGACCACACCTGGAATACTGCAACCAATTGCTGTCACCATACTACAAAAAAGATGTTGAGACCAACATGTTGAGAAGAGCAACTAAGATGATCTAAGGCCTGGAGAATAAAACACATGAAAAACGGCTGCAGGACTTGGGTTTGGCTAGTCTAAAGAAAAGAAGAAATAGGGGAGATATGATAGCAGTATTTCAGTATTTAAGGGGGCTGCCACAAAGAAGAGAGGGTTAAATTATTCTCCAAAGCACCAGAGGGCTGGAGAAGAAACAATGGTTGGAAACTGATCAAAGAGAGAAGCAACCTGGAATTAAGGAGAAAGTTTCTAACAGTGAGGAAAATTAACCAGTGGAACAACCTGCCTCCAGAGGTGGTGAATGCTCCAACACTGGAGGTTTTTAAGAAGAGACTGGACAGTCATTTGTCTGAGATGGTATAGGTTCTCCTGCTTGAGTGGGGGGCTGGACTAGAAGACCTCCAAGGTCCCTTCCAGCTCTATTCTATTCTAAAATGTTATTGCATTGTATTCCTTGTGGTATCTAGCTTCATTTGAAGTTCTTTGGGAATTGTTTGCTAAAAGATGGGGCATCCATTATTTTCTTCCATTTATTTCTTGCTGTCTGCAGATTGCTTTATGTCAGATACTTAAAAGGGCACTTAAAATTGAATAAAAGCTGCACAGTCTAAACCTTCTGTGTATGTGGGTGCATGTATACAATACATATTTAACATTGCCCATGTTGCAGAAAAAAATATCCAGTATGTGATTTGAAACAACCCTTGGGAGGAAACCCAGTGAATATACTGGGAAAATAGGCATGCCCACCAATAACTGTACATATGTTCTGTTAAAAATGTTAATCTGGAAAACTTCTTCTTGCAGCTGTTGGAATTTAGCATTCTAGGAAGAAACAATTCCGTCTGGATCTGGAGATACACTGCATGCTAATAAGAATCTATCACAGTGGTACAAGTCTCTAAAATAGCATTGCTGGTAGGAAAATATGTTAGTTTGATTTCAGATTTCCTAAAAGTACCTGTTTGTGGAAATTTTGCTGCTTAAGTTGAAAGCAGCTGGTGATGTATATCTTTGCTTTTTTCTCCATTGGAGCATCAACCTGTGTGGAATGCTATAGTGATTGACAGTTTTATCCAAGGTCACTCAATCAAAGCTAGGTGACTGAAATAGTCTTTGAATTTGGATTGTCACTATACAAGAATATTCTGCTTTGATATTGTTCTGGCTCTTGAAGTGAAATATCATGACATAGGTAACTCATGATTACTTTCAAGATTCCCTTCAAACACCTTACTTTATATAGATAAAGGAAACATATGTTTGCATTGCAAGTGAATGAATGCATCCCAGTGAATGCATGCAATGCTAAATAATTTTATAGACTGTTGTACTTTGAAACATGCCCTAAGTAACAGGGAAAAAGTTGAAAAAATCCAGCAAAATTGGCCTGCCTCATTTCCCATAACCCCTCTCCCCTGAAGGAATGACTTTATGATATGATTTTAGGCTGGTGTTCAAAGAACAATGATGAATAATTCATTGACTCTTTTCCAGATAGCTTTTGAATTGGTTAATTGGCCTGGTAAGTTGATTGCGATAGCCGAATGAAGTCTCAAGTTGGCAGAGGATAAATATTATGAAAAAAAAGTGTCTTCAGCCAGCCCAATCAAAAATGCTTGGAGAAGGTAAACACAGATTCTAGAGTGTCATTTTTACAGTGCTAATCTTCAGTGTCTATTGCACTTCACAGAGAAAACATTCTAAGGCTATTGATCTGCCCAGCAGAAATACAAACGTTCTATTACACAACTGAGGTTTGATGCAAACATTTTAACAGGAAAAAATACCTTAATTGTCATAGATAGATCAATGGATGGATAGGTGGATGAATAGAGGAAGGAAGGAAGGAAGGAAGGAAGGAAGGAAGGAAGGAAGGAAGGAAGGAAGGAAGGAAGGAAGGAACTTTTCCATTTTGTAATGGACTATGAGAACTGATAAATTGGCATCAGTCCTTCAGTAAAACAACTATGTGAAATCAGATCTGGCAGTTCTTCAGTTGGTGTTGGCCTAGTACCAACGATGTCATAATGTAATGGCGTAGTATATGTGAGGATCCAAGTAATGTAACCTTTTGTAATTGACAAATGACAACATTGTCAATTCACAGATTTTCTAAGTGCTGTTCAAGGTGTTTTGGTGTGGCATGCAGAGTAGCGATAACCACTGGGACAAGTAATGATGGTTTATGCCATAATCTTTCAATTTCGATTTTCAAATCATGCTACTTTGATCTTCTCCAATTCTTTATCTTCTATTATACCCCTGGTATTGCCCCATCACTTATCCACACCCTCTTAAATCTGGTGTGTTGAGTTCCAAGACTTAAATCACTTTGTATTCAGAAATCCCACTATCTTTTAACTGGCTCATTTTTTACTACTTTTTCAACTATATGTTCCCACCAATTTTTCATTAATGGCAAATGATAATTTTTACAGATGTGCCAATGAATCTTTTTGCTGACTGAGTTATATTGTTGTTTATAATGAATTTGTGCAAGCTTTTTGCATGAACTGAAACTACATCTACTATTTCTTCTGCTTTTTTCAGTCTGCACTTTGAATCATTTGATAATTTTTTTCAGTTCTGGCTTTGATTAATAATGTTAGATTTTTTTTCCCTCCAATGATATTTCAGGATGTAAGATGTTCCAAGAAAACCTGCCTTTTGCAATTGATTGATGGTGGTTTTGTCAATGCTGATGGTGTTCAAGTGGTGCTCCAGATGTTTTGGGATTTCACCAAGGGCTCTACTATTATTGGTTCTTATCCTTGCTTCCTTTTGCCACATATACCTCCATCCACAGATCTGCATATTTTGTGATTTTCTTCAGTTCTTTCTCTTCTCTTCTCTTCTCCTTTCTCCAAGTATTGTAATATCCACTATCCAGATTTTCTTGCCTTTCTTGTTAACAATTATTAAGCCCTAGTTATGTGACAGTTGCTTATCTGTTTGAATTTTTTTAACTTCTTGATTTTCATTTTATACTACTTTGTCTGTTTTGTGGCCCCACCAGTTCTAGCTTACAGGCAAATGGTACTTCTTGAAAATATTCCAATATACTATTTGTTGTGTAGTGAGTTCTTTGCTGGCAATAAGTGAGACGAGAGGTTGCAAACAGCAACATTGCTTTATTGAGGCAAACTGGAACAGAACTGAAACGGAGGCTGCTGCGCAGCTACTTATATGGTTGGCCACTAGGCGGCAGCCAACAGATTTAAAGGAACCCATTTCTGCCCTCAAATCAACCAATGATCTTACTGGAGACAACAAGTCTGGCTTAGTCAGAGACCGTTACACAGACACACCATTGAGCAACCTTAAGCAGCATTCAAACAGACACGTGAACAGTTCAAGTAAAAATCCCAATACATTAATTACACCATTGTTACTACTTCGTCATGTCATTGTTTGTAGTCAGTCTGTGCGATCTTCTTGCAGCAGCTAACTAGATGGTTTACTATTTTATTATTGTTATCATTGGGGGAAAAAACCCTATCACTATTGCTCTTAGTTACGAAGTTGGCAGCAGCAATTTCTGTATGTCTTCAAATAGTTTGCTTTATCCATTCATGTTATTCTAATCGCCTTCCTCTTTCTCTTGCCATTTTTCTTTTTTCTCTTTTTGTTTAAAAAAGAGGTACTTCACATTTGTGGAGGCAAGTGATATGTTGTGTTGAGATGCATTGTTTTGTACAGAATAGGAAGAAAAATGACAGTTCTTTCCTTTTTACTTGTAAATATGAAAAGTCTTTTCAGTAATGCTTCCCTTCCTTCATAAACAATCTTTTTCTTTCCCGCCCTGCAGTTCAGGCAGAAGCCATAAATAAAAGGGCCACAATTTTTAAGGAGGAGTAGGAGTAGGAGTGTTTTTAGAAGCAGTGTTTATTTTTTCATTTATTTAGATGTAGACGCTCTTTGACTCCAAACCATTCTGGACAGCTTACATATTAAAAGTCCCAAACAGTAGAACCAAAGCAAGATCAATACAATACAATGAAACTCAACACTCCTTGACTCTGATGCTGGATAAGGAATGAGGAAGCATTGGTCTTTAAGAAAGGCTAACTTATAATTTTTTTTTGTAAAAAAAAAAGGGATTTGTTGAAAGAGAGACAGGCCACTGGAAGGTTTGTTGTTCTAATCCGTGCAAACTATATGTGCTGTGGTAGTCTGTGTAATCTCCTAAATATTTTCTTCTTCCTCTGCTATCCTTTAAAATCCAGAGGAATAGAATCAGGCCTTTTTCTTCTTGTGACAAGATAATCTTTCTCGTGATATCGCCTATAATTCTGCATATGTTAGGAGGAGTGTGTCCCTAATTGAGAGAGGTCAAACCACACAGTGTCAGAATTAGTGTGCTCGTTCCCGATTGGTTCTTGGACTACTTTAACATGGACTAATCAGAGATCAGCTCACCAAGTTCAAATTTTATATTTATTAAATTTATTGGCTGCCCCTCTTATCACAGGGTAACTCTCGGTAAGTGCAACAGTTCAGTCAGCCGTCTTCCAGAATGTCTTTCCTGGAAGAGTGAAAAATCCTGTAAAAGATACCTTCCCCATGTGCTTTTATCACATGAGAGAGTACCCAAGACATCTCTAGAAAGATGTCCTACCATGCTCTTCCATTACTAGAACATTCGCTTCCAAAGGCCCACTCCTTTTGCTGCTTGCTCCTCTATTCATTGTGATGAGGCTAAGCTGTTTTCTTTAGAATTATCTCTATATTATAACAAACATTGGGAAAGTGGGATTTGGGCTGGGCTAAACAATAAAAGTTGGTGCAAGGGGAATTAGGGAGGTTGAAGTATCCAATGATGAAATAACACCTCTTTCGCTCAACCAAAGGTCTTTCAATATTCCCAGCAAAAATATAGAATAACTCAAATAAAATATGTACTTAATATCATGTCCTGAGTATAGAATGGAGAGTCCTAAAAAACCATTCTTTCTTACTATACTTATCTGTCACTCCTTTTTCCCCCCTCTCTGCCTTCCTTTAATCCATCTAACTGTTTTCTCTATTTGGAAAAGCAAGGCAAAGCACTATTATATCTTTCCAGTATAAATTGTACTTTTGGGAAACTTTAAACTCAGTACTGGCTATTATGTCATCCAGTTCCAAGGTATCTGAAAAGTACTGGGAATCTAAAGAACTCCAGAGCACATTCTTAGCACTTAACATTGTGAAAAAAATAAAATATTACCCTATCCGTCCATAGCATGCTTTATTAATTACAAAATATCCTTCATGAAAGAGACAAAGATTTGAAGAATGAGAAATTGCTCCAATTAACTATATTAAATTATTTTATGAGCACAAATCTCCTACCATGTAAATGACATCTAATGAAACAGCTAAACTGGACAACAACACCATCCATAAAAATGGATATGACTGGTAAATCTATAACAGTTGTTGTAATATGGAGGGGAACTGCTATAGAATCAAAAGAGGACTAGTTGATACAGATACTATAAAAGAATTCTGTCAGATAAAATTCAAATTGAAAATATTTGTCTAAGAACATGAGTGTGTAGCTGCATTTTAACGGGACTTTTTAATAAGCTCAACAGCTTTTCACAAGCGGTCTGCTTCTTTGCCAACCAACCTGATGTTCTCAAGAACATCTGAAGGGCTTTAAACTAAGAAAAGCAAAGTTAAAAAAATGTGATTTTTCTAACTTCCTCAGCTGTTCTAAAGGTCAATCTAACAGGCTAATAGCAAAGAAGCAAAATAAAATTGGAATGAGGTCTCAAGATCCAAATTGCTGTGTTTGTGGTTCTCCCAAAGGTGCTTTTCAAAAGGCAACTGGACTTTGAACCCCTTTGAACACATTTCACTTCTCATCCAAGAAGCTTCTTCAGTTCAGTTCAGAAGAAACTTCTTGGATGAGAAGTAAAACATTTTTAAGGAAAAAAAAACCACCCAAGAAAGTCCAGTTGCTTTTTGAAAAGCATCTTTGGAACAACCATGGCCAGGATGATTGAGAATCTCCATAAACGTTTTACGGTTCTGTTGGCAAGCTCCTTGCATTTTTCAGTCTTCAGTCTTGCACTACGATGTCAGCAAAGATAGATAAGATACTGTGCATGTGTCGAATTCAATTGCTTCATCAAAGCATCTTTAAAAACATCAGAGATTAGGAAAAATGACTGTCAGATAAGGTGCTCTTATTTCCGTATAGAAATAAGTCCTGTTATTGTGTGCATTAAATATTAAGGATTACAGCTTATCAACAGGAGCTTCTTAGATCCTGCTCTGTCCTAAACCTCCAACAAGTTGGTGTTTTTTTTAAAAAAATAATGCAACACAATGAAATTTTGGGGAATTCTAATGGGAACTAATTCTGCATGTTTGATGCTCAGAATTTTTAAATAGCTAACTACAGAACCGGTGACCCACTGGACTATTGTTTCAGAGATATTTTCTTACTCCACAGAAAGAAAACAGAATGACCAAGACTCTCTTAAAAAACATAAAATACATGCATAAAATAAGCTTTTCTTCACTAACATGGTGATAATTCAACACTTCACATATCTAGATAATAAAATATATACTTCCAGTTGACTTGAGCTTAATCTAGGCTGCTTTTCCTGTTAGCAACCTGGTCCTTGGATGCTGGGAAAGAACATGACCCAGACAAGGTTAAGGGTTATGGATTTTTCTCTTCTATTTTTTATGTGACCTTTCTAATTAACCTATCCGTTTCTCTGGATAATACCATTGTCATTTGGCTGTTCAATGTTTTAAAAATTGTGGTCCCTGATACTCCATAAATTTCTATCCCTGATCCACAGAGTGAGCAGCTTCCAGTAGAGTGACAAGTCTGATAACACCATATAGGCTTGTGATTACATTCAGATCCTGTATTTTTGCATGCAGGATTGAGCTTCTAGGCACCCAGTGTTCTGTACCAGCCTACTATCAGCCCTGCAGAAAAGGCAGGGACAACCCCTTTACAAGAAGGCAAGAGGCTGGAACTAAGCCTGCCAAATTTATGGACACAAAAGCAAACAGAGCCAAACAAAACACGAACCATGAAACAGGAGCTATTCAAACGGTTGCCTTCAGCAAACCAGCCCTCCCACACATTCCCCTTTTAAACAGTTCAGGGCATGGCTTCTCTCTGCCTCCTTCCGAGGTGCCCCATTGCCTTCCTCTGTTTACTCCTGCTTGACTGCCTCCTGCGTCGGGCGTCCTTGAACAGGGCCAGCTGTGGGTCATCTTCATCCACGCTGTCAGGCTCACATAGCTGGGTCTGCGTCGTAACCAGATAAGAGGGGCCTGGCTGAGGGCTCTGCGGAGCCTCAATACTATCCTCAGCAAGCTCTCCAACACCCCCCTCCTCCTCCTCTGAATCGTCCGACCCAACTGCCGAACCCACAGGCTGACCCTGAATGACAACACCCAGTTAAATGCTTATCTGGACAGGAAAACCTGGGGCTATGCTTTATGTATATTCACAATATATTTAAAAGACCTTGTGTGTATGCACCTGTCATTCACAGCTGGCTAGCTACCCTCTGAATTTGAATCAACATCTTCATAAGGGAGAAATTCCATATAAGGACAAAGGGTTAACACAATCCCTCCTTTAGTTAAAGATAGGGCTTTTAAATATCAAGGGCAAACTCCAAAAGAGATCGAAGAAGAACACATGTATGAAGGCTGTAAGATGGAGTGAGCCAGAAGTGTTTTGCTCCAGCCTCTGATTCAAGTAAACATTATAGAGAAGGAGCAGCTGTTTCAAGGGCCTTCTACTTTTGATGAGCTATAGTTGTGAGCTGTGCAAGACACTTGACACTAAGCAGCTCTCTTCTTCTAAACAACTATGGAAAATTAGATGCTTAATGTCACTTTTTAATTAACCATACTTCAGCCTGAGCTGGGCATGAAGCTATTAATTTTATTTATTATATTTTGAGGTCTGCATTATTAAAGCTTCATTTGTTTCCAGATTTGCAACAGACCAGCACTATTTTGTATTTGTATTTTAATGGTTTTTTTTCCCCACATAGGAGCTTTTGTAATGGATCCTTCTGTCTGTTTATTAAAAAAAAATCTCCAATGAAGGGCTATGGGGCCAGGAGGTTCTATAACAGAAAATAATTCATTTTCTCCTCACTTTCCCCTTTTAATAGCTCAATGAACCATAGATGGTAGCACTAGCAGCTACTAAGACACTGCTTCAGGACCACAGAGCCACAGTGTGAAGATCCATGAGAGACGATGCTTTAGTTTAGACCAGGGGGTCTTCAAACTTGGCAACTTTAAGACTTGTGGACTTCAACTCCCAGAATTCCTCAGCCAGCCAGATAGTCCTAAACCTATGGCTGCAACGGAGCCCAAAATTTCCACTGCTAAGCAAAAGAGTTGTTAACTGAATTGGGCCCCATTTAAGGAACTTTTTGTCACAGTTGTTAAATGAATCACTGCAGTTGTTAAGTGAATCATACAGGTATAAAGTGAATCCCGCTTCCCCCCATTGACTTTGCTTGTCAAAAGTCGGCTGGGAAGGTTACAGTCGTAGGTGTTAAAGGTCATAAGTACGAAAACTGGTCATAAGTCACTTTTTTCAGTGCCATTGTAACTTTGAATGGTTACTAAATGAATGGGTGTAAGTCAAGGACTACTTCTGTGGAGTCAATTCTTACTCTTGGATTTATACTGGCATGGAGTTCTGGAAAAATAATCTTTGCTGTTTTCTAGAGTACATTTAGAATGCTTAATGTGCTTCCTGCTCAGTGTTTGTAAGCTTCTTACACAGGGTGAATATTCATGGAGAGTTTTTTGAGTCTACTCCTAGCAGAAGCAATTTGTTGTTTATGTATTATTCAGTGGAAGCACAGTGGCATTTCTTTGCTCATGGTTTCAAAGCAAAGGAGTGTATCTGAGTCACCTTTGCTAGGGTAAGGATAAATTGTTGTCTTGAGATAATGCATCTAAAGACAATGACTGCATTTTCTTACACTGTGAAATCAGACTGGGAATGTTAGTGCCTATTTCAATTCTTAATTGTCCTACATCAAGCCATGGTTATATGCTAATGTAAACAGGTTTTTTTTAAAAAAGTATTGCAGTACTTAAGAATGCTAATCAGATAGGCTTCCCATATCTTTAACATGACATACATCCATTCGTATTTATCAGTTGAAATGTCCTTTATGTAAAATTGGATGATGATAATAATAATAATAATAATAATAATAATAATAATAATAATAATAATAATAATAATAAGTTGGAAGGGACCTTGGAGGTCATCTAGTCCAACCCCCTGCTCAGGCAGGAAACCTTATACCATTTCAGGCAAATGGCTGTCCAGTCTCTTCTTAAAAACCTCCAGTGTTGGAGCATTCACCACCTCTGGAGGCAGGTTGTTCCACTGGTTAATTGCTTTTCCTAAGAATAATGTGTGTATGTGTGTCTATATGCCAAATGCTTTAGATATGGCAGCACACTTAAGCTTATAGACTTTCTATATCAATCAGCCAGCACTTATCAGCTTGAGAGCTATGTTTTCTTGCTGTTGTTTCTTGTTCCAAAATATACGTAAAAATGCATCATGTTTTTTCTCTAGTTTTTACTTCTATGAATCAGATATTACAGGAAGTCCTTGATTTATGACCATTTGTTTAATAACCACTTAAAGTTACACCATTGCTGAAAAAAGTAACTTAGTAGTCCTTGCACTTATGACCATTACAAAATCCCTGTGGTCATGTGATCAAAATTTGGGCACTTAGCATTTATGATGGTTGCAACATTCTGGGGTCATGTGATCACCATTTGTGACTTCCCAGGAGGCTTCAACAAGCAAAGTCAACTGAGGAAGCCCGATTCACTTAATGACCATGTGATTTGATAGGAAAGGTAGTAAAACCTGATGCGACTAAATTAATGACTGCAACACTTAGTAATGGAAATTCTGGTCCCAATGATGGTCACAAGTCAAGGACTGTCTGTATTTTTCTTTCAACAGGCTTTTAGCATTTTTGTTTTCTTTTTATGACCCTTTAATCCTTTTATTTTCCCCTTCATGGATTACTGCCTTGTCATGGGGAAGGGGCTTGTGTAATTCAATGAAGCTATGAGCTATGCCGTGCAGGGCCACCCAAGACAGACAGGTTATAGCAGAGAGTTCTGACAAAACGTGATCCACTGGAGAAGGAAATGGCAACCCATTCCAGTATCTTTGCCATGAAAACCCTATGGACAGTATCAAAAGGCAAAATGATATGACGCTGGAAGATGAGCCCCTCAGGTCGGAAGGCGTCCAATATGCTACTGGGGAAGAGCAGAGGGCTAGTACTAGTAGCGCCAGAAAGAATGAAGTGACTGGGCCAAAGCCGAAAGGACGCTCAGCTATGGATGTATCTGGTGGTAAAAGGAAAGTCCGATGCTGTAAAGATTTATTCTCCATAGGAACCTGGAATGTAAGATCCACAAATCAAGGAAAGCTGGACGTAGTCAAAGAAGAGATGACAAGACTGAACATCGACATCTTAGGAATCAGCAAACTAAAATGGACAGGAATGGGTGAATTTAATTCAGAGGACCATCAGGTATACTACTGCAGGCAAGAATCCCTCAGAAGGAAATGGAGCAGCCTTCATAGTCAATAAAAGAGTAGGAAAAGCAATATTGGGATACAATCCTCAAAATGACAGAATGATCTCAGTTCGAATCCAAGGCAAACCATTCAATATCATAGTAGTCCAAGTCTATGCCCCAATCACCAGTGCTGAAGAGGATGAAATTGACCACTTCTATGATGCCCTACAGCACCAACTAACACCAAAAAATGATGTCCTTATCATCATGGGGGATTGGAATGCTAAAGTAGGAAGCCAAAAGATAACTGGAATAACAGGCAAGTTTGGCCTTGGAGTACAAAATGAAGCAGGGCACAGGCTGACAGAATTATGTCAAGAAAATATGATCATCATAGCAAACACTCATTTTCAACAACCCAAAAGACGGCTCTACACATGGACATCACCAGACGGTCAACACAGAAATCAGATTGACTATGTGCTCTGCAGCCAAAGATGGAGAAGCTCTATACAGTCAGTAAAAACAAGACCAGGAGCTGACTGTGGCTCAGACCATGAGCTTCTTGTTGCAAAATTTAGATCTGATAGACCACAGGTCGGCAACCTGCGGCTCCGGAGCCGCATGCGGCTCTTTGAGCCGTCTCTTGCGGCTCCCAGCCGCCCGGTGCGCGCGCACCTCTTCCAACGGGCAGTGGTGCGCGCGCACCTCTCCAAATGGAGAGTGGCACCGCCCATTTGGAGAGGTGCACGCGCACCTCCCCGAATGGGCGGAGGTGCGCGCGCACCTCCCCAAACCTTTGGAGAGGTGCGCGCGTACCTCCGCGCGAATGGGCAGCGGTGCCGCTCTTTCAGGAAGCCCGCCGTGGCCCGTCTGTGAAGCTGCCGAAAGCGGCAGCTTAGCAGACGGGCCGCGGCAGCTTCCGCAAAGAGCGGCGCCCCTGCCCATTCCGAGAGGTGCGTGCGCACCTCTCCGAACGACCGGAGGTGCGCGTGCACCTCCCCAAACCTTTGGGGAGGTGCGCGCGTACCTCCGCGCGAACGGGCAGCGGTGCCGCTCTTTCAGGAAGCCCGCCGCGGCCCGTCTGTGAAGC
This sequence comes from Vipera ursinii, assembly GCF_947247035.1. Lineage (NCBI taxonomy): Eukaryota > Metazoa > Chordata > Lepidosauria > Squamata > Viperidae > Vipera > Vipera ursinii. Next base: position 62,219,511 of record NC_139521.1, read on the forward strand.
TGCCGAAAGCGGCAGCTTAGCAGACGGGCCCGCGGCAGCTTCCGCAAAGAGCGGCGCCCCTGCCCATTCCGAGAGGTGCGTGCGCACCTCTCCGAACGACCGGAGGTGCGCGCGCACCTCCCCAAACCTTTGGGGAGGTGCGCGCGTACCTCCGCGCGAACGGGCAGCGGGCCGCTCTTTCAGGAAGCTGCCGCTTTCGGCAGCTTCCTGAAAGAGCGGCGCCGCTGCCCCTTCGCTTTCGGCAGCTTCCTGAAAGAGCGGCGCCGCTGCCCCTTCGCACGGAGGTGCGCGTGCAACTCCGGTCGTTCGGAGAGGTGCGCGCGCACCTCTCGGAATGGGCAGGGGCGCCGCTCTTTGCGGAAGCTGCCGCAGCCCGTTTGCTAAGCTGCCGCTTTCGGCAGCTTCACAGACGGGCCGCGGCGGGCTTCCTGAAAGAGCGGCACCGCTGCCCATTCGCGCGGAGGTACGCGCGCACCTCCGGTCGTTCGGAGAGGTGCGCGCGCACCTCTCGGAATGGGCAGGGGCGCCGCTCTTTGCGGAAGCTGCCACGGCCCGTCTGCAAAGCTGCCGAAAGCGGCAGCTTTGCAGACGGGCCGTCGCCATCGGGCAACCGGGAACCGGTTCCATCTCATTTTTTAAAAAATGGCAGCCGCGTGCGTCCGCGCATGCGCAAAAAACCTTTTTGCGCATGCGCGTGCATGGACACACGCACGCGGCTCCCTCTTTTTTTAATTTGTGATGGAACCGGTTCCCAGTGGCTCTTTTTCTTTTTTAGGTTGCCGACCCCTGTGATAGACAGAGTGCCTAAAGAACTATGGACTGAGTTTTGCAACATTGTACAAGAGGTAGAATCTAAAATCATCCCAAAGAAAAAGAAATGCAAGAAAGCAAAATGGCTGTCTGAGGAAGCTTCCAAATAGCTGAGAAAGAAGGGAAGCGAAAGGCAAGGGAGAAAGAGAAAGATACACCCAATTGAATGCAGAATTCCAGAGAATAGCTAGAAGAGATAAGAATGCCTTCTTAAATGAACAGTGTGAAGAAATAGAAGAAAACAATAGAATAGGGAGGACCAGAGATCTCTTCAAGAAAATTGGAGAGATGAAGGGAACGTTTCATGCAAAAATGGGCATGATAAAGCAGGGCTTTTCAACCAGTGGTACAGGTACCATCTGTGGTACATTGTCACCTGGCAGATGGTATGCGACCATCCTAGAAAAGTGGTAGTGGGGGAGGGGAATGAGCTGAACTGGTGGCAGCACCGCACAAGCCTGAGCGAGAGATGGCTGGAGCTGCAGGGCTGTCAGGGCTCAGTGGGAGCACCAGGAACAGCACCAGTCTCCAGCTGGAGTTTGGCGCTGATCCTGGTGCTTCTGAGCCCAGAAGAAGCGCTAATCAGCTGGAATGTTGCAGCATCTCCAGGGTCTTGTGATTTACATTCAGATGCTTGGCAACTGATTCATATTTATGATGGTCACAGTGTCCCAGAGTCATGTGAAATGACCAACACCTGCTGAAACCACCCAGCAGATGGGGGAAATAAAAACCAACCCACCCCACCCCCGCTGCCAATCGTCAACAGAAATGCTCACAACAATGAAAACCTTGGACAGGAGGAAGAGCGTTGCCAAGTGGGCAGGCAGGTGTCTTGCTTGGCTGTAGCTTGGGGGGCATATTTTTCAGTGCCATTGTAACTTTGAACAATCACTAAGTGAACTGTTGTAAGTCGAGGACTACCTGTACTTCATCACTTTTTTCCCCTTTTTCTTTTTTGGTCATCAAGTTTTTGACACCTTACTAGGCGACTGGTGGTACTCAGATGTTGCCATATGCTAAAAGTGGTACAATGGGTGAAAAGGTTGAAAAGCCCTGTGATAAAGGACCAAAATGGTAGGGACCTATCAGAGGCAGAAGAGATTAAGAAGAAGTAGCAAAATTACACAGAAGAACTATACAAGAACGAGCTTAACATCCCTGATAACCACGATGAGGTGGTCACTGACCTCGAGCCAGACATCCTAGAATGTGAAGTGAAGTGGGCCTTAGGAAAGCTGAGCAACAACAAAGCTAGTGGAGGTGACAATATTCCAGCTGAGCTATTCAAAATCTTAAAAGACGATGCAGTAAAAGTGCTACACTCAATTTGCCAGCAAATTTGGAAAACTCAACAATAGCCACAGGATTGGAAAAGATCAGTTTACATTCTAATTCCAAAGAAAGGCAGTGCCAAAGAATGTTCAAACTATTGCACCATTGCACTCATTTCTCATGCTAGTAAAGTTATGCTTAAAATCCTACAAGCTAGACTCCAGCAATATGTGGATCGAGAACTACCAGAAGTACAGGCAGGATTTTGAAGAGGCAGAGTAACTAGAGATCAAATTGCCAACATATGCTGGATCATGGAGAAAGCTAGGGAGTTCCAGAAGAACATCTACTTCTGCTTCATTGACTATGCTAAAGCATTTGATTGTGTAGATCACAAAAAAATGTGGCAAGTTCTTAAAGAGATGGGAGTACCAGACCATCTTATTTGTCTCTTGAGAAACCTATATGCGGGTCAAGAAGCAACAGTGAGAACTGGACACAGAACCACTGATTGGTTCAAAATTGGGAAAGGAGTCTGGCAAGGCTGTATACTGTTGCCCTGCCTGTTTAACTTATATGCATCATGAGAAAGACAGGGCTAGATGAATCAAAAGTTGGAATTAAGATTACTGGGAGAAGTATCAACAACCTAAATTATGCAGATGATACCACTCTAATGGCAGAAAGTGAAGAAGAACTAAAGAGCCTCTTGTTGCAGGTGAAGAAGGAGAGTGCAAAAGTTGGCTTGAAACTTAACATTAAGAAAACCAAGATCATGGCATCCGGCCCTCTCAATTCCTGGCAAATAGATGGGGAAGAAGTGGAGGTAGTGACAGATTTTATTTTCCTGGGCTCCAAGATCACCGCAGATGGGGACTGCAGCCAAGAAATTAAATGACGCTTGCTCCTGGGAAGAAAGCCATGGCAAATCTAGACAGCACACTAAAAAGCAGAGACATCATCCTGCCAACAAAAGTGTGTATAGTTAACGCTCTGGTCTTCCCAGTTGAAATGTACGGCTGTGAAAGTTGGACCATAAGAAAGGCTGAGCACCAAAGAATTTAGGCCTTTGAACTATGGTGCTGGAGAAGACTCCTGCGAGTCTCTTCGACTGCAAGGCATTCAAACCGGTCAGTCCTAGAGGAGATCAACCCTGACTGCTCTTTAGAAGGCCAGATCCTGAAGTTGAAACTCAAATACTTTGGCCACCTAATGATAAGGAAGGACTCACTGAAGAAGAGCCTAATGCTGTGAAAGATGGAGGGCAAGAGAAGAAGGGGACGACAGAGAATGAGGTGGCTGGATGGTCACTGAAGCAGTAGGCGTGAGCCTAAATGGACTTCAGAAGATGGTAGAGGACAGGAAGGCTTGGAGGAATGTTGTCCATGGGGTCACCATGGGTTGGACATGATTTTGCAACTAACAACAACAACAACAACAACAACAACAACAACAATCCTTTTATTTGGGGTGGTGAATGATGTTGAGCATTTACTGGCCGGATGCCCTTCCTGATGCCTATGCAGAGTTTGCAGCAGATATTTTTTGTTTATGCCCTGATAAACACCTGACGTTACTTAGGATTGATCTTTCAACTTTCTGAATGGGAGGCAACCATCCTCACCTCTAGGCCACCATGCCGTTCTTTTAGCATTAGTTTTGTAAATTGTATTGAATAGCTTATTTTTAAATTTATACTAATACAATAGTATTAGTAATGATTCAGTATTTCATACATAGGATATGAAGTTACGCTCAAGTTTCCTATGAAATGGGCAGCTGACAACCACAATTAATATTTCGCCTAGTCGCGCAGCGGCAGCCCTGCCCGAGCTGCTCGATATCCTCTCGGGGTTGGTGGTTGAGTTTCCCAAACTTATAGTTTTGGGAGACTTCAATCTACCATCCCTGGGAGGCTCATCTGAGCTAGCTCGGGAGTTCATGGCTTCCATGACGGCCATGGACCTGACGCAAGTAATTTCTGAACCAACTCATGAGGGAGGCCACACCCTTGACCTGATTTTTTTTATCTGGACAGTGGTTGGATGATCTTGGTGGGGGCTCTCCATTTATTATGCCCCTGTCATGGACCGATCATCACCTCCTGCGGCTGGTCTTCCGTTTTGCCACCCCCTGCCGCGGGGGTACGGAGCCAATTAGATGGTACCGCCCCAGACGCTTAATGGATCCTGATAGATTCCAAGCGGCGCTGGGGTCCCCACCTGCCTCCATTGCTCACAACTCGGCGGATGCCTTAATGGAAGCCTGGGAAAGGGCAGCCACTGAGGCACTTGACCGGGTTGTACCCTTGCGGCCCCTGACCCGGTGCAGATCCCAACGAGCTCCATGGTTCTCCGCGGAGCTCCGGGAGATGAAGCGTCGGAAACGGGGCCTAGAGAGCTGCTGGAGGTCTAGCCGATCTGAATCCGACCGGTTGCGGTTAAGAACCCATATTAGGTCTTATCTCGCAGCGATGAGGGTGGCGAGGTGTAATTACTTCTCCACCCTCATCGCGTCCGCAGATAATCACCCGGCCGCCCTGTTTAGGGTGACTCGCTCCCTTCTTAATCAGGAGGTGAGGGAGGATCCCTTGCAGGGTCGTGCCGAGGAATTTAGTCAACATCTGACGGATAAAATCGCTCGGATTCGGACCGGTTTGGACTCCAGCTGGGCAGAGTCTGGCGATCAGGACACGGGCGGTCTTGTCAATGTTATCTGGGAGGAGTTTGATTCTGTGACCCCTGATGAAGTGGACAGGATTATGGGGAGGCTGAGCTCCACCACATGTTTATTGGATCCGTGCCCTTCCTAGCTGGTTTATGCAGCTAGGGAGAGGACACGAGGCTGGCTCCAGGCAGTCATATCTGCTTCTTTGAGTGAGGGTTATTTCCCCACCGTCTTGAAGGAGGCGGTGGTGAGACCTCTCCTCAAGAAGCCTGCCTTGGACCCAGCTGTATTGAACAACTTTCATCCAGTCTCCAACCTTCGCTTTCTTGCGAAGGTTGTTGAGAGTGTGGTGGTGCATCAGCTCCCTCTGGTCCTGGATGAAGCGGATTATTTGGACCCCTACCAATCGGGTTTCAGGCCCGGGTACAGCACAGAGACGGCATTGGTCGCTCTGGTGAATGATCTCTGGAGGGCTCGGGATAGGGGATATTCCTCTGTCCTAGTCCTATTAGACCTCTCGGCGGCTTTCGATACCATCGACCATGGTATCTTGCTGCGGCGTCTCAGGGGATTGGGAGTGGGAGGCACAGTTCTTCAGTGGTTCTCCTCCTATCTCCTGGGACGCTCGCAGTCGGTGTTGGCAGGGGGGCAGAGATCGGCCCCTAGGTCTCTCGTTTGTGGAGTTCCTCAGGGGTCGGTTCTCTCGCCTCTCCTGTTCAACATCTACATGAAACTGCTGGGTGAGATCATTCTTGGTTTTGGAGTTGGGTATCATCAATATGCTGATGATACCCAACTTTTCATTTCGACCCCAAACCACCCCAGTGATGCCCTCGCTGTGATGTCCTGTTGCCTGGAGGCGGTTCGGGTCTGGATGGGGAGAAACAGACTTCAACTCAACCCTGACAAGACTGAGTGGCTGTACATTCCGGCATCCCAGGACATTCAAAATGTTCCATCGCTTTCTATGGGGGGTGAGCTCTTACCCCCCGTGGATAGGGCTCGCAACTTGGGAGTCCTCCTAGACTCACGACTTACCCTGGAAGACCATATAGTGGCCGTGACTAGGGGGGCTTTCGCCCAGGTTCGCCTGGTGCGCCAGTTGCGGTCCTATCTGGACCGGGATGCCCTGTGTACGGTCACTCATGCGCTCGTGACCTCTCGCCTAGACTATTGTAATGCTCTCTACATGGGGCTTCCCTTGAAGACCACTCGGAGGCTCCAACTGGTACAGAATGCGGCCGCGAGAGTTGTCTTGGGAGTTTCCCGGTACTCCCATGTTACACCTTTGCTCCACGAGCTGCATTGGTTACCAGTTGTCTTCCGGGTGAGGTTCAAGGTCTTGGTTATGATCTTTAAGTCCTTACATGGCATGGGTCCGGGATACCTCGAGGACCACCTGCTGCCGGCGTCAACTCCCCTCCGCCCTGTGCGTGCCCACAGAGAGGGCCTCCTCAGGGTGCCTCCAGTCAGGGAATGTCGACTGGTGGCCCCCAGGGGGAGGGCCTTCTCTGTGGGTGCCCCGGCACTATGGAACCAACTGCCGGTTGAGCTCCGGATGGCATCAGACCTCCAATCCTTCCGTCGCGGGTTGAAGACCCACTTGTTTGAGTTAGCTGGTCTGGCCTGAAGGGGAATATGGGTTTTTTAATTGGTTTTATTATTTTACTATTGCTGTATTTTAATTGGGCATGGTTTAATTTTTTTTTTAAAATTTTTGTATACCTATTTATGTATGCCCTGTGAACCGCCCTAAGTCCCTAGGGAGAAGGGCGGTATAGAAATCCAATAAATGAAATGAAATGAAATGAAATATGTTTTGAAATGCCAAATACAGAGAGTGTATAAAGGAGAGAGTAACTGGTAAAACAATACATACAAAGCATTTTTCTTGGCAACATGTTTTGTAAGTCTCCCCAAAATAAACAAAACTGGATCAGATTTGATATGAAGAAAAATGCCGGCAAAAAGATCAATCTTGAAAATGGGCAGATGTCCCTTAGTCAACCTTGAAGTACAAATATTTTATTAGACATTCTTTACTTCAGAATGTAGACTATTGTTTATCTTTGATCAATGCCATATATTTTTCTTTGGAGCACATACTACCATCACTTGTAGTTCTTCCCCCCACTCTAAGGAATTGTTTTAGCTTCCTGCTAGTTAACAATATCTAATAGTGCATACAATACAATACATAATCCATTTGGAACTTTCTTCTGCATTGAATAATCAATATATTTTGTTTGTTTCAGGGATTTATTCATTTTTATGCAATTTGTAAGAGCCAGTTTGGTGCAGTGGTTAAAGATGCTTAAATCTGGGAAGCTAAGTTCTAGCTCGGCTTTAGGCATAGAAGTCATTCCTTCCCATCCTAGGAAGAAAACAATGGCAAACTACAGGCAGTCCTCAACTTACAACCATTTATTTAGTGACTGTTCAAAGTTACAATGATTGTGTGGAAAAAAATGACTAATAACCATTTTTCACACAATCGTTGTAGCATCCCCATGGTCATGTGATCCAAATTCAGACACTTGGCAACTGACTCATATTTATGATGGTTGTAGTGTTGCAGGGTCATCGCCTTTTGTGACCTTCTGATAAGCAAAGTCAATGGGGAAGCCAGGTTCACTTAACAACTGTGTTACTAACTTAACAACTGCAGTGATTCACTTAACAGAGGCAATAAAGGTTATAAGTTGAGAGCTACCTTTTCTTCTGAAAAACATTTCCTATAAAATGGCATGGACTTGTCTATGTAATAGTCAGACTGACTTAAAGGCATGCACATACTCACATACCTGAATTTGTTCAGGTAAAAATTCAGTGTTCCCAGGGTTTCTTAATAGAAAAAAAGTATAGCCAGTCCTTTACTTACAAGGGCACTGAAAAAAGTGACTTAGGGCTATTTTTCACACTTATGACTGTTGCAGCACCCCGATGGTCACGTGATTTACATGTGGCTGCTTTACAACTGACTCACATTCAAGACAGTTGCAGTGTCCTGGGGTCATGTGATCCCCTTTTGCGACCTTCTGAACAAGCAAAGTCAATGGGGAAAACAGATTTAACCACTGCAGCGATTCACTTAAGAAATGTGGCGAGAAAAGTCATAAAATGGGGCAAAAGTCACCGAATAAATTTCTCACTTAGCAACATAAATTTTAGGCTCAGTTGTGGTCGTACGTTGAGGACTTCCTGTTATAAGCAATCTTGAACAGCCATGGAACGATTCTTCTTTCCCTCACTGCTTTTTACCATGCATGAAACATATGCGTCTTTCTACATGAAGAATAAGCCAATAAAGGAATGCCAGAAAATAACGTCCTCAAATATAATGCACCAGGAAAGCAGCTTATTAAGAACCTTGCCATGGCTGGTTTCGTAACGACACCTTCTTATTCAGAGGTGTTAAGAGTACCGATGAGTGGCTTGGGATCAATTCATGCTGATACTCAAGAAGGCAAAGCATGAAAACTGGAGCTTTCAAAGGCATCTGGAGCTTTTCGGAGATTAAGCAGATTTCATTATCAAACCCTACAAATTGCAGTCATCAGGCCCATGCTGTCACCCATGTGGTATGAGAACATAGTTCTCCCCAGGGGAATACTTGGCAGCACGATATGCCTCCATCTATCTAAGTAGTAGAAACGTATTTCTTCCTCTCAGATCGTGTGCCAGCATTTCAAGAGAAAAGCAAGTGGTCAATGCCTACGCAAAGACCAGTCCCAGATATTTTGGTCCTGAGGCAGAACATTCAAATGACCACATTGTAATTGTTTAAATGAACCATACAGAGGCAATTCACTATTCTGTAAAGATGCCTCCAGACAATGGCAAGCCATCTCATAAATGGTATGGTTGGTTCCTAAGGAAGTGGGCCTGCCTTTGTTAGGGTTAATCATTTGTTATGGATGGACAATGTGCAACATGAGGATAGCCTCACTTTCCACACGAAGGGCTTCTGGCAGCGTCCTTTTCCACCACAGGTAACGGCTTGATTAGGTTACTATTCAACCCACTTCACCTGCTACACTGATCATGAATTTTACTTCTGAGTGCCATAAGGGAAAGAGAAGAGAGCTTTTTGATCTCGGCCTGCTGTGGTTCTCTCCCTCCACCCCACACATGTGGAAAAATAGGTCAACATAGCAGAAAGTGGAGAGAACTAGGTGCCAAAAGCTCCCTCAAGACTGAATGCTAGATACTTCCTGGAAATTATTCCTCTGAAAGTTTAATGAGTTTTGGAGGACTAGAGAAGAGCCTCAAAACCTCATAATCATCCTATGAGTTATATTGCAAGGAACCTGTGCCAAACTAGCTTTTGCATGTTTTCCTCTATAAGGCTTCCTGGAGAAACGGAGGGAAAAAAAAAAGGTAAGAGACTAAGGCATGGGTCGGCAACCTGCGGCTCCCAGCCGCCCGGTGCGTGCGCACCTCTTCGAACGGGCAGTGGTGCACGCGCACCTCTCCAAATGGAGAGTGGCACCTCTCCGAATGGGTGGAGGTGTGCGCGCACCTCCCCAAACCTTTGGAGAGGTGCGCGCGCACCTCCGCACGAATGGGCAGCGGCGCCGCTCTTTGAGAAAGCTGCCGCGGCACGTTTGTAGGCTGCCGCTGCCCATTCCGAGAGGTGCGCGCGCAGCTCTCCGAATAAGCGTAGGTGTGCGCGAACGGGCAGCGGCGCCGCTCTTTGGGAAAGCTGTCACGGCACGTTTGCAGGCTGCCGAAGGCGGTAGCTCTGCAAACGGGCCGTCACCGTCGCGCAACCGGGAACCGGTTCCATCACACATAAAAAAAATGGCAACCGATTGAAGAAGGGAGGGGGAGGGGGGGTTTTAAAGAAAAATTGTATGTTAAAACATTTTAATAAAAAAAAATGGCAACCGCGCGCGTCCGCGCATGCGCAAGAAAAAACCGTTTTGCGCTATTAGATTATGATGATGATTATAGTGCATTGGTGTTAAATGAGGCACAAAGCAAATAAATAATAAATGGCAATTGCGGGGGAAAATATAATCAGCTTATTATGCCCAATACTATTGATATGTAATCAATAGGTAACTGGGAGGTGGATTAAATTTTCAAACAGAAGTTCTTGGCACATCCAAATGCCACTGAATGTGGTAGTCTCCATTTGGGACTCATCTTCTATAGATGAACTTGAGGAAGATTTTAAAGTTAATGAAGGCCTTCAAGCCAACAGGATGAAGAAAAAACAAACAGTGATGGCCTTTGCAAGCCAATATGATTGCAACCTTTTTTAACCTGGGAACTTCCCACCAATTTCATGCCTACAGAAATGATGGCATCTTCAAATGGAGAGGCACACTAGGGCACATTTGTAAGGAAGAATAGCATAGGAAAACAGCTTTACTTGAAAATCAGTCCATGCCTCCAAGAAAATGAAGTAGATGCAACTCACTGTGTGGAGAATGGGGGCTTTGAACCTTTCAGCAAAAACTTACAATTGAAAGGCGAACTAGTGCTGAGAGACCATTTTTGCCTCATGCCAAGGATAGCTTCTAGGACCTGAATCATGTCTGAACCTTGACAGCACTTTTCTTTAAATCCTTTGAAATTTTTATTGCTGATGGAGTTAGATTCTTTGATGTTGCTGAACATAATCTATACTCCTTCCTAACTGATTGTTGTATGATTAAAATAAAGACTCAAGCCTGGCAAATCCCTGTTCCTGTCAGATCCTGAGACGTCCATATGAGAACAGAACAGCTGGAAAGAGTCGTGTCGCAAATCTTAAAAGTATCATTGCCAATATTGAGTGAGAATAACAGCTGGTTCTCTAGATCATTTCTGGTATTTGATGATTTTAGAAAGTTGTTGAGCATACTGGATTTGAGTAATCTTTATTTTGTGCAGTCCAGTGAAACCTGTTCTGTCCTGAATTAGTGTTAAAGATAGCTACCATCAAGGACCCCACTGTAATTAGTTCTCATACATGGACCCAAATGAGTAGCTATTGTTTACGTATACATCTTTGCATTTACCCAGTTTTATACACTTGCACTCACAAATAATGAACTTTTATGCAGTATCATTTTAGTGCAGATATGCAGATAAAGTATGGAAATTTGTTCAAACACATTAAACTGACACTATTTCCTGGTCTGTATGATTTTTACATAGATTTATTGCGAGCAAAAGCACCCTTTTATGAGCTCTGAAAATTACCAGCTGGCCCATACCTACACCTATTAAGTGCCAACTATTTCAAAATATATGAACCCCATATAAAAACAGAAAAAGAAATTGGTCTGCCTCTCAAATGTACATAAAATATGTCCCAAAATATGATTTTATCTTTCTAATGTGAGAAATAGAAGTAGAAAATAGAATTGTGTTAGCCCCAAGGGAAAAAAAGAAATTATAGATACATTCAAAGCTCCAGAATTTAAATTTTTCAAAGTCATCAGTCTTTGTATTCTATTTCTATTTCTTAACACAATTATATTCATATGAAGTTTGGTTTATGTTCTCACCTGTTACGCATGTCAACATATTTGAGTGCTTTTGAAAAATTAAAGGCCCACAGATTTACCATGCTGTTTAATTGTAGTAACGTTTTGCAATGTTGTGATGGGTACACCAGATTTTATTTATTCTGACAGTATGTCAACAATAGTAATAAGAGTTTGGCTTTACTGCAAGCCATAATAAAAATATCAAAATTATTACTTGTTTTGCATAAAGCAAAATAATTTTACAGAAATATTAGTAAGCAATTTAATCCCACAAGAAAACTTGCCAGTAAATGTCCATATTTTAGTCCAATATGAAATTCTATATGTTTTTTTGTTATATCAGTGTCAGCCTCTCCTGCAACCACTGGATATAATCACTGAATTTCAAAGGGGCTGACATACAGAACTGAGCATCATCAATGTATTGATGCTGATGTCTATAAATAACCTAATCCAGCATCTTTTACAAATTCTCTCAATCTTTCATTATCAAAATTCATAATATAAAATCATCCTTTTTTATTAATAGACTTATGCTTAAATCACATATTTGAACCAGAAAATCTTCTAAGCAGATAATTACCAGTTACCGCTCTCATTCATTCTAGTGTTTTCAAAGCCCAATAACTTATATATGCTCTCATCTAGTTCCTCCCAGCCATTTAGTTTATCAGCATCTTGAACTAGATTCAATCATAATGGTTATATCTTCAGTTCTTTAGGCATTAAGTGAGATGAAGTGTTGAAACAGCAAACAAGTTTATTAACTCAGAACAGAAGCAGCCCTAATGGCTGCTGCACAGCTATTTATATGGTTAGCCTCCAGGCGGTGACCAATAGGTTCAAAGTAACAGTTTCCTGCCCAGAACCTAATTATGAACCTGGAGACAACAAGTCTGGCTTTCAGTAACAGCAACCATTACATAACACAGAAATCTAGGTCAGACATTAAGCAAGTGATCAGACACTAAGCAAGTGATTTAAAACAGTTATGGCCAATACATTACAATAATGTTGCTCAATTTTTCCTAAAGCAATATTTCCCTCAATCTGATTCTTCCAATATCATCCCTAACTGAAACGTGACATGCAGGTAGCATCATCTGTGACCTTTCAGTAACCTATAGATTTCTGTTTTGTATGCATATATTTAGATCCCACCAGTTAATGTATTTGACATGCATTTGGTCCCTTCATTCAAAATCAACCTTACAGCTTCACTTCCCTGCATATATTGATTGATTCCACTCTTATCAATTCAGAGCAAATTTGATGAGTTCCCTCATCTAAACCATTTATGAAGACATTGAAGAATACTGGGCCTAAGACAGAATCTTGGGATACCCCAATGCATACTTCCCCTCTATGTAGAGGTAGCTCCATTGAGGACTACAATTAAACTAAAAATTCTTTTTAAATAAAAACTAAATCCTAAAATTCTTTTTAGTTCTGGGATTTCATCTTTGAAGGCTCATTATAAATAGTTATTGTTATATTAGTAAACTGGCCATTGTTTCTAAAAACAACAACCATGAACCCCTAACATATTATGCAGTATTACTTAGAATTTTATTTTTATTTTTTATTTTAATTCCATTTATATCCCGCCCTTCTCCGAAGACTCAGGGCGGCTTACAAACTTGGCAGAATTTTAAACTGTGCCTTAGAAGCATTTTAAAATAGGCCTTAGGACCACCTGACACCACCCTAAAATGTTGTGGTGCATTTTCTTAGTAGAAATTATGGCCTATTTTGTCTTCTAGCCTGGACATTTTTAGGAATAGATGGAATTTAGTGGGAAATAGTATAAAAATGTAACATACATGTTTTGTTTTAAAGGTGGTATATTCTGATCATGTGCCTTAAACCAATATTTTAGATGGGGACAGAGGCAAAATAAAGACACAACTATAGATCAACCTGCTCACCTGATAATGAAAATACTTTGCATATGTTTAACTCACATAATGTTCTGTAGTGCTTTTTTTGTAAAAGAAAAAGGTGCCAGAACTCCGTTCTGAGCGTACTATGACAAAAAAAGCCTTGATGTTATGTTACGGTTCTCAATCCCCCCTCCAGGAACTCCACATAAGCTCTGTTTGTTAAAGATTTCTGAAATTTCAGACCATCTGTTGTTGCTATCTGCTCTAACATCATTGAAAGCAAACAGGTTATGTGCTGTACTTGTTAACTATGTTGTATTCTAATTTAGGAAACTAATGTGTTTTCAGTGGAGATGTCTGATTAATATTAAAGGAAAGGTCTATAGATGCAAAGCAGGGAAGCTGAAGTTGGTCAGAAAGAACAACTAAAATAAAATATTGAAAGATTAATAAATAACTACACAACAGGAACAAATTACAGATTTTACATAAACGTCTATTTTTAAACTATTTTGTTGATTTTCTTTAAATTAAAAGTAACTTGGCAGTGGCAGAAAAAATGTTTATTTAATCTTTCCTTTTTGATTAAGAGACTTAAAGAAATAAGCCATTACAACTTCATGTAGTAGGATTATAACAGAAAATACATTTCCAATATGACCCATTCAATTTATGACCCATTCAATTTAATTCAGGATTATGAAAACTGGTGACAATTGATATTTTTTTTGCAATCCAGTAACATGAAATAATGCTTATAGCTTAGTGTAAATCCATCAATTCTTAAGTTAGTAACACAGCTGTTAGGTGAGTCTGGCTTCTCCATTGACTGCTTTTCAAAAAGTTGCAAAAAGTGATCACATCAACCCAGGACACTGTGATCATCCTAAATATGAGTGATTTACCAAGTGTTTGAATTTTGACTGTGTGACCATGGGGATGCTGCTATGGTCATAAGTATGAAAAATAAGTCACTTTTAATATCGGTGGTAATTACAGTTTTGTAATTATTATTGAGTTAAAACAGAGCCAAAACTTTCAGTTTAACAGACCCTGTGCCTAAATAAATGTGATGATGTCAGTTTCAAGCCCAGAAATGAGACACTGAGATCAAATCAAGTCCATTATTTGCTTCCTTTTAAAAGAACAAAACAGAACAGAACAGAAACCGAAGCGACATTGGAGATCTTCTAGTCCAACCCCCAGGTAGAAAATACTATACCATTTCAGACAAATGGTTGTCCAATCTCTTCTTAAAAACCTCCAATGTTGGAGCACCCACAACTTCTGCAGGCACTGATTAATTGTTCTGTTTCCAAACTTGCCAAACTAAAACTATAGCTTTTTTATCCTACTAGAAATATCCTGAGAGAATCTAGGGTGGGGATACCTGTAAGCTTCCCCCCCCTCCCCTCCAGCTTGGTACTTCTCAGTCTTTTGATCTGAGTCTCCTTCTGTGTTGGCAAAATCCTCCCCTTTTGTTGCTGCACAGTGCACATTCCATCACACATGTGCAACTTGGATATTAGTGACAAAATAACAAGTTCCCTTTTATCTACATTATCTACATTTAGGCAAGAAAAACCAAATGTACAGGTATTGTATAGGTGGTACCTTGCTCAACAATAGTAACTGTGAGAGGGATCTTGGAGTCCTAGTGGGCAGTCACCTAAATATGAGCCAGCAGTGTGCTGTAGCTGCCAAAAAAGCCAACACAGTGCTAGGCTGCATTAACAGAGGAATAGAATCAAGATCACATGAAGGGTTAATGCCACTTTACAATGCCTTGGTAAGGCCACACTTGGAATACTGCATCCAGTTTTGGTCACCATGATATAAAAAAGATGTTGAGACTCTAGAAAGAGTACAGAGAAGAGCAACAAAGATGATTAGGGGACTGGAGGCTAAAACATATAAAGAACAGTTGCTGGAATTGGGTATGTCTAGTTTAATGAAGAGAAGGGCGAGGGGTGACATGATAGCAGTGTCCCAATATCTCAGGGGCTGCCACAAAGAAGAGGGAGTTAAACTATTCTCTAAAGCACCTGAAAGCAGGACAAGAAGCAACGGATGGAAATTAACCAAGGAGAGAAGCAACCTAGAACTAAGGAGAAACTTCCTGACAGTAGGAACAATTAACCGGTGGAACAACCTGCCTCCAGAAGCAGTGAATGCTCCAATACTAAAAGTTTTTAAGAGGAGACTGGACAGCCACTTGTCTGAAATGGTATAGGGTTTACTGCCTGAGCAGGGGGTTGACTAGATGACCTCCAAGTCCCTTCCAACAACAACAACAACAACAACATCTCCTTGCTTTGTCTACTCTGCTATCTTCCTCAGAACGTGACTATAGAAGGAGGGTTGGAGAAATTTTTCAGCAATGCATGCTCCAAAATCCCTATAATTCTAAAATTGCTATGAAGCTCTGCATGGACTTAAATCTAGTATTCAGCAGTTTGACTCAGTTGGGACTCCTACATCTTTAAATACCTTTCCTCTCTGACTTTTCAATTCATCCATATTCTAGATCCTTTCACCTAGCTATACCCTTGTGATTTAGTCGCCCCTAAATCTAAAACAATGGGGTTAGTATTCAATGCATGTACAATCTGTTGAAGTCAGATGTGTCTTTTCCCAAATAATTGCAAATTTTAACTTTAGGCTGAAGCTCTTTCAGCACTGGATTATGCTATTAAACCCTATCCTCTGTGGCACATTCATACTTTATCAGTGAACCTATCAAACGTTTTTACAAAACTGAGATAATATTAAAAGAATGATCAGAATGGCCCTCTCCGTTTACTTCCCTGCCACTTTCTTGGCAGTTATTAGAGACTAAAAAGAATAAAGAGAACAAGAGCTCAGCAGTATGAATATATAAATTGAAATGGACAAGGAATCCCCAATGGGATCATCTAGCCTGCAGGCCACAATTCTTTGACCAGTTTCCATTTACATCAAACAGTTTTGTCTTCTCATATTAGAACATAAAATGTGCAGTTGTCAAGGCAGATGTCAAACAATTTTCATTTCTTCAGAAGCTGAGTAAATATAGAGAAGTCTACTGTTTCAGCCCTAGCCAAATAAGACAGTTTTTCTTGGCTGTCCTGATAAATAAACATTTTGTATTGAAGAATTTAAGTCAATACGTTGAAACCAGAAAATTTAGTGGCTGAAAGAATACTGCCTGAACAGAAGTAAAATCTGAAACAGGGATGTTTTACAGGTAGAAACTCAATCTAAGCTCTTTCAGAATTCATCCATTGCCCTGATACAGGGATGATTCCATCCAGGTTAGTACTATTAAGGTAAATAAAATGAGACATTGAAATTAATTTCCTTTTTGGGGTGTTCCATCTCAGTGAATCTATGATTACTCTTAGTGATAAATTCCAAATTTTTGTTATGTAATTTAAAAGTACATTTATATCTTTAAGCTATGCCAGACTTTGTATTATGATCATATTAACATAATTATGGACATACAATCAAAATATAGCATGTGAAGTATCAGGAGTAAGTGTCCTCTTCCATTTGACATGAAATGTCTTTGCAATATACTGAAACTTGCTTTTCCAACATAATCACTTCCTCCTCCTCCTCTTCCTCCTCCTCCTCCCCCCATGTATTATAAGGAATATTTGTCTACTGCATAATTGAACCAGCAGAATAAACAAAAGTTCCTGTGGGCCTTGGAATAATGAATAATTATACAAATTAACCTCTTGTTGCAAACCTGAGAATTATCTGAAGGAGGGTGCAGAAATAGCTTTTCTCATTTTGACACTATAATGTCACTTCAGGAGAAAAAGGAGTTGCCAGTCTACAGTAGAATCATCCTTGGAGGGGTGCAAAATAAAACAAGGAGGTTTTATTTCTTACTGAAGCATACAAAAAGTGAGTTTCCCATCTGTCTTTGGCTTGTCAAAATTAATCGGACACCTTAACTCAGACCATTCAGAAACAGCTATTAAATTCTCAAGATGCAAAATGAAAATATTTGTCCAGACAAATGGACAACGTCCAAGATTACATTTTAATTTAAGCTGCACCATTTCTAGCCCCAGTGGGCAATATGCTGACATTAAGAATAATGTTAACAACCCTCCATAGTTTTGTGATTCTGTTTCACTTTTAATTGGAGATTTCTTTTCTCCATTCAATATCTGAGGAGAGGAAAGTTTAAAGTCAGGTACAACATTTTAATTGCTAAGAGTAGCAAATTATTGTTAAGGGAATTGTGCCATTAATTTGCTAGCAGTAAAAATAATTAAGAAATAAAATAATGGGTAATTTCTTTGAATTTGTTGGTTGAATAGCAGAGTAATATGACCAGGTTTAAATCAGAATGCTACTCAAGAGATCCTTAATTTGAGCTTGATTAATGCATTGCAATTATAGTGCAGAATATAATTTTGCATGGACAACTGAAGGCTGTAATTAGCAATACAAACCATATTTTAATTCAGAAAGTCCCAGATTCAGTCTTTGGCATCTCTAATGGGAAGGCAGAACTTAATGGAAGCTGCAGAGCTGCAACCTGTGAGTGCAGACAGCACAAATTAGGATATTCTTTCAAACTTGGTTTGGGCAGTGCTATGGGCTGGCTCAGATACATTTTGTTATCCCCAATCTCCTTCCTGAAATAGTTGTAGGAAATGCTCTTGAATGTCATATCATTGACATTTTTAAAATGTGTTTCACATCTCAAAATAGAACCAATTACTTGGTGTAGATGTTTCTTCGATGGATACCTTCAGGCAAAGTCTGAATGAATTTTTCTTTAGGGCTTTTTAATTTGTATCTTTGAACACTGAGCAGAGGATTGAATTCAGTGATCTAAACAGTGTTTTTCAAGTTTTTCTGAACCTGAGGTGGTTCAAGAAGAAGGGATATAGTCAAGAATAAATAATTTCCTATGAACAAATGTTGATATCAAATTAATATGCAAGATGCGATGGAATGCTTTGGGTTGGTTGTTACAGGGAAAGTGGGACAGAATTGAGGGGGTGGAGTCTAGTGATGACCTACCTACCTTTAAGGCTGTAGTTTGACTAAGGAAGACATTGTGACAGTGAAGGTGAGCCACTAAATCTGAAAGTCCTGTTCTTAGTGCCAAGTTTGTTGCTGACGTTTGCCATCCGAGCCTGATTTTTATGTAAACGATAGGCTTTAATTTGGCCTTCTGTTTTAATTCTGATATTTTTTATTCTTACATTTTATAATTTATATGTTTAGGTACTTGAATTTAGCCTTAAAGAAGTGATAGGAGGCAAATTATGATAGCAGCAAAATTTGCGGAAGATGTACAGATGCTGACTGCAAAATAAAATGGATGCTCATTAACCAAAGTATTGGCTACATAGATGGACATCACCAGATGGAGCATGCAGAAATCAAATTGATTATATTATAGATATAAGGAATCCTTGGGGCACAGAGTTTTTATAGAAGTAAACATCATTACTGATATTGTTGATATTGTGACTACTATTTTCTGATTCCATTCTTCAAACATCTCCTTCAATATTGTCACTGTTATAATATTTTGCAACATTTTACAGGCTTTTTTTTCTAACTAAAAATGTTAGTCCTCTCTAGTATCCAGTTTTGGAAATCATGAAATTGCTTATCTTTGTTGCATCTTGTAAACATCAAAACATAAACTATTTCCTATGAGAAGCTTTATGCATTCTAAGTGTATAGTTAGGGAGGGTGGATTTAAAGAAGATAATTAAAATTAAATTTAAAATTATGCCCAGTAAGGCCCTGATATATCCTGCAAATTCAGTGCTAGAAAGTAACTTAATTTCTATCTACTCTAATCAGAACAAAGCTTTTTCAGGATTAGAAGAGTAGTAGTCATTCTCAAGCTGAGCCCATAATGGTAAAAATAGCCTTGTTTCCATTCGAATAAATGATCATGCTTAAGAATTAAGTTTTTTTAAATCCCATTTATATCCCGCCCTTCTCCGAAGACTCAGGGCGGCTTACAATCTAAGCACAATGTGCTTAGCAATAAGTCCAATACTATTGTGTAAAATGAAGAAAATTTGAACAAACTTGAACAAAACATTTCTTTATTGTTGCCAGGAAAATTAGCTGAATATGATCATACAGTCACTTGTTCACCTTAAATTCTGCCTTCCCATTTTTTTCTGTACATGTCTCCAATTGCAACTGATTTCTATTTATTTTTTCAATCTCTGGCTCAAGATTTCCTTAAATTAGTCTTCATCCAAAGAAGAATTCAATTCTTTTTTGAATGATTCGCTCCCTCCCTTACCAATAGTAAATGGAAACAGTGTGAGGGCCTCTAATTATTATAATTAATAGTGCCATTCATTTTCAATACTGCTTAAAAGATTTCTGCCACTCCACATACAGTACTGTAACCTATGTCAAGTTTGAAGTCACTGAGATGGACATATTTCAAACTATTTCTTTGATTGGGTGGTGATAGTGAACTAATTTGGAGTATAGCTATAATTTGGAGGGCTGAGTTGCTCTGTTTTGACACTTTTAATCAGGACATCAAAGACGGCCATTTAAATCTAGGGCAGGCTTTCTGCTCTGAAGAAAACAGGATTTTGCCCTTTTATGCATGATGGAAAAGCCCCTTTTTATTGTCTGGATCAAAAAAGTACAACTGCTGTGATCTATCAATCCTGAGTGTTGCTTTAAAGTGTTGCTTTACCACTTGGCTTTGAAGGAAGTCAAAGCTTTGCCAACTGAAAATGCCCTTTTGAAACTGAATCACCCTGACAATCGTACATTTATCTCATATTTCATCTCAAGCTGAAGTATTTAAACATTGTAAAAAAGTGATGAAAACAACTGATTTTTTAAATTAATGAATTCTTTTGTTGCTTTGCTACTATACTCTTTGTTATTAAAAATAATATATGATAATAGAAATAATATAGACTGTTGTTGTTAGCTGTGAAGTCATGTCCGACCCATCGCGATCCCATGGACAACATTCCTCCAGGCCTTCCTGTCCTCTACCATCTTCTGGAGTCCATTTAAGCTCACACCTACTGCTTCAATGACTCCATTCAGCCACCTCATTCTCTGTCGTCCCCTTCTTCTCTTGCGCTCAATCTTTCCCAGCATTAGGCTCTTCTCCAGTGAGTCCTTCCTTATCATTAGGTGGCCAAAGTATTTGAGTTTCAACTTTAGGATCTGGCCTTTTAAAGAGCAGTCAGGGTTGATCTCCTCTAGGACTGACTGATTTGATCACCTTGCAGACCAAGGAACTTGCAGGAGTCTTCTCCAGCACCATAGTTCAAAGGCCTCAATTCTTTGGCGCTCAGCCTTTCTTATGGTCCAACTTTCACATCCATAATATAGACTAGTTCTTATATTTATCAGGTGACATGAATATGCAAGATCAAGAAGGTGGATTGATTGATTGATTGGTTATGTGCCATCAAGTTGTTTTCAATTCCTACTGTTCACATAGATTTACTCCATGGTGGTATATCTCTAACCTGTCTAAATAAAGATCTGAAAAAAAATCATGTAAGGTATTACTATCTCTTATTTATATTGTTGGTCCTTCAAATTTGAAGAGGACATAATGTTGTGCAGCTTACCTGTGAACATGGAGGTGGCTCTGCAGTCCTAGTCTGGAAGCACAGTCTAGCACAGTGAGGCACTTCAAATCCATTGTTGCAATACCTCTGGGTGTTATTCTGTGACACTGCTCATGATTTTCTATCAGTTTTTGGGGTGCCTGTCTTCAAAGTCAGTGGAGACTTCATAGCACAAAGCCCATCAGTGGGTTTGGTCTGACACTTCAGCTTCTAGCTCCCCAGACTGCATGTCACAATGGTGTAGATTCCTTCACAGCGTCATTGTACCAGTTGCTTAGACAACATTGAGGTTTTGCAAAATGTAATTGAAGGTAGAAATTGCTTGATTCCAAAACTGTTTGCATTTCAGAAAATAGTTGGATAATACTTATTCTTAATGTTTAAAGTATTATACTATACAACTTTTTCTTTGAAATGTCACCTTTCAATCTGAATTATTCCTGATAATCAGAGACAGAGAATGGACAGTGTAAAATAATAGGAAGTGTCAAGATTTCAGATGAAATATGAGTTAGTGAAACAATTTTTTTTGTAAATGATTTGAGGAATCAAGCAAGAGTTCAGAATGTTCTCCGCTCTTGTGGAATTGCTCAATTTATCTAAATAACATGCTCATCTTGGGAGATAAGGAAATCAATTGAAATAGAAATATGTTATATCAAGTCTCTAATACAAGATGTAATAGGTTTCAGAAAAAGTAAGGAGAATACTGAAGTAAATGATCTATCAACATTCTTTATTCTCATCCTTATTAAAGATTATGAAAATATTTTATGCAATAACTATCTTTGTCACAATGACCCAAGGCCCATATACAATAAAAACTCACAACACTCAAGTTGCCTTTATTCCTCTCTCAAGTGCTAAACATAACACGGAAACTCTGACTTGAATTAAGCCAGGTGTAAGTTTTGAACCTTGGAATTGGGATTTATAGATGCAGAACACTTAAAAGATATCAGACCATAGAAATCTGATGAAATAAAATATTAGAAAGAACAGTCATTTCACAACAAGAATTATTCATAAATTAAACTTCAAAATAGAAAATACCGATGAACAACAATTGTACTGAAATGGAGTTTTATGACGTAACAATTATTCAGGAATGGCCCTTTAAAATAATAATAAAAAACCACTGTTGTTAGATGCCAAATGGAATCAAGAGAGAGGCAGCATGATCTGTGCTTCTTCAGCTTTGTCCAAGCTTATCTTTGTTTAGAAAAGAATAATCAATAAAGCAAAATGTATGCCGAAACTGCTCAAACACTAAGCATCCGAAGAAAACAACTGTGATCTCCTAAATGCATCTAGTAATGTCTCTGTAACAGGATTAAAAAGACCTATTTTTATAATTTTTCAGATCATTTTTTAAAATGTTTTTCACATGATTTTTAAGTCTTTGAAAGACTCTAATTCTAATGTCACTAATGTAGAAATAGAATCATAGGGCCGGAAGGCAACCTGGAGGCCTTCCAGTCCAGTGGTGGTGAACCTATGGTACGCATGCCAGAGGAGGCACTCAGAGCCCTCTCTGTGGGCACGTGCACCATTGCCCTACCCCCACCTCCCATGTGGACCCCTCTTCATCAGCAGCCCCCCTGGAGGAGTTGCCCCCGAAGCGCGACCTGCGCGGAGCAGCATAGCCAAAGACATGGCTGCCGGGCAGCGGGGACAAGACTCTTCCCTCATGCCCCATCGCGTGCAGTTAATGCTGTGAGGGGTGGGCAGAGGGCGTGGCCACCATGGCACTTCTGGGCCACCATGGCGATCTGCGGTGGGCCGTGGAGACAGTGAGTGGCCCTGCGAGTGGGCGGGGTGGGGATGGAGTGGGGGCAGGATGGGGGTGGGGTGGAGAGGGGTGGAGAAGGGG
Source organism: Vipera ursinii (assembly GCF_947247035.1). Taxonomy (NCBI): domain Eukaryota; kingdom Metazoa; phylum Chordata; class Lepidosauria; order Squamata; family Viperidae; genus Vipera; species Vipera ursinii. The sequence goes on from NC_139521.1 coordinate 62,242,102, forward strand.
CAGGCTGAGGGGCGGGCCCGGTTTCTGGGCACTCGGTCTCTAAAAGGTTCGCCATCACTGTTCTAGTCCAACCCGCTGCCCAGTGTAGGACTCCTCATTCGATTCTGACTGACCCATGTTTTTTTGAAAACCTCCACTGAGTGACTGTAAATAGAAAGTAAATACCGGTAGATGAATGCATCACCAGTGATTGCATGAACTCTCTTGATACCATATGTTAAATCAATAAATAAAATGCATAACCTTATGAAAGGACTGGCAGATTAGTTTATTTCGGTGTCTTTTGAAGTTGTTCATGTGTATCATGCTGCTTTTAAAAACTTCTTCAGGATAATCTGTTCTCCACCTGGCCCTTCAATGGCATTCCCATTGCTGCTACACAGGTGATCCTTGACTTACGACCAAACTTTCTGTTGCTAAGCGAGACATTTGTTAAGTGAGTTTTGCCCCATTTGACAACCTTTTTTTGGCCAGGGTTGTTAAGTGAATCACTGCCGGTTTCAAGTTAGTAACACAGTTGTTAAGTGAATCTGGATTTCCCCATGGACTTTGCTTGTCAGAAGGTGCAAAAAGCAATCACATGATGCCAGGACATTGCAACTTTCGTAAATATGAGTCAGTTGCCAAGCATCTGAATTTTGATTCCCTGATCATGGGGATGCTGCAACAGTCACAAGAGTGAAAAATGATCATAAGCAGGGCTTTTTTTGTCATAGATCGCTCAAAAAGGACCTGGGATCTGATTTAATTTGGAACCATAACGTTGATGGGAAAGTATTTACCTCTGAAATTAATTTGCCAAAGATCCAGTATGATTCTTAGCTCAAAGACAACAGTGAAGGACAGGATTGCTCATGGAGTATTAGCAGGGCTTTTTTTCCTCATAGAACGCTCAGAACGGAGTTCCGGCACCTTTTTTGGATGGAACCTTGTAGGGTAGGCAAGGTGGTTTGTATAACATGTGTGAGTTCTGGCACCTTTTTCTTTTACAAAAAAGCACTGATCATAAGTCACTTTTTTGGTGCCATTGTAACTTCAAAAGGTCACTAAATGAACTGTTGTAAGTCAAGGGGTACCTGTAATTCATCCCATACACCAGGGGTGTCAAACTCAATTTCATTGAGGGCCACATCAGCATTGCGGTTGCCCTCAGGGGGCTTGGTGGGCGTGGCCAGGGGGCGTGGCCTACTGGGTGGGCATGGCTAGAGTGCGTATGGCCTACTGGGTGGGCGTGGCCAGCTCTACATCATTCGCATGAAGGGTGCCTATGGGGGCCTGGGCAGGAGTGGGGCAGATCTGAGGGTCTCTGGCAGAAGGAGGGTCTCTGGGCCAGGGCCAAGGCAGCGCGGGCCGTTCCCTCCCTGTTTCCAGGATGGCTTCGCGGGCCGCATGAAACCACTTCGCGGGCCGGATCCGGCCCCCGGGCCATGTGTTTGACATGTCTGCCATACACCTTGCTGCTGATTGTACTTTTTCTTCCCTTTCCTTCTACATTTCTTAATATTATAAACTTCTATATAGAGCAAGGCCTTTACTCAGTCCATACAAAGTAGGATATGTCTGGGCATTTGTGTTTTGATTGAGAAGTCTGTTGATTTGTTCAATAATCCAACTGTTTATTTTCTCAGTTATCCATGATATTCTCAGAAGTCTTTTTCAACCCCAGGGTTCAAAAGCATCAATACTCTTTCTAAACTACCTTCTCAAATTCTTTTTCAAAATATACTTTTTTAAAAAAAAATCACAGTGATATATTTTTTCAATTAAAAATGTGTTGGAGTATCCTGACAGAAAAAAAATAGCTTATGAATAATTGTTGGTATTTGATAATTCATCATACATCCCTAGCCTGAATAAATGCAATAATAAAAGTGCTCCTTTCTCACCCAGTGACAATAGTTCAATGAGACGTCATATCATTGCTCTCTGGTGCTCTCTGTCCCTCTCGGAAAACGTGAATGATTGAATGCTAGTTTAGTTGAAGCTCATTACTTTTTAATAAGACTGCCTTCTTTTTTCCCCCACTCAAATAATGAGAAATCTAATTACACTTTATCTTTTTCCAACCATCTCAGTGTTTTCTCAAGTGAAATATACTGATTAATATAGAATGCACTTTGAATGTACAGATAAAATTGAGAATTCTGTATCTCTCTAACTAATCAGCACTTAGAATTTGTGCCATTATCAAAAGTGTATTTTTCTGATGTTATCTGTACCTCCAGAGGCGTTAATGTGAAAGAAGAAAGGAGGGAATAGAGGTCTTCTGAATGAATGAAATCATGTATAGATAGTCCTGAACTTACAACCACAACTGAGCCAAAACTCATTGTTAAGCAAGACAGTTGTTGACTTTTGCCCCTTTCTTGTCACAATTCATAAGTGAATCTCTGCTGCTGTTAAGTTAGTAACACAGTTGTTAATCTGGCTTCCCGATTGATTTTGCTTGACCCTGGGACACTGCAACCAGCATAAATACAGTCCAGTTGCCAAGTGTCTGAATTTTTATCATGTGATCATGGGGATGCTGCAATAGTCGTAAGTGTGAAAAACGGTCATAAGTCAATTTTTTCAGTACTGTTGTAACTTTGAACAGTTACTAAATGAATGGTTGTAAGTCAAGGACTACCTGTACAGCAGTTTTTAGAATGAATACAATTTATAATAAAATCATGTACAGTATGTTGGAAATCTTTAAGATAGGACCTTAAGGTAAAGGTAAAGGTTCCCCCACACATGCGTGCTAGTCGTTTCCAACTCTAGGGGTCGGTGCTCATCTCCGTTTCAAAGCCGAAGAGCCAGCGCTTGTCCGAGGACGTCTCCGTGGTCATGTGGCCAGCATGACTAGACGCCGAAGGCACATGGAACGCTGTTACCTTCCCACCGTAGTGGTCCCTATTTTTCTACTTGCATTTTTACGTGCTTTCGAACTGCTAGGTTGGCAGAAGCTTACATACTACTTACCTTACATACCTTACATACTACTTGTCTAAGTGTAGTATGTAGTAGTATGTAATGCATTTTATGACAGAATGTATTTGTATTTTATAATGTAATGTATCACTTTAAAATTATCTGTGAAAAGGGTTGCTTCCTGTCTTTGAATGATCTATACCAGGGGTCCCCACCCCCAGGCTTATTCGCAACTGGACTGCATGAGCAACAGGCGTGCGCACACAGCTCAACTTGTGTGAGCGGTGGGCTGGCACACATGCACATATGCACACAGCTCAACTTGCAGCCCACTGCTCACACAACTTAAGTTGCATGTGAGCCAGCCACTGCTCACAAGGCCCAATTTCCTTCTCCCCGCCCCCAGCCAGGCCAGCAAGCCCCAAAGTTCGGGGACCCCTGATCTATAGTATACTAAAAATAATTTAGCATATTGAAATCACCCCTGAACCTTGTTAATAGCTAGAGTGATGAAATGACAACTTCTGTATGTATAATTCCTTGTTATATGTGGAGTGATGGTTTCATTCTACATTTGCTACTCTAAATACAGAATAAATTTACAAATTAAAACTGTTTATGTGAAAAGTAAAAACATTAAAAGGCGTTGGTGTGAATCTGTTTAACTAAGAATCCAATTCCTGATAACATCCCAGTGTTTACAGGAAATCAACAAGCAATTTATAATAATATAGCCAATGTAACAAGGATTTTCTTTGTAAATTTGATTAGTTTTTTTTTTAACAATGGTTGAAATTGGTGGTCATTTATATACATCTGGGGTACAGGAAATTCCATAGTTTATTAAAGTACCATGTGAAGATATTTTCCATGGGTTGTGGTAATAATTATGACAAGAACATGAGATACAATACAAACAATAAGGCTATCAAACATTCTGCTTTAAAATTGCATGCTGTTATTTCTTGTTCTTCAGGGGTTGGGTATTGAGAAAAGTCTTTATTTTCATTTATTACCTGCCTATGTAGGTTTATGTTTACTGTTCAAAACGAACCTACTCTGTTCTTTATTCATCACCAGGCAAGGTGACATGGGGGCCTTTAAATTTTGGTTTTAGGTTACAATCTTTTATCCATTTATTAGGCCTGTACAGAATTGTTGAAGGGAGTAGAGATCAGGCAGGGAAGTGACATAGAGGTGAAATGTTCATCTTTGCTGAGATGAAGAGTCAATTTTACCTGGCTTCATCTCTCAAAGGCTAGACTGACAGTTCTGCTGGATGAAACCTCAGAAGAAAGGCTGAACTGGTTTGGGGTCAGGCACCACTGAAGTGGATTCGACATAAAAACACATCAAAGTGAAACAATGCAGACATTGTTAGAAACAGGAGTGGGGACATAATACTTTGAGGGACAGTTTAAAATAAGCGTTGCCCCAATGAAGCATTCCTTGAACGAAGTTCTACCACTTGCTAGAAGTAAATCCATCTAAGATTAAGGTTCCACTTGTTTGAGAAAAAGAAAAGTGACAGCAATTGTGCAGGCAATTTTCACTCAAGCAGGCCACTAATGTATTCAAGTCAAATCCAATTGCTTTACTTTAGCCAGATCACTGATATGTTGTTAAAAGTGGCTTTGAGAAATGAATGATGGAGATCTAGGTTCAAAAGTGCTATTAAATGACTTGCTGGGCATGATGTAACTGACATCAAAATCTTAGGGTAGAAAGGGAAAAATGAAAACAAATGTGTTGAATATTGTCAACACATACTTTCAAGCCCCATATACTACAGTGACAGACATTAAAGTGTACAGAGGGCAAAGCAATCCTGAATCCCTTGCTGTAAGCTAGCTGAAATGGTTGCAATTTATTTAATTTTTCAATTTATATAGCCACCCAATTGGCATGCATGACATGAGCAATTAAAAATAATAGCAACCAGATCACCCCCACCACCTCCACCCCCACCCCGACCATCATAGACTACATATTACTTGATAATTCCTAGATACCTGGGTGAAATTTGAATTTCAAAGAACATATCTCTTTAGCGTATTATGTTTTTCTTGATGAATGAAAAGATAGAATAGAATAATAGAGTTGGAAGGGACCTTGGAGGTCTTCTAGTCCAACCCCTGCTCAGGCAGGAAACTCTATACCATTTCAGACAAATGGTTGTCCAATTTCTTCTTAAAAACTTCCAGTGTTGGAGCATTCACTGCTTCTGGAGGCAGGTTGTTCCACTAATTAATTGTTCTAACTGCCAGGAAATTGTAATTTCCTTAGTTCTAGGTTGTTTCTCTCCTTGACTAGTTTCCACCACGACCCTATACCATTTCAGACAAATGGCTGTCCAGTCTTTTCTTAAAAACTTCCAGTGTTGGAGCATTCACAGCATCTGGAGGCAGGTTGTTGCACGGATTAATTGTTCTAAGTGTCAGGAAATTTCTTCTTAGTTCTGGGTTGCTTCTCTCTTTGATTAGTTTCCATCCGTTGCTTCTTGTCCTGCCTTCAGGTGCTTTGGAGAACAGCCTGACTCCTTCCTCTTTGTGGCAACCTCTGAGATATTGGAACTTTGCTATCATGTCCCCCCTCGTCTTTCTCTTCATTAAACTAGACATACCCAGTTCCAGCAACCGTTCCTTATATATTTTACCCTCCAGTCCCCTGATCATATTTGTTGCTCTTCTCTGCACTCTTTCTAGAGCAGGGGTGTCAAACTACTGGCCTGCAGGCCGGATGTGTCATGCCGAAACCATGCCCACCCCATTGCCAGCAATGGAAAAAAAGTCGCGATACATCGCAACACGTCACGTGACATTGCGAGTTTGACACCCCTGTTCTAGACTCTCACCATCTTTTTTACATTGTGGTGACCAGAACTGGATGCAGTATTCCAAGTGTGGTCTTACCAAGGCATTATAAAGTGGTATTAATACTTCACTTCATTTATTCATCATAATAAAAAATATCATGCCAGAGGTAGTACAAACACCCAGTAGAAGTCACAAAACTCCTGACCCAATCACTGGGATAATTAGCCAAGTCTTCAGAGCCTTTAGGAAAGGACCCATGATCAGGACCAGCCACACCTTGGGGAAATGCTGTTCCATACGGCAGCTGCAGTGACAGAGAAGATCTAGCTATGTTGTACCAGTTGCTGCTACTTAAGTGATGGTCCCAATCTATGAGACCTTATCGGATGGTAAATGCCTGCTGCTTAATTCCCATGTAGCTTTTGCAGAATTGTGTTGTTGACAATTTGAAATCGGTTGAACTTAGAAACGTTACACAGTGGACAAGGTATCTGTATGCATCACAATTAAGTCTCTCCAAGATTGGTGGATTTTAGCTGTGGAATTACAGCTTGGAACTTACCTTTTGATTTTGCTTTCTGTCATAAAAATAAATTAACTGTATTAAATGAAGCTGCTGGCTTCATTACTAGAAAATAGAGTAACAAATGTCATAACCTTTGAAGGCTCATAAAAATAATTTCTGAGATGTTATTTATTGGCAGGACTGCCCAGTGTTTGACAGTAACACGAAATCTCTCTCTCTCTCTCTCTCTCTCTCTCTCTATATATATATATATATATTCGTAGATTCTCGCGGGTGTCTGTATGTGTAGATCTAGAGTCTCGGGTTTCTTCCCGCGTTCCTTTCATCTTCAGAAAGTTGTGGCGATGTTTCGACGAAATCCCATCCGTCAAGTGTTCCTCCTGCTGCTTCCAGGAGCAATGCGTGGTCTGGCTGTTCCTTTCCTTCCAACTGCCGGTGGGGCTGTGTTCTGACTGGGAGGAGGCGTGGCTGCTTTCTGATTGGGTGGGGGTGTCCTCCGACTGGGTGGAGGCGTGGTTGTCTTCTGATTGAGTGGAGGCGTAGCTGTCTTCTGATTGGGTGGATGCGTGGTTGTCTTCTGATTGGTTGGAGGAGTGGCTGTCTTCTGATTGGGTGGGGTGTGTTCTGAATGGGTGGGTTTTTTTGTTGTGTTGTAATATCCTGAGTGTTGTGATTTGATGTCCTGAGGAGTGGGCTGTGTAGTAGCCTCCAGAGCTTTGGTTTGGCTCCGAGTTCGAGGACCTGCTATGTATCTCTGGTATGGGTCAGTCAGTTTCGTGTGTGCGTTCTTCTGCTTGGGTGATGGCACTTTTGCTTGACTTGTTCTGTCTTCTGTGTGGGAGAGTTTTTGTTCTGGGTGTGGATGAGTCTTGCTGGGGCTGGTGACATTTGGGGTTGTTTGTTGGTTTTTTAAACCCTTGTTTGCTGAAATTCGTTTCTCTATCAATGCTGGTTTCCAAATGGCATGTAGGCGGGAGGGCATATACCAAATCCCATGCGCCTCCTGTCCAGCAACATACATCGGACAGACTAACAGAAGAATAGAGGTACGTGTAGAAGAACATAAGAACTCAGTACAGAAGAAAGATCACACATCTTCACTAGTACAACACATAAACACCACGGGACACAACATCAATTTTGAAGGTACAAAAACAATTGCCAAAATAGAACATCTCAATAGCAGAATAATCAGAGAAGCCATTGAAATAGAAAAACACCCAGACAGTATGAACAAGCGAGACGACACCTCCCGCCTACATGCCATTTGGAAACCAGCATTGGCTTCAAAGTGTTGGAACAGGGTTGAAGTTTGTTCTCCCTTTCTGAGTGAGTTTCTGTGCTCTTCAATGCGTGCACTTATTCTTCTGTTGGTCTGTCCGATGTATGTGGTGGGGCAGGTGGGGCATGGGATTTCGTATACTCCTTGGTTTTCTAAGCCAATTATGTCCTTGGCGTTTCTTAGGATGGTGGATATTTTTCTGTCTGTGTAGAATGCTGTTTTGATGTTGTGTTTTTGGAGGATCTTGCTGATTCTGTCTGTGGTCGCTTTTAAGTATGGGAGGAGGGCTTTGCCATTTTCTTGTTCTCTGTCTTGGGTTTTTGTGGGTGTCTCTCTTCGGATTAAGTTGGTAATCGTGTTTCTTTGGAATCCATTGGCTGTTAGTACATTAGTGAGAGTGTGTAGTTCGGTTTTTAGGTGTTGTTCATCAGCTAGGTGTTTTGTTCTGGAGATGAGTGTCTTGGCTACGGAGTTGATCTGTGCTGGGTGGTGGTGTGAGAGTGCGTTCAGATAGCGGTTTGTGTGTGTTTTTTTATGGTAGATAGTGTGTCCTAGGGAGCCGTTGGATTTCTTGTAGACTAAGACATCAAGGAAGGGAAGTTGGTTGTTAGCTTCTGTTTCCATGGTGAATTGTATTTTGGGGTGTAGGCTATTGAGGTGTGTGAGGAAGTCATCCAGTTTTTCTTTGCCGTGTGGCCAGATTACGAAGGTGTCATCTACGTATCTGAGCCAGAGTTTGGGTTTGTGGTTGGATTTTTCTAGAGCGAGGGTTTCAAAGTGTTCCATGTAGAGGTTTGCGATGACAGGTGAAAGGGGTGATCCCATGGGTGCTCCTTCCATTTGTTTGTATCTTTGTCCATTGTAGATGAAGTATGTGTTAGATAGGCAGTGGTTGGTCAGATCTAGGATGTATTTTGGGGGGTTGTATTTATTTAGGATAGCTGTCGAGGCTTCTTTGATTGGCACTTGGGTGAAGAGGGATACGACATCGAAGCTCACAAGTAGGTCACAGGGCTGTAAGTTTAGTTTACTTATGATCTCTATGAATTGGAATGAGTTTTGTACGTGTGAGGTGATGGAATTTGCGTAAGGCTGTAGTTGTTTGGCAAGAAATTTGGCTAGATTTTGTAGAGGTGAGCCTATGGAGCTGACTATGGGTCTGAGTAGGGTTCCTTCTTTGTGTATCTTGGGCATTTACAAGTTCTCTAGTAGGGATTTGTTAGTGTTTTCTGTTTGCAGTTTTGGCTTCCACATAAATTAGGTTTGCAGAAGGAGTATTTCCTGGTTATTGCTGCATGAAATACTGAAATCAATGAGCCATAAAGCCTAATCCTTTGCAGATTTCACTTGCAAGTAAGTCCCACTGGGTAAATTACACTAAGCAAAATAAACTTTCAATTCACTTTCAATCTCACAGAATTGCTACCTAATTTTAGGAGATTGTGAACTACCATACTGTTTTAGATTAATATACATTTTAAATTCAGGAGCTTTGAATGCTGTCAGTATTTTCAGAGTTCACATAATGAAATATCCATATTTATTTATTTATTTATATTATTTATACAGCTGCTTATCTTACAATAATGACTCTGGGTAGTGTAGATAATTAGAAGAGCACATAAGCATCTAAACCATAATTCCCAAAGTCAAAGCAATAAATTAAACTCATTAAACAGCATTCCCAACAGAATTATCCCAAGCCCCTGATCAACTGACTGGGGGAAGAGCCAAGGCTTCGGTGCCTTATAAAGGCCAACAAGGTAAGGGCTATATGGATTCCTGGAGGGATGCTGTCCAAAATGCAGGTGGTACAACAGAGCAGGCATGTCTTCTGAGTCCAACAATATGACAATATGTTTGATGGAAGACACTTGAAGCTCACCCTTCCTAGTAGATCTGGTGGGCTGAGCAGAAACAATGGGAGACAGGTAGTCCTGCATAGAGTGCAATCCTATGCCATGTAGGGCTTTATAATACTAAACACTTAACTATACCTTGTCTATGGAGATTCTCAGTCACCCATGTCATGGTTATCCCAAAGGTGGTTTTTCAAAAGACAACTGGACTTTCTTTGTGTTTGTTTGAAGATGTTTCGCTTCTCAGAAAGCGAAAGTTCTCAGAAATGAAGAAGTTTTGGGATGAGCAATGAAGTGTCTTCTAGCAAAAACAAAGGAAGTCCAGTTGCCTTTTAAAAAAGCACTGTTGGGATTACCTGTACCTTGAATTGCACCCAGCAATCTATTTGTAGCCAGAGCAGCCCATGAACCAGTGGTGCATTGATGCATAATAGGAAATGCCAAAACAAGCAATCAAACAAACAAAACAACCAGGATCAAACACAGGAAATTTTGGGAGTCAGGTAGGTAGAGCCAAGGTCCTTTCTATATGCAGATAATGTTGTGGTGCCAAAGCTGCCTTGCTTAAATTAGATCAGTGTTTACCTGCATTGAATGAAATTCAATGAATTTCAAATGTGGCTAGGAGGGCCTTTGCACACGTTATGGTTGAGTGTCAGTTACACCTGTTCCTGAATCAAGAGGCTTTGCTCAGAGTGCCTCGTGCCTTCTTGGCTTGTTGGTTACATAACTACAACATGCTGTACATGAGGCTGCCCTTGAAAAGCACTTGGAAGCTTCAACTAGTGCAGAATGCAGCTGCTCAAATAGTAGAGAATGCCAGGTCTTTGACACGTGTAACACCATTGCTTGTGAGCTGCATTGGCTGCCAGGGTGCAATTCAATATCCTGGTTATCACCTTTAAAGCCTTAAATGTCTTGAGGCCAGTGATGGGATTCAGTCGGTTCGCACCACTTCGGCAGAACTGGTAGCTAATTCTTTATTGCCTAGGCCCAGAATGGACTTCCGGAAGTGGCATCCACACAACGAACTGGTTGTTCACATACTTGAATCCCACTGCTGCTTGAGGCCAAAGTTACCCAAGTGGCTGTCTTCTCCCAATTTCTACCCTTGGTTCAGCAGATTGGATAAGTTATGGGTCACATCAGTCAAGGAATGTCAGCTGGTAGGGACCAGGAAACATGCTTCTCTTCCATAGCCCCTGTCCTTTGAAATAGTCTCTCTTTAGAGATTAGGATGACCCTGATCTTGTTAGCCTTTTGTAAGGCTGTGAAGACTTGATATGTGCCCAGACCTGGGGCTTTGAGTTTGTTAAGTTAGTAATATTCATAGCAATAGTTCTACTTGGTGATAATGTATATTTATTTTTTATTGATTTTATTGTTTTATGTTTTATGTATTGAGATGGGCATCTATAGAAATCAAATATAAATAAATAATATATTTTCCCTGGCAAGCAGTCATCTGACGTGCAACAATTGCTAAATCTCATCCTGAACACTAAGGTAAAATCCAAGCCTAAGGATTGCCCTTCTAGAGATGAACATACCCTTTCTCTTTTTTCTCCTTAAGAACGAAGTTCTTATCTAGCTGTCCGGTACATCAGTAAAATCTTATCTCCTCCTCTCAGCAAACTCGCTAAATCAACATAAATTTCCTTTTCAATACATTTATTTTATTGAATAATATTACGGTACTCAACACTATTAAAACACAAAAAGGGAGTTAAAACTGTCAGTCACTGTTTCACATAAAGCAAAATATAAATTTTAATGTCTACCACTTAATTACCTAAACATATCAAGAACCTGAGCATTTGAGGATACCTTCTGGGTAATTCCCTAAGGTATTACAGCTCACCAATCTCCAAATTTCATAGTAAATCTAGGCTGTGGGAAATTGAATGGGGAAGATTGGACTTTGGTTCAATCCTAGCAAGAATTTATTTTATTTATTTATTAAATTTTTATACCGCCCCTCTGCCGAAGGACGGTATGAGCTGCTGTGGGCTTTAAAACCCTACCCCCCCACCCCCAAAGATTTCCCATCTTTGACTCTTGAGTTTTTCCTTTTTGGCAAAACATGCCCTATAAAGCTTGAATTTGAAGGGACTTTGCTTGCTGTACCAGCAGGTGTCATCCTTTACCTCGGCACTGGGGAACAGCACATCTTAACGTGAAAGAGTTTTGTGCAGCTCGATCTCTATCTTAAAAAGAAGGCAGGCAACCATTACTTTCTGCTATCCCTCTTGAAGCCAGCCGCCAAGATTCTCAACAACTGTTTATATTGGCTTAGAAAAGGGACAAGAACATTTATTTTACCCAGCACATTTTTCTGTTAAATTAATACAGTACTTGCTGAACTAAGAATTGCCATCTTATGGAATCAAGGAAGCATGCATTTTCTGTGGCGGTCCCGGCCCCATGAAACGCCCTTGTCCCTTAAGTGTAGCAAGTTCCTACTCTCCTAGCTTCTGAAAAAAAACAACACTTAAGACTTAGGCAAAGCTAAAGCTAAAGGTTTCCTCTGTCCAGTTTCTGACTCTAGGGGCAGGTGCTCATCTCTGTTTCTTAGCCGAGGGAGTCAGCATAGTCTGAAGACATTTCTGTGGTCATACTGCCGAGGTGCGCAGTAGGCTGTTACTTTCCCACCACAGTGGTACCTTTTTATCTACTCACATTTGTATGCTTTTGAGCTGCTAGGTAGAAAGTGGGGTAAGTAAGGGGAGCTCACCCTGGCGCCAGTGCTGAAGTCTTGAACTCTGGCTGTCAGCTTTACAGCTGACAAGCTCATCAACTCTGAGCCATCGGACCTCCTACTTAGGACTTAGTCTTTCCCAGTGCTTTTTTTGTAAAAGAAAAAGGTGCCGGAACTTACACATGTCATACAACCCGCCTTGCCTACCCTACAAGGTTCCATCCAAAAAAAGGTGCCAGAACTCCGTTCTGAGCGTTCTATGAGAAAAAAAAGCCCTGGTCTTTCCCCAAACTTCTTGGGTAAGGTAAAGATGGATGGGAGGATTTAGTGTGGACTGTGAAAGCTTAACTTTGGTGCCAGGTTTTAATGCTTGTGCTTTTAATAGATATATGCAAAATACATAGCAACAGCAGTAGCATTTAGACTTATATATTGCTCCATAGCACTTTCTAGATAGTTTATAATATGGAAGCATTACTTGCATATTGCCCCCAGCAATCTGTGTCCTCATTTTACCTCGGAAGAATGGAAGGTTGAGTTAACCTCAAATTCTGTCAGGATCAAACTCCAGGCTGTGGGCAGAGTTTACCTGCAATATTGCACTTTAATCACTACATCACCAGGGCTCAAATGCATATATTATGTTGTTTTGTTTTTGATGTTATTCTAACAATTGGTTGGGAGATGTCTAGAGTTTGATATAAGATGGACAGCTATATAGACGTTTTAAATAAACAAATAAAATAAACTCTGTTTCAGAGAACCATTAGCTGCATCGACAATTTGATGTTATTCTAACAATTGGTTGGGAGATGTCTAGAGTTTGATATAAGATGGACAGCTATATAGACGTTTTAAATAAACAAATAAAATAAACTCTGTTTCAGAGAACCATTAGCTGCATCGACAATTTATCACTAGTTTTGCAATGAGAAGATATCAAAACGATAGCATTTTGATATCTCAGGATGCATAGAACATTGTTGAATATGTTCTGGGACATGTTAGGAAGAAAACAAAACACATGGCATTTCAGAATTAGAACAAACCCTGGAGACCATTTAGCCCAGTCTTACGCTCAGTGCAGGAATTTAACAATTACAGGAATTTATAATTTCAAGAAGCAATTGAGTGAATAATTGGACAATTTCTGCTGGATTGCTAAGGCCCTATAGCTAATAAGTGAATACCACTTTTATTATACCGCCACTGAGTATTCTGTTTGACACGAGCTTCATGTAATATTTGACATTAATCCAGATTTTTTTACTTTTCTATTTTCTATGAAGTCTTCTAAGGCTTCACTTTCAGATAATCAAATGCAGTGGTTCAATCACTTATATATACTGCTCAAAAAAATAAAGGGAACAGAAAATAAGACATCCTACTATTAAATACAGTACATTGTGTTGTTTAAGTGTTCCCTTTTTTTGAGCAGTATATTTTCTTGGATCTTCCTTTTTCAGTGAGTCTGTGATTTGTGTGCATGTTTAGGTAACATCCATCTATCATCTTTCTATCTGTCTGCATATCTTTCCTTAAACCAGATGGCTCAGTCCCTACATGTTGAAACTGAACATTAATTGCCTTTTTTCAATGAGTATATTATCTACATATGAGAAGGAAGGACTCACTGGAGAAGAGCCTAATGCTAGGAAAGATTGAGGGCAATAGAAGAAGGGGATGACAGAGAATGGGGTGGCTGGATGGAGTCACTGAAGCAGGAGGCGTGAGCTTAAATGGACTCCAGAAGATGGTAGAGGACAGGAAGGCCTGGAGGAACATGGTCCATGGGGTCACAATGGGTCGTACATGACTTTGCAACTAAGAACAACAACATTATCTACATCTGTTCTTTTCCTTTTTGAGAACTTGAATGCTTTCTATCTTACCTCTCACTTTCTAATGAAGTAAGTTCCTGAATAATGAAGTAAGTTCCTGCTGTCTTTTTATAATTCTGTTTATTAAAATATCTGTTTAAAGTCTTTTAATCTTACTGGCCTTCATGTTCTGTAATTATTCTTGAGCAATTTTACCTTAGCTACTTTTCCCTTGGAATTTTCTTGCCAGTCTCCTGCATTATTGTATTTATTCAGCCTACTTGTTTTCAATAATTCCTGATTCTTCCACTTTTCCAACCTTTGCATTAAATCTCCCTTTGTAATATTATATATATTTTCTTGATATGGCATTGAAAATCTCTTGCAGTTTGCCATCAAAGTCCTCAATGTCTTCTATCACTGCATGCCTATTAGGTGCATACTCATGAATAACAATTATTTTAGAGGTATTTGAATTAGCCATCATAACATATGCATAATGATATCATTTCACAAATGATATGAATTATGTAATTTGTGTGATGACATGACACACATTATTTTCTTATCCTCTAGTCTCCTGAGAATTCCCAGGATAAGCCCTGGATATCTACTAATTCTGATGGATATGAACTTGCCATTTCATGATTATGGATGAATACATATTCATATAAATAGTACAATATATATAAATAGCAATGACTATTTGAAATTATTTGCAACTTCAGTGTTTTATATGGCCTCAACAGTAATTATCTGATGTTAAAGTAGCTTTTTTCCCCCACCCACCTAAATTTACTAATCCCTAAAACACTCAATACAGTATGATTCATTTCCATTTTGACCATTTCCAGTTTTCATTAAGTAATTCTTTGCACATTCATATTCTAATGGCATGTGTCTTTGTTAAAAAAGGAGTTCCTCTTTTAATACTGACTCTATCAATCACAAGGCTTCTTTGCAGCTCTATTTTTGCTTTCAGATCCACTTACAGAAACTCATTGTTTTTCCTATAGATCGGAGGTGTCAAACTTGCAATGTCACATGATGTGTCGCGACGTATCGTGACTTTTTTCCCATTGCCTGCAATGGGGTGGGCATGGTCTCACCATGACGTGTCTGCCCCACAGCCCGGCAGTTTAATACTCCTGCTATAGATCACACTTGTTTAATACTCCTGCTATAGCATCCACACTTGTTCAAATGCTCCAATCATGTCCATTCAGTTTTTTGAGACAACCGTACAGATGTAGCTTGCCATGTTTTTTTTTAAAATTCCTCTTCCAAAGTGACTTGGCTTTCATCATGTGTGCAGATCCCCACTGTTCTTATGTTGTAGCTTTGCTTTCTCATTTTGATTTTACTGGCAAGGGTGACTCTACAAAGAGCTACAATTTCCTCTTCCTCTTGTTCACAGAGCCAGTATAGCTACTAAATCTTCATACTATACTGTATAAAGAGGGAGCTCTTTTAAACATCATTTAATTTCAATTTAAATTGACAAAAAGCATGTTTCTGATGTTTGCATGGTCTCTGTTTTACAACTGCTACTTGCCTAATGCAAGTACTTTTTAAATACTCAGTTGTTATCTCATTTGTTGTGTCCCAAGAAAAGCTGTTCTTTAAAACATATTATTTTGATGTGTAATTGAATCCTTAGTGATGCATGCATTAAAAGTGAACCAGATTGCTCCCTTTTCCAAACATATTAATCTACACTTTGGGAACTTTCTCTGGAGACTGTATCCATTCATAAAAGCTTCAAAGACTCAGTTTACAAGACTTGTAAGTAAGAGATTTTGTGAGTGCCAAGTCATCTGGCTTTACCATGAATGAATTTCCAGTACAATGCACATGATTTCTTTCCTTTATTTACTTTTAATTATTCTTTTATATAAGTTTCACAAATTCTATGCTGGCTTTCTTATTGTAATAGATCTCCCACCATCTAACTATTTAAAGTATAACTGAATATTAATTTATTCAGCTTTTATATTGCTGAATATGTTGTTTTATCAAGTTTTTTCAATATTCTTGGCTTACCAGAAATCTTTTCCCTTGCTCAGGAATTGGGGAATATAATAATAGCAATCAAGACAGTTCATTCTGCAAAATGTGAGTCAGAAGAAAGACTCCTATGGCTTCAAAATATTGGAAGTGACTGATAACATAATGCAAAAAGCAGAATAATGCATACAAATGGAAGTTTTAGCCGTGCTGTCAAAGTATAAACTAAATACAGTGTCAGAGGCCTGCACTGAAAACAGCCTGTACGTATGCTTACAGTGGTAAATTACTAAATGCACCCCACTAAAGTGTTTTTATGAATAAAGGGATGTGCACTGATTCTTTCTTCTTGGTACCTAATTTTATCCTCCCTCCCTTCTTCTTCCAAACTGACTGTAATTCAGAATGCCAAATGAAGTTATCTTGAATCAAAAAGAGGAGGAGAGTTGAGAAGTGCTCCATTTTAATAAAACACAACAAAATCAACAAATCTAAGGCCAAGACATCAATGTCCACTGGGAATAAAATTGTATTAATAAAACTAAGTTTAAGTCCGAGCTCCAAGAAAAGCTGGTACCAATCTGAAAGTTGAAATTTGAGCCTAGAAATATAGATTTCTATATCAAAATCTCTGAACTAAAATTCACTTAAGATGAGCAGGGATTACTTCAGGGACTGATCAGAAACCATGCCATCTTCCATAATACGAATGAACATTTTCCTTTTTTTAAGATTTATTGTTATCCCAAAGGGTATGACTTTAGGTAAAAAGCAGCTATAATTCACTTAAATACTACCGGGTCGGTTGCCAAATATAGTTAAAAATCTCAATCATTTCCCTCAAGGTAAACATTCATATCCCAGGAACATTACAAAGGCATATGTTGAAAATTTGTTAATAGATCACAATGGTGTTTTATTCCTAGATATAAATTTAACGTTAATTATCTCTATCAACCATATTAAGAAGCAGAAAGGTTGCATATTAGCCACCTGTCGTTTTGTGTGACTGGAGGTGTGACTCCTATGTCAAAATACAGATGGATGACTTTGGAACTATTCTGCTTACTTATCTAACATTAGCTGTTTATAATGCAGTTATAATTGCCACCACTGCACTTACTGTACCACTAGCTGAGGAGCAGTTAATCAGCATGCATTGGGCTCTGCTCTGTTCTCAACTGACTTGCAAAATTCCAGGAAATGTAACTATCAGTTCCCATGAGCCACTTAACCTGTTCCAGCATACGAATGGTTGCCATCCTTTTGGTCCATTTCACTTCCTTCTGACATATTAACATTCTTTTAAGAGAGGACCAGCATGCAATTTTGGAAATAACACTCCAAATTTAGTATGTTTATGAGAAAGAGGCAAAACAACATTTCTTTATCTGGAGCACTTACTTCTTAGTGTTTTGTGACTATAAGAACTCTAGAGAGGTTACCTGTTTTGGTTTTTTTTTTAAATTTATGTTTGCTATACATAAGCACAGAGTATCTGAGGGTGGCACATTTCTATTAATAAGTATCACAAAGCCCCACTCACTTGGGGAACTTATGCTAACCTCTTTTGTCTTCAAGGAAAATGGTTAAGGAAAAACTCTCTGTTTACAGTTACAATTACTCCCTTGGTAAAAATCAGTCTTCTAACTATCAATTCAAATTAAATGCAGCATTCCCTTCTCTTCCCCTCCCCTCCCCCCTTTCTGAGAATAAACCAAACCAAACAAAAAAAAAGAAATCTCCACTTTAGAAATAGAATATAGTCTATTCAATCTGTCTCTTTCACTCTCTTCCTGCAAAGTACTGTACTTCTGTTGTAGCTATTCTTAAGAGTCAATTTTTCTGACTCACAAGCAGAAAGTATACAGAATTCTGAAGAGCATTGTGAAAAGCAAAGCTTGAAAGAACAGTCCCTAAATCTTAATCTATCCTCAGTGAAATATAGACATTCAACATTAGCATGCACATTTCAGAGGAAATTTAAATAAAAGCCTGTTACAAGACATTTGAAAAAGGCATTGTATCAAAAGGTTATTTCCCTCTCCTATTCCAAATTTAGCAGTTGTGAGGCTCTATAAAGCAGGAACGAAAGTTAACAAAAGACCTGGCATTCATAACTACAAATTACAAGTCTGGAACCCTGTTATGAATTTACCAAATGGTTTTGAGTAAACCGATTTCTTTCTACTTCCCGTATATGTGTATCAGAGTGAGAATAATACTACCCTATTTTGCGCAAATGTTAAAACCCTTTTCAGTGCAGAGGTTAAGGCACTGGAGAGTATCTAGAAACTGCAATTTCCAGTAGAACCTCAGCCATCATAACCTCAGGAGAGTCATTTTCTCACAATCCAAGCTACTATATATGATTGATATGAAGGACAAAAAATGGGAGGAAATGCTATGTATAACCACCCTTAGATCTCGAAATTAGATAGATAGATAGATTGATTGACAGACAGATTGACAGACAGATAGATAGACAGATAGATTGATCTACATATTTTTCCAGATTTGTGAAACTCCTCGACCAATGGCCACAATTGAGCCCAAAAGTTCTGTTGCTAAGTGAGGCAGTTGTTAAGTGAATTTTGCCCCATCTTACAACTTCTCTTGTCACAGTCGTTAAGTGAATCATTGCAGCTGTTAAGTTAGTAACACGGTAGTTAAGTGAATCTGGCTTCCCCATTGGCTTTGCTTGTCAGAAGGTCACAAAAAGTGATCACGTGACCCTGGGATACTGCAATTGTCATAAATATTGATCTGTTGCCAAGGGTCTGATTTTTGATCACATGATCACGAGGATGCTACAAGGGTCATAAGTGTGACAAACAGTCATAAGTCACTTTTTTCAATGCCATTATATCTTTGAACTGTCACTGAACAAACTGTTGTAAGTCAAGGACTACTAATACTATGTCCAGTTATCAAATTGTATGCTGATGCTGTTTTTACATCTGAAATATGAGCATCTAAGTATATACTGTTAGCACCTCTTTAAGAAGAAATACAGGCTTTCGGTGCATGAAGGAAAGTGACCAAAGCACTTTTGAATCTTTCCCATAATATTTTGGGATTTAAAAAACCTTCTCAGGGCCACTTAATGCCTATTTACTTATTCACTGCTCTTCAATTTACTGGGGGCTGGCAACAATGTATTAATAGCAGTTTTATGATTCTCAGTAGTCTGATATTTGTGCACAGCAAATAATACATAACAGAAAAAACAGTAGTACAAAACAAACACCAGTGGTGGCAGAATTACATTCTCTTCCAGCTTATTAACACAAGCATAGAATTACGTATCAGTGGGGTACTTTTCAAAAAGTTGCTGAAAATAGAACTGCATCTTTTCTTCCCTTTGCTACTTTCATTCACTCAACCGATCCCCAACATTAACCACTATTCTTTGAATGATGTCCCTGGTAAAATGGCAGAATTCTTGTTCGCTGAAAAGCTGGCCAATTAAGAGATAAATAAGAGCTATGGTAACCTTTTAAAGTTTTTCACCATGGGCACTGAAATACAGAGAAGGAACAAATGGGATCCAAATATTTATTATTTTTCTAAATGCTTAAATTAATTGAGACTTTATATAGAGCCAGGCAAATGTCTGGGAAGATGGATGAAAATTTGTCATTTTCTTCTCTTAAAGAAAAGAATGGCAAATGCTGCATGAGTGACCTGACAATACGTGGCTGCAGTCAAATCCAATGGAAGAAGCATAGTGCCAGCATAGAAGAATTGCACTTTTATCTGGCAGTTTTCACTATGTTTCACTCCCCGCTCCCTCACAAACCGATTAGAAGATGACTTTTGATCATCTTCACTTTTGCTGCTGTCAGTATGCTGAGTACAGGCAAATACCTATAAAAGATACAGAAAGTCCTCGACTTATGACCCCACAATGGAGCCCAACTTTTCTGTTGTCAAGACAGACATTTGTTAACTGAGTTTTGCCCCATTTTGCGAACTTTCTTGACACAGTTGTTAAGCATAAATTAGTAACACGGTCGTTAAGTGAATCTGGATTCCCCACTGATTTTGTTTGCTGAAAGGTTGCAAAAGGTGATCACCTGACCTTGCCACACAGCAACAGTCATAAGAATGAGCCAGTTGCCAAGCATCTGAATTTTGATTATGTGATTACGGGGATGCTACAAAGGTCATAGATGTGAAAAAATTGGTCACAAGTCACTTTTTTCAGTGCCATTGTAACTTTGAACGCTCACTAAATGAACTGCTGTAAGTTGAGGACTACCTGTAATCAATTCTGCTTCCAGACAATTAGTCAAGAGAAATCAGAAAGAGGGACTCAGCAGCTTTGGTACCCGACATTTCTTTGCTTCCACTCCATGCTACTCAGGTTAAAAAGAAAAGATTGTAGGTGTACTTCTCTTCTCGTTTTTTTGCTAGACGTTATAGGCATCTGCCTGCCATTTTCACAATCTGTTTGTTGTGATATTGGAAGGATACCATGGCAGCATATCTCTACAGCTACTGACAGGAAGATTGGATTCATTAATAAGGTTGTCTGTATTCTTCCCTGGTGTAGTTAGTTTTCAGGATCTGACAAGCAAGAACTTCAAGAATTGGAAGTTGCAAAGTTGGAAAGCACAGTGAATCAAAAGCAAGAAAAAAAAACATAAGGACAAAGATCCCAAAGATGCTTTTTCGCAAGGCAAATGGGCTTTCTTGTTTTTCTTTGAAGACGTTTCTCTTCCCATCCAAGAAGCTTCTTCAGAATTTCCCAGAAGCAAAAAATAAAAATAAAAATAAAAATAAAAAAATGCTAGGAATATTTACTATATGAGGTTGCAAAAATCTGCAGGAACAATAGATGGCAGCAAAGTGTCTTCCTTGGATTTTTTTTTTTTTTGCAGCTCAGACTTGGTATGTTAACATTTCGCTCTGGTTTCCAGTAAGTCAGAAAAACTCAAATTCAGCCTTCAAAAGTAACAACACCCGGTGGATAGGTAGGTCAAGAGCCAAACTGGGAACAGCACAAAAAGTATGCATTGATTTGCTTGCAAATCCATCTCTTTTCTATATGTGGAATGATAAGTGATGGTCATCATCTGGTGCTATGCCAAAGGCAATAACCTGATTCTTATGAACTAATTGAAGCTCACACATAATGACGGCATCCAAAGTTGACAATATAAACACAGTGTTCAGATTCTTCAGATGAACTACCATTACACTTGCTGTACTCTGCCTAATGGATCATGGATTAATATAAGCAGATGTTTCATTATCCATTGCTTTGCTGATGAAGACATAACTCTTCCTTTCCTTAAATGTAAAACAAATGATTTTACTCCATTTACTGCCTCAGAATTCACATCCAACGCCATCTCTGGCTTTAAAACGTAGGCATTATATTATATAATACATGGGGGTTAGTTGGGAATGTGATCTAGAGCAGGGCTTTTCAACCTTTTCACCCATTGTACCACTTTTAGGATAAGGCAATATCTGAGTACCACCAGTCGCCCAGCAAGGTGTCAAAAACTTGACCAAAAAAAAAGGAAAAAAAAAACAATTCGCTTATGACGGCACTGAAAAAAGTGACTTATGACCATTTTTCACATCTATGACTGTTGCAGCATCCCCAGGGTCATGTGATTTACATTCAGATGTTTGGCAACCGATTCATATTTATGATGGTCACATTGTTCCAGGGTCATGTGATTGCCTTTTGCAACCTTGTGACAAGCACTTAACCACCATGTTACTAATCTCTCTCCCTCTCTCTTTCTCTCTCCCTCTCTCTATTTTTTTCTCTCTCTCTCCCTCCCTTTCTTTCTCTCTCCTTTCTCTCTCTTTCTTTCTCCTTCTCCCTCCTTCTCCCTCTTTCCCTCTGTCTATTTCTCTCCCTTTCTCCCATTGTCCCTTCCTTCCTTCTTTCCTTCCTTTCTTCCTTCCCTCCCTCTTTGTCCTTTCCACCTTCCCTCCCTCCCATTGTCATTTCCTTCCTTCCTCCCTTCCTTCCTTCCTTCCTTCCTTCCTTCCTTCCTTCCTTCCTTCCTTCCTTCCTTCCTTCCTTCCTTCCTTCTCCATTTTTACCAAGAAACCTGATGCCCACTTAACTTTTTATGAAACACCTGAGGAAAGTTAGGGAAGATCTATCAACGATACTCAGTGGTTGCTAGCTCATTTAATAAGCTTTATTCCAGCAACAGAAACACCTCGCATTCGCTCGCAGTCGATCCATGCACGCCAACAATGCTGCTGTGGACCGCCCTTCACATGGGATGGAAGACACGCCAAAGCGCCCTTCGCCCTGCTGCCTTCTGCAGATTCAACCGGAGTCCCGGGTGGGGGGGGGGAGATCCAGGGCTGAGGCACACTCGGGGAAGCACACGGCAGCAAATCACAATCAGCTGCTCTTGGGGGACAAAGGCACAAAGCTGGCCAAACAGGGCTCAGAGCGGTTGACTGTCCCAGACCACAGCTGCGCTTCCACCATTCCCAAGGCAGCCCACACAGGCAGAGTGCAGCACAGGGAAGACGCACCAAAGCTTGTCCCAGAGCCTCCCACTGCCAGAAGCCTGCAGTGGTGACATAATGGGGCTTTCAAAAAGTGGGGCGGGTGGCAGTGGCTGCTCACGGCGCCGCCCAAAAGCAAACAGGGCAAAAGCAAGCAGGCGGAGCCTCCTGCTGCTGGAAATCTGCTTGCAAAACGTGGGGTGGCCGGCAGCAGCTACTCATGGCGCTTCCCAAAAGCAAGCAAGGCAAGGCCGTTATCAAGCCCCGGGCATGACAGTCAACCAGGTGTGTGTGTGGAGGAATCCGTGCAGCAACCCAGCTACCTGGCCTGCCAGCCACTCATTGCTCTGCCAATCAGCTGGGAGGCTGAGACTCCGGAGGAATCCGTGCAGCAAACCAGCTGATCGGCAGAGCAATGAAAGGCTGGCTTTGGTGCATCTTCCCTGCGCTGTGCTCTGTCAGTGGCTCAAATCCAGAGTCTCAGCCTCCCAGCTGATGGGCGGAGTAACAAGCAGTTGGCAGGCCAGGTAGCTGGGTTGCTGCACAGATTCCCCTCCCCCCCACAACCGGTTGATTGTCAAGCCCAGGGCTTCATAGCGGCCTTGCCCTGCTTGCTCTTGCCCGGTGCCATGAGCAGCTACTGCTGCCTGCCACGCTTTTTGCAAGGAGGCTTCCGGCAGCAGAGGCTCTGGGATGATCTTTGGTACATCTTCCCCGTGGTGCGCTCTGTTGGTGGCTCAAATCCAGAGTCTCAGCCTCCCAGCTGATCGGCAGAGCAATGAGCAGCTGGCAGGCCAGGTAGCTGGGTTGCTGCACAGATCCCCCCCAACCCAGTTGATTGTTGAGCCCTGGACTCAACAGCCGCTCCTGCTCAAAAGGCAGGGTTCGGTGGCTGGCAAGGTGCTCGTGTGGGGCTCTCCTGGGGGTGGCAGGCTGAACGGGGACCGGCCTTGCCCTCTCCACGGTAGAGCAGCACCCACAGAGGCGGCCAAGGGCATCCAGGGCAAGGCCGCTCCTGCTCAAAAGGCAGGGTTCAGTGGCTGGCGAGGCGCTCATGCGGGGCTCTCCCAGGGCTGGTGGACGATGGGGGAGGAGTGGGCCGATCGCCTTACTGGTACCTGGGACTCCGACGCACCTTCCTGGCCATGTGTGCCCAAAAGAAATGCCAATCAGAAGTCAATCCGGTTGCTGCACAACAAGTCCCTGGGGAGGGCGGGATCTTGCTCTGCGCCTGCGCACGCCGTCTGTAGGGTTCCTGCAGGCCGCTGCCAAGCAGCATGCTTTCCAGAAGCAAGTGAGCTGGGAAGGAGCAGAGCGTGGGGGTTAGGGGTGGGGAGGAGGCAGTGGGGGGAAGGCAGGTGACTCTGCGTACCACCAGCCAGGTGCTCGTGTACCACTAGTGGTATGCGTACCACTGGTTGAAAAGCCATGATCTAGCGAAATGAGACAAGAGGAAAATTTCTACTTACATTCTACCAACTCTTTTGTACTGAACAAAGTGAAATAAAGGTTGGGTGTAATGGTCACTGCAAGAGACAGAAAGGAAATTGAGAGCAAAATGACAGTCGGTCCTAATCAGGCTGATGGAACCACATGAGATAACTGCTGATGGATATCTATACTTTCTAATATCCCCTTCAAGTCAGAATAACAGAGTTGGAAGGGACCTTGGAGGTCTTCTAGTCCAGCTCCCTGCTCAGGCAGGAAACCCTATACCATTTCAGACAAATGGTTGTCTGATCTCTCCTTAAAAAGTTCCAATTTCTAGAGGCAGGTTGTTCCACTGATTAATTGTTCTAACTTCTGGGAAATTTCTCCTTAGTTCTAGGTTGCTTCTCTCTTTGATTAGTTTCCATCCGTTGCTTCTCGCCCTGCCTTCAAGTGCTTTAGACAATAGCTTGACTCCCTCTTCTTTGTGGCAACCCCTGAGATATTGGAACACTGCTACCGTGTTTCCCTGAAAATAAAACCTGGTCTTCTTATTATTATTTTGCCTCCAAGAGACACCAGGTCTTATTTTTTTTGGGGGGGGATGTCTTTTCCACTCATCTCACAGCAGCGGTACTGACACCCCGCCTAGCCTGTCCATTTATTCTGCAGCCGAAGAAGCAACTTCATTCTGCAGCTGAGAATGGAGCTCCGGCCTGCATTTTGCCATCAGAGGCCTTTCCAGAAGGCCTGTGCAGCTGAGAACCGAACTATGGCTTGAATCCATAGCTCGGTTCTCGGCTTCACAGGCCTTTCGGAAGGCCTCTGACTGCGAAATGCAGGCCGGAGCTCCATTCTCAGCTGCAGAATGAAGCTGCTCCTTTGGCCTTAGAAGAAGTGGGGCGGAGAGGCAAGTGTCGATCCTTGGAAGGCCTGGCTGCAATGGTAAGCTCAACCCCCACCCTAGCTTGATTTTTAGGCCTGCACCAAAACCAGGGCCTTTTTGGGGGGGGAGTAGGGCTTATATTAGCCCTCCCAATCATGCTATGGCTTATTTTGGGGGTAGGTTTTACTTTTGGGGGAACACAGTATCATGTCACCCCTAGTTTTTCTTTTCATTAAACGAGACATACCCCAATCCTGCAACCTATCTCCAAATCATGGTATGATAATTCTCTGTTGTTATTGTGATGGGGATCGTTTCAAGGAATGAATGAAGAATGCTATCTGTGCATGCCCAATGAATGAGGATTAGCCCAGTTGCCCAGCTAAAGTAAGTGGCAACTATATCAAGTAGTAGCTATATAGGAAGATGATTGAAGGTGGATGAATATCAAAAGGCATGATTTCATATTCTGTTGGCAGTGGTAAACTACCCTTGTATTTTAGCAAGAAAACCACGTGGATAGATAATAAAGCAATTGATGACATGGTACTGGATAATTGGCCTCTCATGTCAGATGGCATTCAACATCCTATTAAGGAAATGCCAAGGATTTTTTGGAATACTAATGGTGCTCATGATGCAGCTAGATTAGAGCCTTCCAGATGTTAATTGCTGATGTTGTTAAGCAGGAAAAAAAACTTGCAGACAAAAGGTGTTACTATTTATGAATAGTAAATTCATAAGACTAAAGGATATTTCAGTGTTGTTTTCATAGTCATGAACCAAGAATAAGAAAAACAGTACTCAGCGCACAATGCAACGATGACTAAATAATATCAGTTATACTTTGTGGATAGCTCAGTAATATGATAGTTATCAAAAAAAATTGATAACTGTGTCTGGATCATAGCAAAACACACTAGCTCCTGATCAAGAAATCAATGATAAAACATTGCATACTGTACCATGTCCTTATTAGCTATATGCTGAATATACAGTATATTGAGAGAAGCTAGGATGTGGTTTTGATATTGGAAAAAGAAAAATCAATCAGCTACATTAAGTGATGACATTATTTTGATAGCTAAAAAATTGCAAATGATCTACAAATCAAGGAGCACAAAAATGACTGCCATCATCTTCACCATCTTCCACATTTATTTTCTAAGAATACTGTAGCTTCCAAGATGCATGTAGGGTCTAGAAGCATTATTAGAAGTAAACATTGAGACAAAGTCTGGCATTTTGCTTTGCAACATGCTAGCTTTCTGTTAATTTGTAAAACCAAAAATATCTTAAAATAAAATCAAGAGATGGGCACTAAGAGAGTGTCTGCCGACAAGTTTTGGTCATGGACATATATGGTCCTTTGTAAATTTGGGTGTGATATTGTGATAAGTCACTGGGGTATTTTGTTTTAAGCAAGTGAGACTCAGGAGTGTTAGGATGTGATTTCTTTTCCAACTTTGTTGACATTTCATACTTTTAATTCCAGTGATATAAAAGAGGGAAACTACTGGTAGTAGTACTGTGTATGTGTATATTATGTGTATGTGTATCTGTATCTGTATATCTATTTCTATCTGCATGTCTCCATCTTTCCTGTTTGTCTGTCTGTCTGTGTCTGTCTGTCCGTCCGTCCGTCCATCCATCCATCCATCCATCCATCCATCCATCCATCCATCCATCCATCTATCTATCTATCTATCTATCTATCTATCTATCTATCTATCTATCTATCTATCTATCATCTAGTTGGCTAGCTATCATCTGTGCCTTAATCACTTGACCATTCTGGCATTATATAAACAAACAGCATACAGTGGGATTTAATAATTCTAGAAATATTTTCCAGAGTATATTTTGTAACTGGGTCTTAATTTTAACATATTGCTTGCTTTTAGAAACACCTTGCTGAAACTTATGCTAGTATTTCCAAACCAGATTTGTAATAGCAGTAGTAGACTGTTTTTCCTCTTGTGGTTGTGTCTCTCTCAGTTGGTCTCTGTCTTGCCTTCTTCTCGACTCTTCCAGCAATCTCCCAGTTATGTCTGTCAATGTCAGTTCATCTCTGGTCAGGACTTCCAGAGAAGAAACATAAGCATCATAACTTTTATCCAAAGAGGAAAGAATAATGTACACCTGATGCAGCTGTGAGAAAATCAGCTCCTTTTCATGTAGCTCTTGCAGCGTTTTCTTCATAAATGCCAAGTGAGCTAACATATCTCCACCTTTCAGAAGACGAGCCCTAAACAGTTTACGTGTAAGGTGTATATGTGCACCCACACTATCACGAACATAAATTCATCTCAAAGTGTCCCAACACCTAGCAGCAGACTCCTCACCACGAATATGGACAAGCTGCTGGTCATTCAGTGTTAGTCCAATTATGTAAAGAGCTCTTTCGTTATCTTGGTTAAATTTAGCTATCTTCTTTCCATCTTCCTCATCTGCTGGATCCCAAGCAGTCACATCCGGCGGATCATTAACTACAGCCCATAGTCCTTCCTTGCGCAGGAGCAAGCAACATTTAGTGGACCAGGAAACGTAGTTTGTTCCATCTAACCGGGTTATCCAGGAGATACTTGTTGACTGTTCATGTGCCATTTTCAGTTGAACAGATAACACAAACTCAGCTGTCTTAATATGGTACTGTGTACACTAGCTCTCAGTATGTCACTGGGCCCATAACCAATGATAAGGATGTGCAGAGTACCTCTTGAGCTAAAAAGAGCTTGCACAGAAAAAGAGGATACTGAGAGTAGTCAAGTTTACGCAGCAACTACACAGATACACTGAGGTGTGTAAAAAAAGTTTTACTTGTGGAATAATACAATAGCACAGTCCAAGAAAAAGCAGTCCAGATCATACACGAGTAAAGAGATGATAGCAAATAACATTAGTCCAAAGATTATCCAATACAGAGTCTTCTTACCAGTCCGTAAGTGAAAACACAGTTCTTCAGGTTTAGCAAACAGTAGCAAACCCACAAACCACAATAATCAGCAAGTAACAGCAAACGTAATAGAGAGAATAACAGAGAGAAAGAAGCTATGTCTCTAGTTCCCTCTTATGGCCGTTGGAAAAACAGCGTTGGCCAATCATCAGACATTTAAAGTGATACAATACAGTTTCTATTACAACAATACAATCATAGTTTATATATATTGCCAACCTAACCAGTTATAGTTTTCCAAATTTTAAGAGTCCAGCTTTAGTGGATAAAAATATTGGAACTTGTTGTCTGACAACACTTGGAGAGTATGTGATAGAGAAAGTCTGTTTGGCATATAGTGATTCAATTATGAGGGAGAGAAATCTATGAGAAAGAAAAGCAGACATGGCCATTAAAGAAAGGAGGAGTAAGAGTAGGAAATAACAATGCATTTGCTCAGGTGGGCAATATGTATAGTCAGTGTTTGCTACTAAGCTAGCTATGTATCATAATCCTGAAGAAATACAAAAAAACATGCATGTACAGATGCTCAGAATGTGCTTCCACATTATTCATTAAACTGTGCACAGAGGCAGAAGATGCAAAGGAGTCCCTTTAGAGAAAAGTTAATGGCAAACACCAGCTCAGTGAATTATTCTGATCTCTTTAAGACTTTCCAAATGAGTCACAAAATCCTTCCGGCATTTCTCTTCTCTTCCTCAATCGAACAGTTAGGCTAATTTGTATTAGGCTTAATGTGTTTCTTACCCTGAAATGCCAACGGTTTGTAAAATCAACCTCAAAATTTGTCCAAGCAAAGTATTTCTCCAGTGTAATTTGTTTTATTAATGATTACCTCCAGTTTCACATCTCTTTCTATTATCTTAATGGAATTTACAAATGGCCTAATGAAGTTTAAGTAATCTTCAAACCAAAAAAGCTGCAGTTCCCCCTTGGAGAAGAAAGGAAACCATAACTTCCCTAGCTGGGTTACTATATGAACATAAAGACATCCCCAAATTAAATTAAGATAATGATGCTGGGTAAAATGGCTTTTTAGCTCCAGAGTTATCTGATCCTATTAAAATTAAGACTGCAATCCCATACTCACTCACCCAATCTTATTTCTGCCAAGCTCTGTAAGCAGAATATGCAAACAATAAACATTTTAAAGCCAAGCAGAAGGCAAACTAATGCTTTTCTGTATTAGTTTATGAATTAAAATTAAGTGAGTAAAATTGTGGGAAGAAAATATTTCATTGCCATTTTGCCTATTCCATTAAGTACATTTTTGCCAATAATAATTTGCCAATTTCTTTTTTTTAAATTTGTCATAAGTGGTAAGAGCTGTGGTGGTGCAATGGTTAGAAGGCAGTATTGCAGGCTAACTCTGCCCACAGCCAGGAGTTCAAACCTGACTGGCTCAAGGTTGATTTAACTTTCCACCCTTCTGAGGTTGGTAAAATGAGGACCCAGATTGTTGAGGGCAATATGTTGATATTGTAAACTGCTCACAGATACTGAAAAGCACTATAGGGTGATATATAAGTCAAAGTGCTATTGCTATATGTTTGGTCAGAAACAGTCAATGTTTGGTCCAAGATCATTGTGGGAAACACACACTTAACCTTCTAATGTCTCCTCGGAGGGTCTGTGGGCCTACAGTAACATAACATAACATGATGTGACATGACGTGACATGACATGACATAAAATAGGTTGCTCTGAAATTTCAGGTGTCCGTCACTGTTCTAGCTCCATGTTCCATTCTATCTGCTTCTTTCAGTTCTGCTCCTTTCTTTCTGAACATTCTCACTGTAATGTATTGGGTTTTGTCTTACTAAAGTGTACCACGTGGGGTTAATTGCTGGAAGGTTGCTTAAGCAGGGAAGCTGGCTAATGGCTCCCAACTCCTCAGACAACCCGTCTCCAGCGCTGTCATTGGCTGCTTCTAGGGCAGCAATAGGTTTGCTTTAAGCTCTGTTTCCCAGTTCAGTTCCTGTAAGCAAATAAAGAATGATGCTTGCTGAACTCACTCGCCTCCTCTCTTCAATCAAGCACAGAGAACCCAGTATATAACACTCACCATCTAGCTTTTGCATTATCTTCACTTTCCTTAACTTTCAGCTTTTGTATTTAACCTTCACCCATACCAGAAAGAAAGTTCCCTTTCTTAATCTAAGCTTTTCCCACAAACACTCAAGATGCTATGTCATGGTCACCTAGTGATGTCCAATATTACATGACGGTAGACTCCCAGTATTTCACAGAACAAAGCCTGCCTTTCATTCTCTTATCTTAAGAAAGGGGCGGCGGGGGGGGGACATGACTCACTGATGCATTTTAAACAGATCTCCTTCACATGAAAGAATTTGAAATATTGAAGTGAATGTTTGCTAATTCCAGTGAGGAAAAAAATATATTTTTGCTGCTACTTAGCATTCAGAGGCAGCGATTCAGCTTCCTCATCAGAGAGGCAAAGGATGATTTGAAAAACCCACACGAGAGCAGTCATGGAAAACGGTGCCAAGGGAGCTATGAAAACCCTCTCTCATAAGAACGCTTCCTATTGATGCATCTGCTTGCTTGAAACTGCTTTCCACTTTATAATCAGTAAGATTCCTTACTGGCCCTTTCTGCAACTATGGCCCTTGGTCTCTTAAGGCTCAGTTTTCAATACTGATCATCTAATTATTTTCTAATTATGTTAACAACTCTCATCTTTAGTCTCTTCCAGCTCTAGAGTTCTCTCAAACATCTGTTCATCCAGAGATTCATCCCAATATTAAATCAGCCACTACACTAATGTACCTCGATGCAAATCCAATTTTTTGGATAAAAATTTGCATTCTACATTGATTTCCAAATGTATAGAAAGATTATATATATATGCATTTTATGACTAGTGCATTCATGGCTAAATTATAGGAAAAATATGAATGATGAACAGGAAAAGATAGAATCCATGATGCATATTGCTTTGACTATAAAATGCTATATGCTTTGAAGATGCTACTTCTCCATATACTTGCACAGTAATATATACCATATGTAAATATTCCACTGGAATTCTCTTTAATTTGTCACCCTCTATGATCAATCAATTTTTTTTTGCATTTGCCTAGAGAATTTCCCACTAAAAGGTTAATTCTGGATCAGATAAAATTGTGAACATGTACAGCCTGCATTACAATAAGAAAACTCTAGAATAGGTCACTGCATTTTTCTTAAATACCGTAAATACAGTTCAGCTAGAAAATGAAGAACAAAGGACCAAACTGGATAATATAGTATATATATTATATGTAAAATACATATATTTCATGAATGCAGAAGATATGAGGGGAAAAAAAGAGCAAGGCCATTAAGAAAATTACTGTATCTTGCTTTCTGTGTATTTTTGCAGATATAAATTACATGAAAGCAAAGGGCTATTAAACAGGCTGAAAGTGCTAAACTTAATAAATATGGCCCAGTTTCAGTACAAGAAATCCCTTTTGCTGTTTTTAATTCATTTCTGTAGATAATAATGTTAATAAAGTCACATAAAATACTTCCTTGTTTAACAGAATAGTCTGAGAAACACCTAAACATTCAGTACAATAACAGGACATATACAGCTACATTCCGCACTATGCAGTGACTTGTAACACAGACTACAATCTTAATATAATAAAAAAATGATGGCTGCTTAGCATGAGATCTCATGGTGAAGCTGCTGTTGCAGAACGTATTTTTAATGGCAGTTTAGAAAGAGCCATGAGACAATGCAACAATTTATTCAAGAGCATGATTTACACCTCTAAGAGAGATAAGTAAAGCTATGGTTTGACATTCCAGATGTTCAGGTTTAGTCAGTGGTGGGATTCAGCTGGTTCACACCACTTCAGCAGAACCGGTAGCTAATTTTTTGTTGCCCAGGCCCAGAATGGACTTCTGCAAGCAGTATCCACACAGAGAACTGGTTGTTCACATATTTTAATCCCAGCACTGGGCTTAATTCTGCTTTTTTGTGCCTACTCATCCTTCCAATTTGCTGTTGTTTATTTACTGCAGGCACGGCCCATACAAAAGCAGTATTCAAAAAGGCTAAACATATCACATGTCATGCCATATATAAACACTGGCCCAATTAAAATGATAAGAATATTTATGATGTACATTTAGAAAATGTAAACAACACAAGAATGGATTACTTAGTTCCACATTCCCTATTTTTGAAATGACTGTTCTCCAGATTTTAGGCTTCTGTTATGTATGTCACTTTACAGTAGAATCTGACTAATGTATTAATTCCATAGAACAACCCTGCAATCCAAACCCACTAGAAATTGGTCTCTTACATGTTTTTCCAGTATTGCCAAAAATTAGCAACAGACGTGATGTTACCTTTACTGTTATTCTCCATGATATAGATGTACTGGCTTCCAGTGATAGAACAATAGCACTAACTATTTCAACAGCACCATGTCAACTACATATGCTAAAGCAAGATTTGTAAATTCAATTTATTCAACTATATAAATTCTTTTTCCAGATTGCAGAGAAGTAACAAACTATCCTTTGTCCATTCACATATACTGCCAATACATGGTCACTATTTTTATTCACAGAAACCTATATTCACTCTTATAGAAACCTATATTCACAATCTATATGCATCTCTTTTGTATAAACATTGGCCCTTGATAGAGCTTTTTTTCTTTCTCTTTTCCAGAAAGCACATTTACATGACTACAATTTTGAATCACTGTTTCAAATAGGCACTTGATACTTTTGGGGCAGGGCCCAAGATCTTTCTGATCAGGCTAGCCATTGCTGATATCCACTTAATCTTTTACAAGAAAAGGTTTCTCAAAGTTAGTAAAATACAGTTACAATATTAAGATCTGGATGAGGCAAGATCTATGTTTCAAGTTTTCTATGTTCATGCCAGAAATTATAAGCCAACTAGTCAAAGTATTTGAGCACCTATAAAATCTTCAGTACTTGTAGGGTATGGTCCAAAAAGTAAAGATGACACATTCATGATGGTGCAATCAGAACTCTGCCTCTTTTTTAATCTAACCTGATAATCCAGAGGTTCTCAACATTTTCTTCACCACGGACTCTCTTTAAATACCTTTTGTGGCTGTGGACAATGGTCACAGACCCCCAAGACTTGATTTAAATAATAACATTTCTTCAAGCCTTTGCAGACTCTATGTGATGATATCGCTGCTCCCCAAGGCCCATGGACCACAGGTCAAGAACCACTGTCATAATCATTTCTACTGAAACAGCTGTTCATATACTATGTGTTATAGCTCTTTATCATTGTCTTCTGACCAAACTCAAACATGTTTTTTTTTAATTCCAGCAAAAAATTGATGATTCCCAGTCTTACCCCCAATCAAAATCAGTGCAATTATGTTGAACTACTTTATGGTCAACTACAATATAAACCATCCTCTGCTTTATTGTTCTTATGGAGCATCATAATTATGCTCCAATCCATTCAGGTATAAGGTGATATACTTTCTGACACAAACAAAACCAAAAGTCTTACGACAACTTTGGTATTCTTCTAACAAAATTACCTTTGTGAGAAGACATCTCTGTAGGGGCTTCCATGTTGAAGAGCTATTCCATATCCTCGATCTGCAATAGTATTTCCAACAGTGTAGAAGGAACAATCTGGGTCATTCAGAGCGACATATTCCAAAACTGCTGCATCCCAAACAAAGGCGTAATTTCCATATTTGACCTGAAACCACAAAAGAAAATATGATCCAATTTTGCTATGAATGTTTTGAAAAAAAAAGAAAGAAACAAACACCAGCTATGAACATAAACAATACCCTTTACAGGCTATTTGAAAGAGTAGGAGGTTTTATAACATCATTTTCAGTGAAATGAAAATGAAAAATCTCCCAGCCAGAAACCTGTTTCATTTATAGGGCACCTTCTTTCATTAAACTTAAGTAGCCAACTGTAAAGGAAGAGTTAGGCCATGGGTGTCAAACTCGCTGCATCACGTGATGTGTTGTAACATATTGTGACTTTTTTTGCATTGCTGGAGCTGGGGTGGATGCAGCTTCCACATGATGCAACTGGCCTGCGGGCCAGCAGTTAACACCCTTGAGTTAGGCTATCACAATTCATGCAATAATATGGTTTCTGATACTGATTCAGAAGATACAATTAATGCTGGATAACAATGGCCAGGTTATTAACTGGCTTGTCAACTATATTACTACACTGGTTGCTTCTTTGCAACTAAACCAGATTCAAAGTCCAACATATTATAACACAAAATTCTAAACAACTCAGTTACACCAGCCTCCAAGCTCTTACAGTCTTCATGGAGGTGATCACTTGGGATGATCAAAGAAAATGTTAATTGAAGTGGCACAGATTCTATCAATGATCTCTTCTTGGCTAGCATTCCAGTCCTAACGATTGCTTTTTTACCAATTCCCATTGCTAGTTTTCATCGCTTCCTTTTATTCTTTGACATTGTTTTATAACCTCACTGTAAAATGCTTACAGAAGACCAATCGATAATAACTAGAAACCTCATATTAGTGCCGCATAACAGAGTGAGCGCCTGCTACTCGTCCCAGCTTCTGCTAACCTAGCAGTTCGAAAGCACATAAAAATGCAAGTAGAAAAATAGGGATCACTATGGTGGGAAGGTAACAGCGTTCCGTGTGCCTTTGGCATCTAGTCATGCCAGCCACATGACCACGGAGACATCCTCAGACAAGTGCTGGCTCTTCAGCTTTGAAATGGAGATGAGCACCGGCCCCTAGAGTTGGAAACGACTAGCATGCATGTGCAGGGGAAACTTTACTTTTACATACACACACACACACATACACACACACACACACAGACACACGGTGTGGGAAAAATGTTCCATCTAGGTACTGACAGATTTAGATCTCTGGGTCACAATAGGTGACAGGATGTAACTAATCTTGACTGATCTAAGCAGCTCTGAACACGATTGATTCTTTTGTGAGAGATCCCCAGGAAATTCCAGGATTGTAGATTAGATTGGAAGATCTAAGGACATCCTAGGGAAAGATGTAAGGAAATCCCTTTCATAGTGTTGCCAAGCAAGTAACATGGACATAAGAAGGAGACTTTTATTCAAAGGAGAATTCATTCATTTATTCTACATCTTCATCAAGATGCTATGTCCTCTACTTGAAGACTTTAGGTTGCTTATAAGAAGCAACTATTAATGGGCTTCTCAACTTCCAATACTTCCAAGTATGTACTGTGTTCCAGTATTTGAGAGGTATTCCAGTATTTGAAGAAGTACATATTCCAGTATTTGAGTGGCTGCCGCAAAGAAGAGGGGGGTCAACTTATTTCCAAAGCACCAGAGGGCAGGATAGGAAACAATGGATGGAAACTAATCAAGGAGAAGCAACCTGGAATTAAGGAGAAACTTCCTAACAGTGAAGACAATTAACCAGTGGAATAGCTTGCCATCAGAAGTTTCTGTTGCTAAGCAAGACAGTTGTTAAGTGAGTTTTGCTCCATTTTACGACCTTGGTAGCAATAGTTGTAAAGCTAGTAACACAGTAATTAAATGAATCTGGCTTCCCCATTGAATTAGAAAGTCAGAAAGTCACAAATGGTGATCACATAACCCTGGGTATTTGTAATAATCCTCTTCTTCCAGACCTTCAGTTCTCACTATTTTTCCAACTAAGAGTAGCACATTTGGCCAGTCCAAACACCATTGCAATGTCTTGGCTGTATATATGGATAGTGTTGAGCAGGAATTCTATTTCAGATTGTGTTTTTATATGCAGTTTCAAATTATCCATGTAAAGGAGTAGGGTAGCATGGAAGATTTTTTTTGGATGTTTGATAGCCATGGCCTGACTTATTCAGTCCTGTTACCTGTTATTTCTGGGTACTTGATTATCCAATCATGTGGCAAGGAATTGAGTGCCTTTTTGTAATCGATTCCATGCTACATTCAAGTTGGTCTTCTTTCTCTTCAGTTTTCCAGAATCATGTCAATTACGAGCTGATTTTTTTTTGTTCCTCTGCTGTTTGGGCAGCATCCTTTCTTCTCAAGTGGAAAAAGCTTGTTTTCACCTAAATGCTGTTGGACTGCATCTAAGTGTTCCAATATCTCAGGGGCCGCCACAAAGAAAAGAGGGTCAACTATTCTCCAAAGCAACCTGAAGGCAAGACAAGAAGCAATGGATAAAAACTAATCAAAGAGAGAACCAACCTAGAAGTAAGGAAAAATTTCCTCACAGTTAAAGCAATTAATCAGTGGAACTGCCTCCAGAAGCTGTAGGTGCTCTAACACTGGAAGTTTTTAAGAAGGGATTGGACAGCCATTTATCTGAAATGTTATAGGGTTTCCTACTTGAACAGGGTGTTGGACTAGAACAGACATGTGAAACTTGCAATGTCACGTGACGTCGCACAACATATTGGGACGGTTTTGCCATTGCCGGCAACGGGGTGGGCGCAGCTTCCGCATGACGCATCTGGTCCGCGGGACAGCAGTTTGACACCCCTGGACTAGAAGATCTCCAAGGTCCCTTCCAACTCTGCTAAATACTACAGCAGTTAGCAATTTGAAAGTTTTTGGTAAGCAGGTAATTAATCTGTAGTTGCCTGATCATGCTCCTTTTGCTGGATCTTTCATTATCCGATTGTCTTTTCTTCCACCATTTGTTCTGTTATTACAAATTATTTCATTGCAGCTTCTTCTTTATTTTTATCCACATCATTTATCCAAGCTTCATTCTTGTTGAATTTATTTGGGTTGTCCCATAGCTGCACTCCAGAGCTGAATTGTTTTTTTGACAGATCCAATCTGGCCAGATCCTGGTGATACAATCACCAGGATCATAGATTTAGTCTCCCAAGCTTTTGGACTCATTCTAGAGTCCATCCTCAGGGAACTTCTCTCACCAGAATGGTCTGAATGTAAAAAAAAGTAGCACTCCCCTTTAAAAGTTGCTGAAAAATGGGAAATTATCATATTAACCTGGACCACCCCAACCCTCGCTCATCTTTACATCTGCTACTTCCCAGTTATCTATGGGGATATTTGCTATTTCATCAAACCAATTCTTTTATCTGTTGTGTCAGCTTGATTCTTTGCACATTGCCTGTTCTCTACCTGTCTGAAGAAGGCAGTTGCATTCTCTCAGGGGTCCCACACAGTACATTTCCTTTAATACTCCAACCAATTACACTATCTCTAAAGGAAAGCCAAGGAAAATTAATTAAATGTGTAAAGTCAACATAGAATAAATATGTAACCACTTATAAAATAAACAACACAATTTACAGAACAGGCTTCCTGGGCTAGGTAAATCAAAGGGGAATTATAAAAAAATCCTGGCAGAATATTACATTACACCCTATCATTATTAGATTACTGTTCAATGTTATAGATGATATTTTTCAAAATCTGTTTACTTGCAGGAATTACTGAAATGTACCAGCCTAGTTCCTCACTTCTGAGATGCACCAGAGGCATTTTTGCCTTGTCATGCAGGATTTGACCCCCACCTTTACTGCAAAAGAATATTTCATGTTTTCTTGAATAAACAAACCAAAGGGTACATACTGTATGTGTAAGGAGGTGAGTTGCTCATGATTTTAGAGCTGAAGTTAAACTTTAAGAAGAGATCCAATGTGATAATATTAGACTGAGTTTTGCAAGTTTCAAACTCTAAGACATTGATATTGAATCATTTATCAACAGGACTGTATTTTATGCCATCAATTTGTAGCGCTTAGAAGAAAGCCAGTATGCTTGCATGCTATCCTTCTTCTCTTTCTTTCACCTGTTCTATAGATCTTGACTTTTATGGCTGCTTTCCAAATCTAGAGCATTGATTCACAACCATTTCCTCTAAGGCAGGGGTGTCAAACTCAATTTCATTGAGGGCCGCATCAGCATTGCGGTTGCCATCAGGGGGCCGGGTGGGTGTGGCCTACTGGGTGGGCATGGCTAAAGTGCGTTCGCATCAAGGGTGCCTATGGGGGCCTGGGCAGGAGTGGGACAGATCTGAGGGTCTCTGGCAGGAGGAGGGTCTCTGGGCCAGGGCCAAGGCAGCGGGGGCCGTTCCCTCACTGTTTCCAGAATGGCTTCGCGGGCCGCATGAAACCAGTTCGCGGGCTGGATCTGGCCCCCGGGCCTTGTGTTTGACATGTCTGCTCTAAGGTGTGAACTGGAAATTCCATAACTGAAATGTAAAATGATTTGTATTTGCATGAATGCAAGGATAGGAGTGATCAATAGCTCCATGTATCCAAGCAGTAGCTGGAGCTCCATTAACATTTCTCCCACTTTTCAATATGTTCTTTCATTTCAGTCTTAGAATATTTCCATTTACACATACAGTATTTCTAGTGTTATATGTTACTTACAGTGTTGGACTAGAATTACAGAACTTCCTGGATGTCTGTGGATCCACCCATTTTCTTGGGCCAGCTTACTTTACAGGATTGCTGAGATACAACAAAGGAGGATCTCCATGTAAGCTGTTTTGTGGTCCTAGAGAAAAGGCGGGTTATGCATCAAGCAAATCCTTTCACTATCCTAATCATGGTCTTTGATATAGTTCAGATCCTCAAATTATTTTTCTTCTATAGGATCTCCAGGATAAAATATATTAATTCAGAGCTGCCCATAGATTTTTTTTTATAGCAATCATAAGCAGGAAGAAATCAATATAAAGAGTAGCATAAAATTAAAAATGATGAGTAGATCAGCTTGATCAGCAGGTGTAGAAAATGGAAATATTGGTTAATTCTATTTTTGCCTGGTTTCTGATGCTGTTATTGATTGGGGGTAAATGCAGTTTCAGGGTTCAGCTAGAAAATGAACATTCTTCTTTCTTTTAGCAAATGCTACTATCTTTTTACTTGGAATATTACAAATGCATTAGAAATTTTGGATAAGGAGAAAAAATGAATTTATTTATTTGCTATAATTTTCAGTCCAACCCATGAAAAAGAAAAGACAGAGACTGAATTTAAACATTGAAAAGTTCAAAATAGTTTGCTTAAGGAATAGGAAGGATAAGTTGGAAGAAAGAGAAAAAAATTCAAGGCTTGCATTTAATGTGAACCTTGTTCATTTGAATTTTCCAAATCCATATGCATTGTTATGAATCTTAGGAGCATGATGAGGGGAAGGAAGAGAACCAAACAGCAGTTCAGAATTGTATGTTGACCATTGCTATATTACTGGCTAATTTGTTTTGATGCTACAGAGGTACTATTGTTGACTTACCTGCTACATTATGTATTATGGAAGATCTTTAAATTTTTGAAACCTCAGTTCATACCAATGAATGCTAAAAGAGACTACACTAAGAATTTAAATTCAAGGTACATGAGTCACCTTCATTAAATTATAATGCAGATGTATTATTTGGGTAGACAGGCAGACACTTCTAGTTGCTTATAGCATTTTTAGAACTAATCTCAGTATTATCGTCTGAAATAGATGAACTTTTAAGTTTTTTTTCCAGCGCTATTACTTAGAAGAAGTATAGGAAAGAAAAGCTGTTCAAGATAGGACTCAATCATCTGAATATCATTCCCTGCACAGAGAATATTTGAATTCCTACATTCTGCATTTCTACATTATTATATTGCCATTTTGTGTGGAGATAATGGTATTTCAGCATAGTAGCAAATTGGAATTTGGGACACAGGCTTCCTCCATAACCACTTGGGATCAGCAAAGCAGAACTAGCATAAAGGAGATATAATCATTCATCAGAAATCATGATTTTCCAGTTAATAGGGTAAAAAATATGAACACTACGAACTAAATCTTGATTTCCATCACATTTTGCTAGTGCTCACACATATCTGCTACCCTCAGGGAGTCATTGTGCATGAGACCAAAAGGAAAAGTATGATCAATTGATGAAAATCCCCCAATTGATATTACAAACCAGACAATGCTTGAGTTAAGATAAGTCATTTTTATTCCTGCACTGAATTGGAAGTAAAGCTATTACCTGTAGATATTTTTGTGGCTCATATAATGTATATTAATTGTGAAATATATTTCTGAACAATATACACAGCTTCTAAGAACAACACTAGTGATATACTGATCATTTTCACATGAATGGTTACCGATGGCTTGTTCCCAACACTTCCTTTACTTGCAGCTATATATGCACAGCCTGAGAGCATCTGAGTTACTCCATTGCTGTATTTGCACTTAATTAGGAAGGTATGAATGGATGATTATATGAGTTCCTATGAATCTCAGAATGAATTTATTATAGAATCAGTCAGTTCTTTTCTGGTAGCAGATATCTAGATAATGAAGTATGTGAAGGGGCAGCTGAGAATTCTCCTAAATAGACCTATCTAATGAATATGGTTGCTGAAAAAACTTACTATAGGAGGTTTATAGAAGATAAATCCTGCTTTGGTCTAAAAAAAGTCTTATACCTA
The DNA here is from genome assembly GCF_947247035.1 of Vipera ursinii. Taxonomy (NCBI): domain Eukaryota; kingdom Metazoa; phylum Chordata; class Lepidosauria; order Squamata; family Viperidae; genus Vipera; species Vipera ursinii. Next base: position 62,282,229 of record NC_139521.1, read on the forward strand.
TGTATTCATATCCATAATACATAGGCTCAGCTTCAAGTTGATGCTAATCCACATTCAGACACAGAATGGCCAATAAATATGTCAAATGTTTGTGTGCAGGGCTAGTTAAGTATGTGCCCCCAAATTCCTTTATCTCTGCACCTTTACTTCAGACTATCAAAGTCCTATCCCAATGCTTGGAGACTGTATGGACCTGAATGGAGAGGAACTGTCTCTGATTCAGTCTTACTCAGTGACAATGCATCTTGGGGTCATCTGCTTTGCTAGACATTCCATATTTGATCTTGGATGATGTTGCACTTCCCCATTCATGGTGATGTACAATATGGAGGTCTTCATGGACTCACAGCTCCTGCTCAAGGCCTTTACACAGTTGTACTCATTCTTAATCAGGAAGACCTACAAATCATTACTCATGCTTATTCACTTCCAAGCAATGTGTTCTACTTGCGATTAAAGACCACTCAGATGTTTTAATTGATCAAGAATGCCAGTTACGGGCATGCTTTTGTAAGTTCATGTGACACCTTTGCTTCACAAGCTGCACTGGTTACCAAGGTGCTTGTTAGGACTGATAATACTCTGCAGCCACACAGCCTGGTTATTTTAGGGAATGACAGTTTCCATGGCATCTATCTCACAATTAAAGTTGACATGATTGGCATGCTTCAGGTTCCCTCAGTTAAACAATGTCATATATCAGGACTCAACAAATATGCCTTGTGTGTTGCAGTGTCTGGAATGAGGTTCCCCTGAACTCTAGATGAATTTAGATAAATCTAGAACATCCCACCCTGTTAATATTCTGAGGAGTAATAAAGACCTGGCAGTTCCTTCAGGCCTTGGACTAAAATGTTTGGTACCCCTTTTGCTCAGTGTAGGAGATTGCTGAGATCCCCTACATTGGACATTTGCTAGTTCACCTTCTTACAGGTTATTCTTTTTCTTTGTTTTGCCTATTTTTGTTGTCTGTATTGCTATCATATCATTTTTATATTATTAGCTGTATTATGAGCTGCTCAGAATTGCTTGGAGTCATGTGGCATCCAATGCAATGCAATGCAATGCAATGCAAAGCAATGCAATCCAAAATAATGGATGACCTTTGGAGGGCTTGAGACAGGGGTGTGGCAACCATTTTGGTTCTTCTGGCTCTCTCAGTACCTTTAAATATGTCTATGCAGATTCTCAGTCATCCAGGTCATGGTTGTGCCAAAGATGCTTTTTCAAAAGGCACCTGGACTTTGTTTTTCCTTGGAGATATTTTGCTTTTCATCCAAGAAGTTTTTCAGTTCTGACTGAATGATGGAAGATGGAAGGATTTGTATTCCTTGCAGTCATCTGGTCATTAGTACTCTTTCTGAGAGTAGTTGAGGCAACTTGGAGGTTTATCTATGCCCTTGAAGTCACCTAAATAGTTCAAATGGATATAAACCTCCCCCCTCTGATGAGAGAGGGGTGTTCAGTCTTAATGTTAGATGGCCTCTTTGACTCCTCTTTCAAACTAGCAGTAATCTGTAACTATAATGTGGACTTTGCTGTCTTCAAAAGAGTGACCTTTGTCTTTTAAATGCAAATAGTCCGCTGAATCTTGTCCTGACGGATTTGTTTTCCTATGTTGTGCCATGCATTTGTGAAGTGGTTGTTTTGTTTCTCCACTGTACAGATCTATACATCTCTCACTGTATTGTACTGCATTCAATACCATCAACCATGGTATCCTTCTGGTTCAGCTATGGGGTAGGTGGGTGGGAGAGAGAGGCATTGATTTGCAGTGGTTCTCCTTCCTATATGGCTAGTTCTAGTTAATGTTGTGGGGGCAGAGCTCAAAACCTAGGCCCTTGCAAGGTGGGGCCCTCAGGGATTGGTTCTTTTGCCTCTCCTCTTTAACATCTACATGAAACCACTAGGTGCACTTGATTGACAGGGTGCAGTATCATCAGTATGCTATTGACATCCAGTGATACATTTCCACCATTGCCTTTATAGCTATGCCTGGAGGCTGTGAGAATCTGGATGGAGAGGAACCAACTTCGACTTAACCCTGGCAAGATGGAGTGAGTTTGGAGTTTTGCCTCTCTTTAACTCTGGATGGTGTTTCACTTCCCAAACTAAACAGATACACAATTTGCATGTCCTCCTGGACTTAGGCTTCTACTCAACAGGCAAATGGCAGCTGTGCCTGGTGGTGGGCTTTGCATAGATTTGTCTTGGTGCCAATTGGACTTTTTCCTGAGCTGGGAGTCACTCATACCTTTAGTCCCTTCCCACATGGACTACCACAATCCACTTTACATTGGGCTGCCCTCGGAGACCACTTGGAAGATACAACTGGTCCAAAATGCAGCTGTACACATCATACTAAGATGCTTCATGTTTCACCCACATTACAGCTCTGCGAGCTACACTGACTCCTAGTTACACTGACTCCTAGTTTCCTTCTGCGTATAACTAAAGGTGCTGGTTATCATGAAGGACACATGACCAGGTTATTTGTGAGATTTTCTATCTCTGACAGTATCTGCCTAGCTCAGGGGTAGGCAACCTTGGTTCTTTTATGAGTTGTGGACTTCAATACCCAGAAATCCTGAACCAGCCATGCTGACTTAGGAATTCTGGGAGTTGAAGTCCACAAGTCATAAAAGAGCCAAGGTTGCCTACTCCTGGCCTAGCTTATCAGATTGGGTAGGGTAGGCATTCTCCAGGTCATTTCCGTACAATGTGGGGGCTTGGAAGTGTGCCTTTTTGTGGCTGCCCCAACCTTAGGGAACATACCCTCTTCCCTGATGATCCGGTAGCCTCCCCGTTTAACCTCAATACCATAAAGACTTTTTTTTTTACCCAGGCACTGGGGTAGAATGAAAATGTCTTTGGTTGGGTGTTGAGGCAACAGCCATGGGAATGGCTGAGGTGCTAGTTTTTGTTTTATGTTTTTATTGTTTTTGTGGTTCAGGATTTATTGTTGTGAGCTGTCCAGAATTGTGTTCTAAGATGAGTAGCCATAGGAATGTTTTTAAAAAAATAAATGAAAGAAATATGAAATGAAATCAAAAGAATAATCATAGTTGTCTAAACAAAGATATTTCTGATTTTATTTTTTTAATTAAACATACGAATCCTGGCACTTTCTTGCTACGACCCACAAAAAGGTTTCTGAAATATCAAGAAAGTATTCCTCTCTTAATAATGATCAGTGATTCATCACTAACTCTGATGCAATTAACCCATTTTAACAAGGCAGAAATATCCACTTTAGGCACAGTAAAACTTTGCTGCCCTTTTTAAATATTGCTTTCATGTTGCTTGGATACAGTGAAGCACTATTGGTGAAACTGGAGCTCTCCAAGTAGAATCATATTCACAGGATAACATTAAAAATAATAATCTTAGATGACAATGTCAAACTGACCTCATAGCACCATAGGTACATCCTACCCAATGCAAGTTGCTATGGTACTGCTTCAATTCACAGAAATAAACAGAAAAGAAGCAATGATACCATTTGCTTGATAGCTCACAAGGTTGTTATAATAGCCAGTGAGAATGATTTGGGAGACAGGAGGAAAAGCTGCAATGTAGACAATTGTCTTTTAAACAAAATCCAAAAGAGGGATGGGGGTAGAAAAAGCATTTCAAAAAGCAGTTCTCTGAAAAGTAAAGGCAGAGCAGGGGAGAAGTTCTTTCAGACTTGCAAGATTCTGTTACATATGGGCAGCTTATAACAATTACAAACAACAGACTTCTGTTTTTTGCATTTGCAGCGCATGGCCATGCGAGAGCGGATCTCCGCTTCCCACGGCTAATTTCTTCCTGCTTGGGGAACCCTAGATGGATCTGAAGTTGCCCCGGAGAGGTGACTGTGAAGGAGGGGCACCCCGTCAATCATGAAGTGATGGCAATTTCTTTATTTGATCTGGGGAAAGCCCTCCGAATCCAACAGGAGAAAGGCTAGTGTGAGATCAGCTTCTAGCCCAAGCTGCTTGCAGCCTAAGTCCCAGAGGACGAACTTAAACATCGGTGAATAGCGTGCTTGGAATTGGTGAGAGTACTAATCTTCTTTCTTTTATCTACTATTTAAATCCTTGAAAAGATCCAAAAAGCAAGAAAACCTCCAGAAGTGAAGGGAGGAGATTATATCTCCATTCCCTTACAGACGGAAGCGGAAAATTAACATAAAAGGTTGAAAGACATATACTAAAATTTGATTTAAAATATTTCAGTCTGGACAAATCTAGGAACTAAAAAACTGTCAAGATTATACCCTAAAATATCTGATGGAATTATAAAAATATATAACAAAAATTTAATTTAATTTAATTTAATTTATTAATATTTCTATACCGCCCTTCTCCCGAAGGACTCAGGGCGGTGTACAGGAAGAAAAAAGAATAAAACAAGACAAGAATAAAACATAAAGTTACAAAAATTAAAAAGTAATTAAATACATGCCCATAAAAACAATAAATACATTAATAAAACCCCCAATAAAATGATAATAAAAACCCCAGCAATCCCACCCTCAGGCCAGGCCGGCTTGTTCGAACAGGTATGTTTTCAGATCGCGGCGAAAGGAGCGAAGATCAGGCGCCGTCCGGAGCTCAACCGGTAACTGGTTCCATAACTCCGGGGCGCCCACAGAGAAAGATCTCCCCCTGGGGGCCACCAATCTACATTCTCTGACCGGTGGCACCCTGAGGAGTCCCTCTCTGTGGGAACGCACAGGGCGGAGGGAAGTTGACGCCGGCAGCAGGTGTTCCCTAAGGTACTCCGGCCCCCTGCCATGTAGGGCTTTAAATACCATAACTAGTACCTTGAATCTCACCCGGAAGACAACTGGCAGCCAATGCAGCTCACGGAGCAGAGGTGTGACATGGGAGTATCGGGAAACTCCCAACACAACTCTCGCGGCTGCATTCTGTGCCAGTTGCAGCTTCCGGGTGGTCCTCAAGGGCAGCCCCATGTAGAGAGCGTTGCAGTAGTCTAGTCGAGAGGTCACGAGCGCGTGAGTGACCGTGCATAGATCATCCCGGCTTAGATAGGGCCGCAACTGGCGCACCAGGCGAACCTGGGCGAAAGCCCCCCTTTTTGATGGAAAGAAAAACTGAAAAAAGAAATAACTGCTGACATCTAGTGGAGAATCAGAGAATAGAACACTAACAATAAGGCCTCAGAAATTGGCAGAATGCCCAGAAACAAAGAAAAAGTTGTTCCTTTGAATTGCAAATAACCTTGAAGACAGCTGGGAACAAAGGAAGAGCCAACTATAAGATTAAAAAGTGTTTGAAAGGAAAAAAAACCCCACAACACCTGGACTGTTGCTTAAATTTAAGAACTGTTAATGGAAAAAAACCCTTTGACTTTTTGGCTAATCCTTTAGAGGAGAATTTGCTGGAAGGATTTAAAGTGGCTTAATATACTGAATCTGTAATTTTGACTGACTGATAAATTGACTTTTGAATTAAAACATTGATGAAAGATTATTTGAAAGGGGGGGGAGACAACATAGATATCACATATGTAACAAAAAATGACAGGATGCCACATTCAATATTTTCTCCTGAAGGACTTAGCCTGGAAAATCAAGGGCCTCCAGAAGCAATACTTCAAGGCAAGATAAATACTTTCCCGGAGGAAATATATGTAATGTTAGGACAAATATAAATGACAATAGAATCAAACCATGATGAAATTTGAGACAACTTTGAGGATTTAAATAAGTGTATTTCCAATCTAAAACTACAATTAAAAAATACCCAGGAAATGACAACAAAGGAACAAACAAATCAGACAGTAGATTGCAAACTAGAAGAGTATGATCAAATTGATGAAATAACAAAGGAAAAGAATTACAATTTGACCCAACAAGAAAAATGGAATTATTAGCAGAACTCTTAAAGTTTGGGGACAGAAAGAATTTATCTTACTTACTTCATCTTTTGTATTCCCAACAACATTTGTAAAAATACAGGAACTGTTGGGTAAGTGGATTACATCAACTTGGAAAATTACTTGGCAAAAGAAGATCAGAGACAGATACAAGAGATTTGACTCGCCCTACCAGATGGACTATTACATGACATTTGTTTGAATGTGGCTAAAAGGACAGAGAATTTTGAACATAAAGGGGCCTTATAACAAGAAGGATAATGAGATTTAAGTAATATAGTATGTTTTATAATATATTAAATGTTAAAATAGTACTGTTGGAACTGTTGGGTAAGTGGATTACATCAACTTGGAAAATTACTTGGCAAAAGAAGATCAGAGACAGATACAAGAGATTTGACTCGCCCTACCAGATGGACTATTACATGACATTTGTTTGAATGTGGCTAAAAGGACAGAGAATTTTGAACATAAAGGGGCCTTATAACAAGAAGGATAATGAGATTTAAGTAATATAGTATGTTTTATAATATATTAAATGTTAAAATAGTAGGTCGATGTAACTTAATATATAAGTAAAATATAAACTGATTAAAAATGTTATATCTAGATACCATAAGACAGATAAAAAGTTTAGTATTTTTATAATGCATGACATAAAATATTAGGATGTTGTACATAAATGGGAAAAATTAGACAGTGAGATGACTAATATGAAGAAATTATGACTGAAGAATTGGATTGAATATAAGGTAACCTAAGCGAACAAAAATTATAAAAATAGGATGTATGCTGAACTAATGAGATGATGGTTATGAGAATAATATAAGCTGAAAAAATGTTATATATAAAGATTATTATTATTTGTATAAATGTAAAAAAATGCCTACACCTAATCATTTATATATTGAAAATATTAAGAATTATATTTTGGCTAAGGTTGAAGAAGGAAAATACAAATTGGAGAAGGGAAGATCAAAGAAATGTATTATTAATTAATATATTCATTATGGAATTATCAAATTTAATCATTATCGACTATTAATTAATTATTACTGTCCTTTTTTTTCTTGTTAAAATGTAAACCAAGACAACACACTGTACACCAGGCACAGGAGATTGTTATAGTTAAAAACCAATAATATATCTATGAAAAACAATTACAAACAATAGCAAGAACAATAAAAATATAAACAGGACAACATGCACTTAAACTGCATTGTATTACAACTCAAGCACAAAGCATAAATATAGTTAGCAGGGAACACAAAGGAGTTATTGTGCTTGCTTCAACTTCAGACAGTAGAAATAAATGCCAAATGGGGAGAGGAAAGTCAGTGTGGTTCTTTTAGCCAATACTGGATCATTTTAGGTCTTAAAAGAGGTTTGGCAACAGATGTTTATGGAGATTCTCAGTCATGGAGATCATGGTTGTCCCAAAGGTGATTTTTCGAAAGGCAACTGGTCTTTGTTTTTCCTTGAACACGTTCTGCTTCTCATCCAAGAAGCTTCTTCAGTTCTGACTGAATGATGAACACTCAAAGAGTGCTAACAACCAGATGATTTCAAGGAATAAAAATCCTTCCATCTTCCACATTCAGTCAAAACTGAAGAAGCAAATGACAAATGTTGGAAATGTGATTCTGCCAGGGGCACTTTCTACCATCAATGGTGGACTTGTCCAAAGGTTAGGCATTACTGGACCAATATAAAAAATTGGTTATTTCAAATAACAGGATATGATCTTCAATTGGACCCAGTTATTTTCCTCTTGGGGATGAAGCCACAAGAAGTACCAAAATGTTTGGTATCTAGTAATACATATTACAACAGCGGCGCTTATGATTTATGCGCAATATTGGAAGACGATGGAAATCCCAATGGACTATCAAGTAATAGAGAAAGTATTACTATGCGCAGAGTCAGATCGAATGACATATATTCTCAAAGGGAAAAGTGAATCACTTTTCAATAAAAGTTGGGACTCCTGGTATTCATGGTTACAAAATAGAATATTTAATCTCAACGGGGGAAATACCAGATGATTGTGTATTACTATTTGAGGTATAGAATCTGGAGATATATACAATTATAGATTTCTAATATTTGGTAATTAAAGGTTACTTAGCCTGGGATGCACGAGAATAAGAAATTAGGGGTAGTATTACACTCCCCGGTCCTGTCTAATGTTGTTGTTTTTGTTTTTTTTTGGTGTCCAGGATGTTTTGGTGTTTTTCTATTTGATGCACTTTTCAGTACTTTGTAATAGTGTTCTTGTTTTTTTATTTAAAATTTGTTTAATAAAATTTATTAATAAAAAAACTGAAGAAGCTTCTTGGATGAGAAGCAAAATGTCTTCAAGGAAAAACAAAGTCCAGGTGCCTTTTGTAAAAGCACCTTTTGGACAATTTGGCAGTAGATGTTGCATCTCCAAAAAGATTCTATTGTAGGCCCATGTCTTCTCAGGTTAGGGACTTTGTGAGATGAAGAAAATACAGTGGTATGATCCTTATTTTTCCAACTTGTATTGTGTTGGGCTGTCTATTCGCTTAGCACTTTGATCTAAATGACTCTGATTGAAAAAAAGGACTGGAAGAAATAATAATAATAATAATAATAATAATAATAATAATAATAATAATAATAATAATAATAATAATAATAATAATAATAATAATTTTATTTATATACCACCCTTCTCCCGAAGGACTCAGGGCGGTGAACAGGGCAAGCATAAAAATACAGAGATACAAAAGTTAAAAAGGATGCCCACTAAAAACAGTAAATACAAATATTAAAATAACAATTAAAAACCCCGCCCATCCACCATCAGGCCAGGCCGGCTTGTTCAAATAAGAATGTCTTTAGATCGCGACGGAAGGAGCGAAGATCGGGCGCCGTGCGGAGCTCAACCGGTAACTGATTCCATAGCTCCGGGGCGCCCACAGAGAAGGATCTCCCCTTGGGGGCCACCAATCGACATTCTCTGAAAATCACATTGCTTATTTTCTTTCCACTATGAAAATGGCCAAATTCAGCTCAGATGACCTTTTGCTGCCTTGTTCATTGCTAGGACTAAAATAATGGGATTATTGATGGATTGGTTTGATGTTTTCTTCTCTTTTAGGTGATCTATCTTTTTATCATTTGGAAAATTTTTATATCTCTTGTATGATTCCCTTTTTTATTTTTCTTTAAAGCTGACATTGGAACATCATAGTAAAAATAAAATAAAATAGGAAGAACAGTTTTTCACCCCAACAAGTTTATGAAGTACTCCACAGGTGAACAAAATTCAAAGCATTTCTAATGCAATAAATAAGTGCAATCATTGGTGATAAATTTGCATTCATGGCATATGAATGATACAATGTTAGCCCATGATATACAGTGTGAAATACAAACTTACTCAAATTTGGTATTCAATAAACAAATAGAGCCTTCTCCCACTGTGTGTCCTATAAATTGTTTTCTGATGCTAGAAACCACAGTGCTTCAGAGATGCCCTGAGATTAGACAAGAAGATCAAGAGATATTTTCATGAAAAGAAATACAGAGTGACATCCTTTTTATTTGAGTTCATAGCTTTAGGCCAATTGGGCACATGAGCAATTGCAAGAAAATCCCAGGCATGCCAGATTTGTGCACTGCTGTAGGTTTTCTTTTATCAGGTTTTTACGTATTAGGTTTTTTTGTCCATTTTTCTGGGTCCCCCACCAGCTGTTAATCTGAAATAATTACATTCAGCATTCATTTCCTTTTTTAAATAGCTGAGAAATATTTCAGGAATAAGTTCCAGAACAGCAGCTGTGTTAACTGTACAACAGCAGCAAAAACAGCGACATTGCCCTAATGCGACAAGGATTTTCAAATGCATGTAATCTAAATAAGGAAAGAATTATTTCTTCTTTCTGGGAGGGAATTTTGAATGGTGCTGTAACAATTAAGTCATTTTCCCCTCCTTGCAGGTATAAAACTACTGAAGTACTGTAGCTCTTAGGGGCATTTCATATTGACAAAGGATTACCCTATTAACTAATCAAGGAGAGAAGCAACCGAGAACTAAGGAGAAACTTCCTGACAGAACAATTATCCACTGGAACAACCTGCCTCCAGAAGCAGTGAATGCTCCAACACTGGAATTTTTTAAGAAGAGACTGGACAGCCATTTGTCTGAAATGGTATAGGGTTTCCTGCCAGAGCAGGGTGTTGGACTAGCTGACCTCCAAGGTCCCTTCCAACTTCTACTTCTTCTTCTTCTTCTTCTTCTTCTTCTTCTTCTTCTTCTTCTTCTTCTTCTTCTTCTTCTTCTTCTTCTTCTTCTTATTATTATTATTATTATTATTATTATTATTATTATTATTATTATTATTATTATTATTAATCATCATCATCACCATCATCATCATTATCATCATTATTACCCAAATTGCAGCCATGCCATTCCAGTTCAGATATTTGAAGACCTTCTGCAGATGAACTGCACACAAGCAAATGTTCTTTTCCAAATTGGCTAAATGAATCTGAAACATAAAGCTAAGTAATTTTATTTCCTAGGAGAGAATCTTTCTCAAACTGAATCATTGGCAATGTCCAAATCAAGACACTGTTTCAAGGTGAATCAGTGTGATTTAACTCAATCCTAAGAAACTATAACTGGGCTTAGCTATGAGAAGAAGCCAAAATTTGAAAAATAATCAACTTGTGAATCTTCCAGGATGGAAAGATCATATAATCTCCCAGTTTGGAAGATCAAAGATGAAATAGCGGGGAAGAGACCTATCACTTTTGCCAGAAGTTCTAAACTGTTTTTAGAAGGTGTGAGAAATTAGTCTATGGTCATGTCCACCTTTGCCATAATGGGTCTTAGGACAGCTTGGATCTAAGGCTGTCAGCCCTCCAAGGTAGACTAGTCTAGGAAAACAGTTGCACACATTAATATTATTTTTATTATAAGGTTATAATAACAGAATCTTGGATGTCTGAGTAGTTTTTCCTCTCACTCACTTTATCTTTATGAGAACTAAGGAGGATCTTGTCTCGTTATAATCTGCTTATTCAGGTTATAGATCTTCCTCACTCTTTATTCAATACGCCTATTCCTCAAGCTTATACCTTCTTTAGTAACCTATGACTATCACTCAGTGTTGTATCTTATGATTTATGGTGATTGCATTTTATTATGATGATCATGATTATCATATGTTGCTTGCATGTACACTGAGTTCTTATTTATTTATTTATTTATTTATTTATTTATTTATTTATTTATTTATTTATTTATTTATTTATGGGATTTATATCCCGCCCTATCTCCCGAGGGACTCAGGGCGGCTAACAACAACAAAACTTAAAGGTCTCTGTACAGTAAATTAAAAATAAAAATTTGAAATAAATTAAAATAAATTAAAGAATAGAGTTTACCAGAGACAAAGTCCTATGTGTCCAATCACACTTGGCCAACAAAGAATTCTATTCTGTTCTGTTCTACCTATTAGAAAGGCTCAGTCTTGTTGACTGATCTGCCTGCTACATCCACTCAGATTAGAGTAGAGGCCCTTGTATCATTTTATGCTATAGTGTACTTGGAACATCTATGTTCTCTATTAGTAATACTATAACATGTAAATTAGTGTTGTATTAGTCACCAGCAGCCAGGCCATAGGGTCACCACAAATTATTAGCTAAAACTAACAAAAGGTGTGTGTCCATTTAACCTACTTCTGCTGGTTAGAATTGCAACACATGCCCAATATCCATTTTCCTACCTTCTTGATGCTGCTGTCACGATTATATGTTATGGCTATTGACAAATGGATTCAGAATTTTAAAAAGCTCCTAACTGTGTAAAGTAGCAGAAAACAACCTCATATCTCAAGTAGAGGTAGGTGACAGAATTTTAATTGCAATATATTGTTGTGTGAGAGGAATCTAGCAACCGTATTTCAGCAATTTATATTTGCAGGAGTTTTATGAGGGAGGCTTTTATGAAAAAACAACTGGGAAATCCAGTTAAATGTTAAGTGTCTCCATCTGCCTTCTGACCGTTCAATATATTTCAATACACATTCAATACACACCTCTTCCACAACCATGTCAAAAGTTCAATTATTATGAATATTATAGGTACCTAGATATCTTTTACTACTTTACTTTGAATTACAGCAAACTACAATGTGTCTTTGCATAACATGTGCACAGTTTTTGAAAAAAGCAGCTAGGGCTATGATGGTTGATAATAAATGGAATCAAAATAAGAGTAGATGAAGCGTAATCTTTTGTTCAAATTCTCAACATCAGTTGTATTTTGCATTGTTACTTTATGATTTAATTTGCTGCTGGATCTAGATAAATTTTTACAGTTATTATAATCTAGGAAGGAAGGAAGGAAGGAAGGAAGGAAGGAAGGAAGGAAGGAAGGAAGGAAATGTCAACTTCAGATTCAAGGTGCTGGTGATGACCTATAAAGCCCTGAATGGCTTGGGTCCAGGATATCTGAGGGAACACCTGCTGCCAGCATCAAGCTCCCTTCGTCCAGTGCGCTCCCACAGGGAGGGTCTTCTCAGGGTGCTGCCGATAAAAGACTGTCGGCGGATAACACCCAGGGGAAGGGCCTTCTCTGTGGGTGCGCCTGCCCTCTGGAACCAGCTGCCTGTGGAGCTTAGGACTGCCCCTGATTTTCGTTCGTTCCGCCGGGACCTGAAGACCTGGCTCTTTGAGCTCTCCGGCCCAGGCTGAGAATTTTTAACTGTTTTTTTTTTAATTTTAGGGATAATTTAATCTTTTTTAATTTGTTTCTAACTTTTGTACTGGTTGTTTTAAATATCCTGTAAACCGCCCTGAGTCCTTCGGGAAAGGGCGGTATATAAATCTAATAAAATAAATAAATAAATAAATAAATAAATAAATAAATAAATAAATAAACTACAGAGACCAATGTTCTCTCTCAAGAAAGAGACAGATTTAGGGAGAGAGAGGAGTTGATGACAACCTCTTTCGGAATTCCAGCAACCTTCTCCCAGAGCTTAATTCTAGGAAGAATTCTTTGACAGGTTAGACGTGTATTTTATGTGTTCTTCAGTATTAAAGGGCTGAAGTTATCAAAATCAGTCTCTGTAACATTTTTTTTTTACTTCTTGTTCCATTTCTGGTTGAACACAAAAATTAACAGTGAGCAACATGGCTTACAAGAATTATGTCCATTTTCCTATCAAACAATCCCTTGTGATATATGTTGGACCAAGTTTTATTGTATTATGCCTTTAGTTACATGACACTAGCACTATACCAATTTTGGCATACTTTATCTATCAAACCTGAAGAAATGTATATTGAATCAGTTGTTTATTACACTATATGACATGTTTTATATCCATTATGTGACTTACAGTCTTCATTTTGACAGACCACTCAATACATCTCTTCTACGAGCACTTTTATTTGTTCTCAAATATGTTTTGCCATATTTTATGTCCCAATAGGTCTTTGGTTTTGCCTTACATCTCACTTAAGATGAAAGGCCACACATAAAATTCTTACAGAACCAATTCTTGTTTGGGGGCAGATGAGAATGAAATATCCTGTGTGTTGCACTTGAATTTAATTTGTTAAAATAAGAGAAAACTAGAGATTCTCTTTAATTTTTTGCCCTCTTCCAATAGATTTTGGTGATCTGGAAAAGAAAAATGAGAAACCTAGAAAATGTTTGTAACTGTGGCAGGACAAGCATTAAAAGACTTTTTGGTCTGCTGAACTTAGAAGCTCAGATGCCAGCTGTTTCAGTCATCTAACTTGCACATTATGACTTCCTTTATAATGATATCTTTCATCCATGGCTTTGTAAATCCCAGTTGCAACATTTGCTAGGTCTTCATGTGGGCTTTCCTATGAAAAGAAGTTCCAGCTTGTGCACAATGCCCCTGGTACCCATAACTAACATGTCCCATTAATTTGAAAGAGTCTGAGACAATTGGAGAACTCGCCAGCTTTGGGAAACAGAACACGTCTCATATCAGCTCTTTAGCTGGGATGTGTCTTGACAAAGCATTGTTCTTTACTTCTGGATTGAATTGCTGGAAAGCCAGCATCTAATTTTAGAGAGACATTTGGTTTATCTGGATTATTTCTTGTTTGACTTGGCTGGTCATGATTAGGAACACTGTGTGAAAGTCTATGAGGAGTTTCAGCATGACATTTGAAATTACAGATAGTAGAGACTGTTATGTACTGGGCTCTCGTGAAACACCACGTGGGTTGCTGGAGCAGCTAACGGCTCTCCAGCAACTCAGACTTTAAGTCTCCTGTGCAGCAATTGGCTATCTCCAGGCGGCAATGGTTGATTCAAAACCTATTGGCTGCCGCCTAGGGGATAGACTATATATTGCAGCTAGTTGCAGACATTTCCCCAGTACAGTTCCAGCACGAAATAAACAATGAGTTATCCTGTACACAGCTTCACGTCTTCATTCCTGCACCAAAGAACCCGCTATTTAACAGAGACCTTTCCTGTCTAATGTCCCCCTGCAGATGTGCTTGGCCTTTGTGCCAGCTGAGGATTCTCTGAATTAGTTTGATTACATCTTTCTCTTTCATGTCCTACAGACCTTCCTATTTAGCAGATATGCCTCGAGAAAAGAATACAGCTTCACCTGCATCCTGTTTATGCTTGAGGTATCCACACTATGGAATGTTTACTGGCAGGTAATGACCCAGCCTCCAACTCAAAAGGCAAAGTGTAACTTTTATCTATCAAAAGTTTTGCTACCGTGCCTAGGCCAGGAAACAGAGGAGATTAACTTCTTAGGGATGAAACAATATTCTATTATTGGCCTCTGAAAGAATTTCATACCATGCATGCAGAGGCCAGACTTTGTTTGAGGAGCTCATTCTTCCTAATCGAATATCCATCTTAACACTGGACTCTCTGCTATTAGCTCCAAAATCTCAAGGTCAGAAATATTAGGTCTGGTCAGAAGATCTAAGTAAACATACAGGACTAGGGGTTTTAAAGCCTTCTTTCAAACCACTTTCTCTAGAAGTGGCAACATGGTCCACTACCTTTACCAGACAATTGATAGTGAAAATATATTAACATAAATTACTTACTACTTGTCTAGATCCCTTTATTTAGAATTTGGTCCAGCTACTAATGTCATTGCTGGATAGTGATCCTGTTGAACCTTGCCTTCTTTACATATAGATGTGTTGCTGCCTTTATATTGCCAGAACCCTTTCACTATGACACATGCTGCTACTAGCTTCCCAGTTGGCTATCTGCACAAATAGCAAAATAATAACAGAAGCAGAAAACCCCATACAATTTCAGACAAGTGGTTGTCCAATTTCTTCTTAAAAACCTTCAGTGTCGGAGCACCCACAATTCTTGGAGGCACGTTGTTTCACTGATTAATTGTTCTAACTGTCAGGAAACTTCTCCTTAGTTCTACATTGGTTCTGTCTTTTATTAGTTCTCATCTATTGCCTCTTGTCCTGCCTTCAAATGCTTTTGAGAATAGGTTGACACCTTGTACTTTGTGGCAGCTCATTAGATGCTGGAACACTGCTATTATGTCACTTCCAGTCCTTCTTTTCATTAAATTAGACATATCCCAGTTCTTGCAACCATTCTTTGTATGTTTTAGCCTCCAGTCCCCTAATAATCCTTTTTGCTCTTCTCTGCATTCTTTCTAGAGCAGGCTTGTCAAACTGCTGGCCCACGGTCCGGATGCATCATACTGAAACCGCGCCCACCCCATTGCCGGCAATGGGGAAAAAGTCGTGATATGTTGCGTGACGTCATGTGACGTTGCGAGTTTGCCATGACTGTTCTAGAGACTAAACATCTTTTTTATATCATGGCAACTAAAACTCAATGCAATATTCCAAGGGCATTATAAATGGTACTAATACATCATGTGATCTTGGTTCTATCCCTCTGTTAATGCAGCTTAGGACTGTGTTAGCTTTTTTGGCAGCTGCAGCACACTGCTGGCTCATATTTAAGTAACTGTCCACTAGGACTCCGAGATCTCTCTTGCAGTTCAGGCATCTCATAATTTCTAGAGTGTCATGAGAAAGCAGCTACATCTTGCACTGCATTTATTCATTTGTACAAAATGCCTACCAATACACTGCAAATATAATGCATATTTGGAACATGATGGTAAACAGCTCAGACCTTCTAATTTATATTTGGGATGAAGTCCCTTGATAGCAGTACAGGATTGTATTATACAATTACTTGTCCATTGCTTTTTATTATGGATGCATTGTATTTTTTTACACTTTTTGATATAGTATGGATTATTTATCTGCTACTCCATGCTATAGTCCATAGAATACATTTTATTTTTATCTGATTAAAAAGCAGTCCTAGGAGGATTCAGAGGAACCTACATATAGCAATCAACTATCAAGTGGTAGGAAGGTACAGTATGAGATGAGGTAGCAATAAAGAGTTCCTGCCACAAATACTTTGGGATCAAATTCAGCAAGTCCAGTGTTAATTTTGATGCCTTCTCCTACAGACCAGAGGGAAAAAAAGTGTGATTGCAACCCAGATAAGATACTCCAAGTCACATTTTCTAGACATTTTCCAGACATATGAAACATTGATATATTGTCATATAAACATGGAATGATTTCTTTGTTCCAACAACGTAGGGAATGCAATTCATGGAAAGGATCCACTAAATAGGTCAATGTAGCCCTTGTTCCCTTTCCCTCTCATTCATGGACAGAGAGCAATCGATTAACCATTTTTTTACAGGAATTCAATATGTTGCTCTCCCATTTAGCAATTTTATACTTCCTTCTTAAAAATATGGCTTGCAAGATACTCATGGTCCAAGCCTCAGATAGCTACACAAAGAAACCAGGGCTTTGATGAAATTCAGAGGAGAGAAGATGAGGTTTCTAATCTAAATTAGAGGTATACTAATTGTGATCCCAGAGCTTCAGGCAGCCTCCAGATATCTCTGGAATTTTAATTTTTCATGTGACAGAAGGGAAATTAATTATACTAATTATATGTAAATTTAAATCTAAACACTTTTTAATTTTATCCCTCCTAATACTTTGAGTGAAGCTCCAGTAAAGTACTTCAAGGCCAAGGACAGCCCTTGGGCTGTCATTACAGCTGTTTGATGAATTAAGCCAAGTTTAATATTATAGGACAGGGGTGTGAAACTCAATTTCATTGAGGGCCGCATCAGCATTGCGGTTGCCCTCAGGGGGCCAGGTGGGTATGGCCAGGGTGGGCGTGGCCTACTGGGTGGGCGTGGCTACAGTGTGTATGGCCTACTGGGTGGGCGTGGCCAGCTCTACATCGTTCGCATCAAGGGTGCCTATGGGGGCCTGGGCAGGAGTGGGACAGATCTGAGGGTCTCTGGGCCAGGGCCAAGGCAGTGGGGGCCGTTCCCTCACTGTTTCCAGGATGGCTTCGCGGGCCACATGAAAACACTTTGCGGGCCGGATCCGGCCCCTGGGCCTTGTGTTTGACATGTCTGTTATAGGATATTTGCATTTAGTTTTGTTTTTATGATCACCTTTTAAGGGTGAATGGCCCTCCCTTTCAATAAAACCAAAGGCTGCCTTGAATTGTGCTTCACTTCTAGTGATTATATAGACCTATCTGGAAAGAAGGCAGAGCAACAAAGATGATTAGTGGGCTGGAGGCTAAAACATATGAAGAACTGTTGCAGGAATTGGTATGTCTGGTCTAGTGAAAAGAAGGACTAGAGGTGACATGATAGCAGTATTCCAATATCTAAGGGGCTGCCACAAAGAGGAGGGGGGTGCAACCTATTTTTCAAAGCGCCAGAAGGCAAGAAAGAAGCAACGGAGGGAAAGTAATCAAGGAGAGAAGCAACCTACAACTAAGGAGAAAGTTCCTGACAGTGAGAACAATTCATCAGTGGAATGGGTTGCCTTCAAAAGTTGAGTGTGGTCCATCACTGGAAGTTTTTAAGAAGATGTTGGACAGCCATTTGTCTAGAATGGTATAGGGTCTCCTGCTTGTACAGGGGATTGCACTAGACTCCAAGGTCCCTTTCAACTCTGTTATTTGGTGATACTGTTCTGTTATTCATCTGAGGAATTGAAAAGGGATTACACAAGAAACACTCCTTTCTGAGTGTTTGGTAGATAGAAAATAAGAATATTCTTGCTATTGTCAGAGCCAAATTTGGCTGGCTTCAGTGGCAGATCTGTATTTTCATATTATTTTTTGTGTAAGGTTAACATAATAAATTACAACAGTAAAAAATGTCTATGGAGATTCTCAGTCATCCAGGTCACGGTTGTCCCAAAGGTGCTTTTTCAGGAGGCAACTGGACTTCCTTGTTTTTCTTTGAAAACATTTCACTTCTTATCCAAGAAACTTTTTCAGCTCTGGCTAGATGATGGGGAATGGAAGGATTTATACTCTTTGGAGACAGCTGGTCATTTGCATTCTTTTAGAGAGTCAATGAGGCCACCTGGAGGTTTATCTGTGTTATCAGGGTCACCTGAATAGTGTGAATGGATGTGGCAATGTGCAAATGGCCGCAACAACTCTCTAAAACAGACATGTCAAACTCGCGACATCATGTGACATTGCGCAACATATCGGGACGGTTTTGCCACTGCCAGCAATGGGGTGGTTGTGGCTTCTGGATGATGCGGGCCGGCAGTTTGACACCGCTGCTCTAAAAGAATGCAAATGACCAGCTGTCTGCAAGGAGTATAAATTATTCCATTCCCCATCACCCAGTCAGAGCTGAAGAAGCTTCTTGGATGAGAAGTGAAACGTCTTCAAAGAAAAACAAGAAAGTCAAGTTGCCTCGTGAAAAAGCACCTTTGGGATAATAGTAAAAAATGTTGAGCAGAAATTTAGCAAAAAAAAAAAAGTAACAAGCCATTCGCCCTACTTAAGGTGTCCTAGAGTTACCCCTTGGCGAGATGGGTGGCACATAAATTTAATACATATATGAATGAATATAAAGGTATTTATATATTTATATAAACTAAATATAAATAAATAAATAAATAGCATACTGATTCTCATAAAACCTAATAACAAGCTGCTCATAGTCTATTGAAAATTATTAGAAGAACAATAATACAGTACATTGCTAAGTTATTATCATAGAAATATTGAAATAATAGAAAAGAAGGGTAAAAATGTTTAGGAATTCATTTCAGGATAGGAATCAAAATTATAAACCTTGCGTTTTGGGCACAGATCACATATGTAAGAAGAGAGCAGTGTAGTCTATGGTCGCAAAAATGGACTGAATCTAGCGTTACCTTTTAATTTTATTGAAATACATACTGTAAGCTTTTGGCAACTGTTGGCAATTTAGAATAATACTATACATAACATATAGAGACAGGGTTGCTCATTTCGCTGAGAAGTAACATGCTGCTTCTGGCTTAACATACTGCGTGAAGTCAGCCACTCTAGCATATTAAAGGCTTAGCAATGTGTGCAAACACCTGCAATGGTTCATGGCATAGCACAATATGTGAAGCAAACTGAAATAAACACAACACTTGCCAGTGTGGTTCCCCCCACCCTTCATGACAGTTTACAGTGGACATGGGAAATGGTGATACTTTTTTAGGTTGTTGTAAACCCGTGGAAACCACCCTCCCCCACAAGAAGTAATCTATTCTAAATTTGAAGTTTCCACTGATGCCAGTGAGGTTCATTGAGAATGGATTAATTGAGAATGGATCATCATCAGGAATTAAATAGAGAAAGAAAAAGAAATATTCCTCCAAAAAAATCACAATGCAGAAGAAAACTACATCTTTTAATAGCATAACAATCATACTACCAATAAATAAATAAATAAATAAATAAATAAATAAATAAATACATACATACATACATACATACATACATACATACATACATACATACATACAATAGCATCCTATTGGGCATCTTACTTGGCTTTTTCTTACTCACACAGACACTTTATAAAAGAGTCTGAGAAACTCTGCAATCCATTAGATTTAAAGGGGAATGTGTATGATGTAGCTCAGAAAATGTCCCTTTTTTGGGAAATGAGCACCATCCCTATTTAGGGAACAAGAATAGTGCATTTAAAATTTGCAATGACAGTATTAGACAAGTTCTGCAGCTTTGGCATGTCCTAATATAAATGGCAATTTTGCTTATTGTTTTGGAATACAAGTACTTCATTTACTGTAATTACCATTCCAACTTCTGACAGCACTGAAAGAGTGACCCTTGCACTTACAACTATTGCAGCATCCCCATAGCATATTATAGAAATTTGGGTACTGACAGAGGAGAACATCCTTGGTGCTTTCTGAGCTTGGTTGTTTTCTTGCAGCTGTTTCATTACCCAAACTAGGTGACATCATACATCACAACATCAGATTATGTTAGCTACTTTGGGCAATGAAACATCTACCAGAAAACAACCAAGCTTAGATAGTACCAAGGTCCTCTCAAAATCTGGGAGCTTGGCAACTGGCATGTATTTATGATGGCTGCAATCTCCTAGGGTAACACGGTTGCCATTTACAACTTCTCAGGGGACTTCGAACAAACAAAGTTTAGGGAATGCAGATTCAATTAATGTCTGTGCGATTCACTTAATGACTGCAGCAATTTTTTTTACAGAATTGAGTGTAATGACTGTTAGAGTTTACAGCTCACCCAGTGCAAAATAAGCCCCAAAATTAAGCACACGTAAAAAAAACTGAGCAGGAGGCATAGTATAGAAAAACTTCTTTATCTTCACAATATTAAAATGTGATACATACATACAGTTTCCATGCAGTTCTTGCAACGTGGTAGAAAAACAACAACAGCTAACCATGGAGATCGGAACACAGAGAGAGACTAAACCACGCCCAGACCTAGGGTGGCTCACATGCCTTTCTCAGCAAATCCTGTGTCTCAGTTAAAAAAACAGTTCCTATTGGCTGGTTTGTTGCTATGGCTATTTCAGTTCATAAATGCTTACACACTGGTAATGACCATATCACTTTGTCCTAAATGCTCTGGTCCCAATGGTGGTCCTAAATTAAGGTCTACCTATAGTTTGGTTGATATGCCAGTCGTCTTCCATTAACAGCAATCTTTTTAGCTGTTGGCCTGAGAAAGACTTTGGTTGGTCCAAAGTCACTCACTAAACTTCCATGGCTGACAGGACACCTGCATTTTAGTCTTGTGGTCTTAGTTTGACAAATTAACAGCCACACTACAGCACACACACAGAGGTTTCAGTGCATGCTTTGAAAATTACCGTATTTGGAAAAGGTGCTTTAGAACATGTGAGCATAAGCACTGAACTCCTTTATGCAGTCATGTATTATGTCATAATTACAAACATACAATTAATTTAATGAGTCTAATGGCTCATTAAATCAGCTACATCTTTAATATAATTCATTGTAGCCACAATTTGTTTCAACCTTATGCAGAAGATTGAAAAAAGATATGGCTCTTTCAAAATGGTGTACCCCTGTGTTACAATGTACATCACTCAAGTCATTTTCAAAACATGTATTACCTTACTTTTGAATCTATAAGTTTTCCCTTTTTTGTCTTTATTTTCTTGACTTCGCTGACTTTCATGCTATTTAATCCCACTGATAGAGGCGATCTGTGGAATTATATTGAAAATATTATAGTACTACATCCTTTGTGATCAAGCCTCATTGATATGTACAGCTAATATGATTAAATAACAATAATGATATAAAAGATTGAATTAGTAAGAAGAAAGGTCATAGAGTTGAAAAGCTACAGTAACAATCAAGCTAAAAGGCCAGTGAGTGGCATCAAAACATCTACTAAAGCACTTTGTTTCTAACTTATTGTTATAGATAAATAAAATAAAGTATTTCTCATCAGGATATTGAGCATCGCTTCCGAGATTAAGTTAATTAATATGGTTAGAATAGAAAGCAGGGGAAGATCAATTCAAAGAAAATTATAGTCAACATTTCTCCTTATTAGAAGCAATTTAAAATTATGTACATAAAGGAACACTAAATGCATTTGGGCAGAATAATAGAGTTAAAAGGAGACTTGTTAGCTGCTGATCCAACCTCCTGCTCAGTGGAGTTCTATTAAAGCATTGCCATCAAATGCCTATACAACCTTTATATGACAACATTCAGTGAAGATGACCCTGCTACTTCTTTAGCTAACTGCTTCCACTGCTGAATTCCTCTTAGAGTTACAAGTGTCATAACACTGTCAGATTTTTTAAAAAAACCTGTACATTCACGAACAGCTCACATTGACTTGGTCCTTGGTCCTAAATCAAAATAGCTGAGAGTACATAATATGTTAATCCAGAAACAAATGGCATCATACCAATGAGACGTACAAACCAGGTGTTCACTAGAAGAAGCTGCACAATATAAGAGGGTTACACATTTTAGGTGGCTATTTCTAATTCCAGTAATTTAAGTATAACCTCGTCTAGATTTATCATGAAGCTAGCTGATTGCCTGATTTTAAATTGTATTTTGCTTCCTACTGTTTGGATTTGATGAAGGAATAGATAAGAGAATGTTAGAATTAGAAGAATACAGACCGAGGTTTGGGATGAATGTTTTTTAATGGTACAATGAAGTTAAAGTTAATGTAGAATTCAAAAATAATTAGGAGTGCCATTTTACAGATATGGGCTAGATACTGTATGACCCAAGCTGTGCTTGAAAGAAACAGCAGGCAAGAAAAAATGGTTAATAGATCAAGATTTGATAATGCAGGAAACTGAAGAACTTAAAGCTGAAATCAAGAGAACAAAAGGATTTACTTTTAAGTGGTTTTCATATGCACAACTAAGGGAGAGCTTTAACATGGATAAAAAGCTACTAGATACAGAATAACATGAAATAGAATTTGAAAGGGAATTATGTACACATGATGAGCATATGATTACTAACATGTATACATTATTGTTGAGATTTAAAATGGAAGATGAACAAGCTAAAGAGTGTGTGATAAAAAGCTGAAGTGTGAAACATAGGAAGAACAGATTAAAGATTTCATGGGTTAAGTATTTTGGTTACAACATATAGATTGTATCAACGGGAAAGAATGTTAAAAGATCTGAAATACACATTGCCCTATAATTTAAGAAAGAATTTTTGTAGAACAATGTATATGTCACCAGAGACATTATTTAAGATATACAAGGAACCTCTAATTGTTGTTGGAAATGTGAAAAGTATGAAAAAGTGAAAAATGCTGGGTACATGTACCTATAATGATGTAGGGAACATTAAAAATTAATATTCAGTTGAAATCAGAATTTTTCTTATGAGGGTTTATGGATAGCCAACTAGAAAAGGCTCACAGAAGATGATTCATGTAACTGTTGCAAAGAAAGTTGGAAGTCACTTCTTTAAATATTTCTTTTCTTTTCTTTTCTTTTACAAATGTTATTGAGTTTTTAATATTACATTCACATATTTGAAAAGCAACGTGGTGGCTGGGTAGTAGTAATTAAATTACATACAGATACCATTAGTACAGATTTCAAATTGCTACCATAAACATTTCCTCTCTTTTTCCCTTCATATATACTGTCTATTTGTAAATTTAAAGACAAGTTTTATCCTATCAATCACATAGAAAATAACTTTCTTACATATATCCATAGTTTTTAGTTTACACATATTCTAATTGTTTTAATATACAATCTTTTAGGCAATCAATGACCTAATAGATTTTTCAATTTTAATTTCCACTAACATTTAGATTTAACGTTTGATATTTATATACTCCCAGTTCATCTATCACCGTTCCTCACAAAATCTAATATTTAAAATACACATCCCGTTTACTTAACTTCTCACCCTCTATGTCAACAAATTAAGGATTCAATATGATATCCTTCCTTTTTGCTAATTTTCAGTTTTTTTAAGTAGTAATCAAAATTTCTTTTTATTTCTTCCTCTTACTCTTTGTATCTGATATCTTTTGCTTAAACTGATAATTTTTGTTTTTAACATTTCATATAGACTTATTTATTACTTTCAACAATATGTTTTTAGATAATCTACATTATTCACCTTTACATGACCTTTATGCACAAATCAATATTCAAATTAGCTATTAGTATTTATGCTGCTAAATTTTAATGACCAATTTTTTTTCTTTATCTCAGTTCATAACAATGTCTTGTGTTCAACATACACATCTTATCTATTTAAGTACATTCTGTTTCAGATTTCAATAAGATGGTCAAAACTCCATTCTTCTTGAGTCTTATTCTGGCTTTTTTCCTTTGCCAAATCATCTTCCATATCCTTGTTTTTGGGTCATCGAACCAATCTCCATGTATATTAATTGATATTGGCAAAACCATTTGGTTGCCGTTTTTTGAGAGGACTTGTAGGTCTAGTGGGTCATCTCTTTATTCTTCCATATCGACGTAGTTTTTCTGAATTGTTTGTCTTCTCATCCAACTGTTCTTTTTCTAGATCCTCTAGTTCCTTCTGAGTTGTATAAGAAATCTTATCCTTTTTCCAAGTTGTCAATGTCTTGTCTGGATTTTCAAATATCAATATTTGTTGAATAATAGATTCTTCTGTCATTGTATTTGAATGTTTCATTTTTTCTATTGTATTTTGTATAGATGGTTCTTTAATTGTGGTCAAAGTTTGGGCTTTCATATCTGGGTTGTCTTCTTGTTCCTTCCCATAGGTAAAGGTAAAGGTTCCCCCGCACATGTGTGCTAGTTGTTTTCTGACTCTATGGGGCGGTGCTCATCTCCGTTTCAAAGCCGAAGAGCCAGCGCTTGTCTGAGGATGTCTCCGTGGTCATGTGGCCAGCATGAGTAGACGCCAAAGGCGCACAGGACGCTGTTACCTTCCCACCATAGTGGTCCCTATTTTTCTACTTGCATTTTTACGTGCTTTCGAACTGCTAGGTTGTCAGAAGCTGGGACGAGTAACAGGTGCTCACTCTGTTACACAGCACTCGGTATTCGACCCACCAAACTGCTGACCTTCAGATCGACAAGCTCAGCATCCTAACCCACTGAGTCACCATGTCCCTTATTCCTTCCCATAGCCTCTTAATATTTCATTGGCTGTAGTAAGAATTTGGATTAGTGTTTTCAACATAGTGAGAGTTTGTTGATCTTCATCCATAAATAAATTTTGTTCCTGGTCTTTTTCCATATTGGTATTTTACACTTAGAAAATCCAAAAGAGATTTTTTTTCTAAGTAGGCAACACAAAGCCTTTCACAGCTGTTGTTTCAAAGTTCTCAAGGTTATGTATCTTATCTATTTCCCAGGCCCCTTTTAAAGTTTCCCTTTGAGTCCCAAAGTTGTCTTAATCTTTTCAGCTTTTCTTTCTTTTTTTCATAACAAAGAATCCAGATTTCCAACAGAAGTAGACAATGAACAATAGGAAATAAAAAATCTTTCAGTCCACATGCTTTGAGAAATAAAGTTCCATTTGGGATTCAGTTACTTTTTCAACTTTTAAAATGCCCCTGGGTATTTAATCGCCAGTCTTTCTGGAGGGAGGGCTAAAGTCCCCCTTCCCTCACTGCAGGGGGGAAAATCCTTAGCAGCTTAAGGAAGTACAGAAAGTAATTAGGGTGTAAAAGAGGTAGATCTCACCCAGTCTCTTCCACACTGCTTTAAGTGTTGCCTGGTGGAAAATGTGACTTTGGCTATTCACAGCCTAGGGACGAGCCACAATGGCTGGTCCTTTTGTCCGTGGGTTTGGAGGGATCGCCAAGTCTAACAGGAGAGTTGCAGCTCTTCTGCGATCCAGCGAGCGCCCCTCCTTGGTGGTCGCCTCTCCCAGCTGTCCATAGCGGCTGCGTGGCAAACCGGAAGCCACACTTCTTTAAATATTTCTTTTAACTTTTTTCTTTTTCCATTCTGTTGTACATGTCTTCTACCTTTCTCTCTTTCCTATTTTTCTTTTTATATCTTTTTTTTTACTCTTCTGTAACTTTCAACTTGCAAATTAAAATTCCTCATTGGAGCAACTTGGTGAGGGTATCATCTTAAAGAAGAATGTTATGCTTATTATGTATTTGATTTAATTTTCTCTTTCTCCTCCTCCTCCTCCTCCTCCTCCTCCTCCTCCTCCTCCCACCTATATTCCTATCAATCTACTGGTTACATGTTGGAAGATTTGTATACTTTTACCAACCCACAAAAGCCCTCTATTTTCACTGCAATTTTTGTTCTCTGGCAGGTTCAACAGATTTTCTTGCAGAAAAAAAAGGTGGCATAAGCAGGAAGTGCTCATATTTCAATAAAATCAACTGCCAGAAGCAAAACAATAGTGAGCCTTTAATTCCTTGAAGCTACAGTTACAGAAATTGTCTCTGTTGTTTAATATTTAATATTGTTTAATATTTAAGTAACACCTTCCCAAACATTATTCAAGCCGGCATCAACTTCCCTTCGCCCTGTACGTTCCCACAGAGAGGGCCTCCTCAGGGTGCCACCGATCAGAGAATGTCTATTGGTGGCCCCCAGGGGGAGATCCATTTCTGTCGGTGCCCTGGAGCTATGGAATCAGTTACCGGTTGAGCTCCGGATGGCGCCCGATCTTCGCTCCTTCCGTCGCGACCTAAAGACATTTTTATTCGAACAAGCTGGCCTGGCCTGATGGGGGATGGGTGGGGTTTTTTATTGTTATTTTAATATTTGTACTTACTGTTTTTAGTGGGCATATATTTAATTCTTTTTTTAACTTTTGTAACTTTGTATTTTTTATTCTTGCCCTGTTCACCGCCCTGAGTCCTTCAGGAGAAGGGCGGTATATAAATAAAATAATAAAATAAATAAAATAAATAATAAATAATAAATAAATAAGATAATTCTTTACTTTATTTTTCACAATTTTTTTTCTTTTCCCAGGCTTTCTGCTTTTCTATCTTATTTCCACACTAACAATTTCAGTGACATTTTTCTAGGTCACTCTAGTTGTAAAAAGTGACTGATTGTGGTGTACCTTTATGTTACTTACTGTATCTTTCTGTCACTCTCAAGCCATGAGGTTTTCCTTTGGAATAAAAATGAAACGGGGGAAGCCAGAGAGCCACCAGATTGCTGGAGAGATTTTACAGTGAACCTTGTTACTGCATGGGTCTAAATAAGAGCAAGAATACTGCTTTTGCCATCACAGGAACTTCTCTTTTCCTTTGAAAGAAATTCTAAAAGCAAGTGCTCTTTCATCATATTGAAAGACTACTGGTAGAAATAATTTAAAAGAATATTTCTGCATGGTAAAAGTTTAAAGTAAGGGCTTACAATAAAATAGTCCTAATGCAAATGTGAAAAAAGAAGAAAAGAACCCACAAGAGGGGATTTTTCAGGTCATGTTGATTAAGCAATGTGATCTAGGAAGCTTCCCTTCTCAGTGATGGCTCCTGGCCTCTGGAATGATATCCCACTAGAGATCTCTACTGCTCCCATCTTGTTTGACTTTCTTCAAATTATTAAAGGCTTGGTTGTTCTTTCAGGTCTTGAATTAAAATAATCCCTTTGGGCTTTTGTTTTGTTTTGGGGGTTCTGTCTTCCAGATAGCTGTATTCTTTTTCTTTAATATATGTGTTTTCTTTTACATTAATTTTTTTGGTTCTATTTTTATTTTATTTTTAAAAAAAGTTAAAATACAAAACCAAAATTTATTTTGAACAAACAAACAAATGAAAAAAAAGAAATAAGACATTTAAAAAGTGCATTAAAAAACAAAGAAAAAAAACACATATACACATTGTCCCACTAGTTCAGACATGTCAAACTTGCAATGTCATGTGACGTGTGAAGTATCAGAATTGTTTTGCCATTGCTGGCAATGGGGTGGGCGTGGCTTCCATGTGATGCGTCCACCATGTGGGCCAGCAGTTTGACACCCCTGCCCTAGTTGAATACTGATTAATTGCAATGGCTCAGAGGTTAAAGATGCTGAGCTTGTCAGCTGGAAGGCTAACAGCTCAGGTTCAAGACCTGAACACCATGCAGTGGATGAACTTCTGTTTTTGCCTCAGCTCCTGCCCACCTAGCAGTTTGAAAGCATGCCAATGCAAGTAGATTAATAGGTACCACTTTGGTGGGAAGGTAACAGTCTTCTATGCACCTTTGGAGTATAACCATTCTGACTGCATGCCAGCATTTCATGATGATCATATCAGGTAAGTCTTGAAAAAGGGAACTAGAAAGACCACTTATTCTTAACCATAGTATGGGATGTCTCCTTTCCACTATACCTACTGCAACTATGGTAGAATGTAGTCTGGAGTTGCAGAGGGAGAGTCTTTTTCCCTGAAGACAAAGTGACAATGGAGTTTTGGAATGTCTGCTAGATAGGAAACGAGTGAAGGCAGAATTCTCCCTAGCAATACACAGTGTATATCTAACAGTTATGCAGATAGTTGCTTTAGTCTGGCAGGGTTCTATTTGTAGGCAAACAAAAACCAAGACCTACTCAGAAGTAACTTCATGTGTCATTTCTGGTTGCTAGGGCCCAACAGCAACAAATATGTGAAAGCAGATAGGTAAAATAAGATGCAAACATATTTTACTACTGTCATTTAATATGTACATGTGCACATGGTTGTTATATGTCTGAATTCCCAAGGATAAAGTCCCAGGGAAATAGGATAGCATGGTTAAGATCACGGGTGTCAAAATCGCTGCGTCACATGATATGTCGCGACGTATCATGACTTTTTTTGCATTGCCAGAGCTGGGGTGGGTGCGGCCTCTGCATGATGCAACCGGCATGTGGGCTGGCAGTTTGACACCCCTGGTTTAGACTGGTTTAGACTGTAAAGCCTGCATACCAAGGATACTTTATTATTTTAAAAATATGTTTCTAGAAAAATATTCTAGGTTTCTATATTCACAAAAACAATGTCAATGCTCCTACCTTTATTTATTTCTTTTAAGAAATCCCATTTGGCTGTTCTTTCTAGCTGGCTGATAGCTATTGAACTTCACTGCTATTAGGCATCAGTTTTGCTAAGGCACTCTTCGTTTGTTGAAAGATTGTGTGATGCTAAAATTGAGTGGTGGAAACTTGACAGGAGATTAGGATTTTTCCCTATCTGTGTTATCAAAATTTCATTGATATATCTGGCTCACGTATAGTCACTGAGAAAGCAATCTTGTGTACTTATCCCAGTCTAAGTTGCTCAATTGTTCTTATTAATAAAAAATCAACATGGACAAGGATAAATAATTATGAAATGAACCCTAACCCAGTTTTATCTATTTTATTTGCACTCTATCTGTTTAATAAAAATAAGTCATTTTTCATCTAGGCTTTTAAAAATATATTGCAAATATATTGGAGATGCCTAATAAATGAATATTACAATCAAAAACAAAATGGCAGATTGATTAACTGGATTAAAATTGGTTGGACTGACTTCTACTCTCAGTTCTCTAGGAACCACTCTTCTTTTGCTCTTATTGCTGACCTCACAGTTAGGTGTACAATGAAAAATGCAAGATGGTCCTTAGATATAGAGCTGTTTAATAAGATAAGGTTCTATATCGTTCATGCACAGCAGTTCAATCAGGCTTCCATTTACACTACTAATCTTTATTAAAGCATTGGATTAGTTAATTATTATAAATGCTACTACATTTAATTTATATATTTGACCTATACTGTAGGAAGTACCTCTGTTCCATCTTAAGATTTGAAGGGGTAGCTTGGCTTGGAAAATTGTGTTACTCCATTACATCCTTTAAACTTAGGCATCCATTACCTGCTTTAATCAAGTGAAAAGGTGCTACTGTACAGTTATACAGTAGTCCATGAGTGTGAAAAAGAAAATCTTAACATCTGGATAAAACTGGGCTGACTGTTCCAGTTTTGTATTTTGAAAAGTGTTTGAGTGCTCTGTGTCACAGGGATGCTTCAATTAAAAATAAATAAGTGCCAGCCAATGATTCCCCATGGACAGCACCTGGCAGACAGCAAAGGGTAGAGCAATAGAGGCAGGAGCAAGGGCACTGGATTGGGCCTCTAATATTCCATGACTTCCAAGCCCAGGCATCGGGGACTCTATGGATTTCTCCTCTGTGACTATACTTAGTAGTATAAGGAATCAGTTTTTCAGCTTCAGAGAAAAAATGGGGATTATGGCTATTGACAGAATGTCTATGGAGATCCAGTTGCCTCATGAAAAAGCATCTTTGGGATTACTATTGACAGAATCTTAACAATCATTGTTCATTGCTATATAGGTAATCAGCAATTGGTAAATTTAGCAAGTATGCTAGTTAGACCCACTCTTCTGGCACATATTCTATGTTCATAATATTAGATTAAAGGTTAGGGCATAATTTTCCAGTTCATGATATATTATATTGAACTGAAGTGAATTGAATATTTATTTGGCCAAGTATGATTAGAGAAATTTGTCTCCAGTGCAGAAGCTCCCAATGTACATGCAAAGCAACAGACTAATGATAACCATAATAATAATACCAATAAAAGGGGGAAGTAAAGAAGATAATAAGAGGAATAATTAATAATGCCACAGTCATGCTACATGCATAAATACATGTAGACACATTATTCATAGATATCATGATTTCATACTATAGATAGAATTCTTAGACTTGCACATTCACTGAGCTTGATTAATAGAGACTACATGAACATGTCTATTATAGTGATAACAGTAAAAAATAACTTGTTATTGCTATTTACTAGAAAGTTTGTGATTTGTACTTCCCAATCTGGTCTACAATCCTGTGATTTCCTGTTGATCTTGGAAACTAAGCAGGGACAATTCCGTATAATTCTTGGATGGAAGTTGAAAATTCTGGGCTATAGGCTGGACTGGGATGTTGAAAAACAGCTTGGAAGAAGGCCTTCACACCTTCTTCCATAATATTGCTAAAAACCCTGCACCAGTGTGGTTCCTAGGGTCAACCTTGATTGTATATAAAAGGAAAGATTTCCAATCGATTTCACTTTAGTATGTGACTCAGAAAAGCATTGTGGCATCATTACCACTAGAAATTCTTGTCAGTGCAAGGAATTTAACTATCATAGTTAAAAGGTTATTTGTCAGCAAAATAAAGAAAGTCATTCTTTATCCCAGTAAAAATTAGGGAAAAAGAGAGAGAGAGAGAAAAAAGAGTTGAAGAACTATTATTTCTGCATTTCAGTTACTGCTGAGCTGTAGCCTGAATATTAACATCCTGGTTTGCAAAATAGACCTTCTTTTATTGTGAAATCCAAAAGCTTTATCTCACTTGACAGTAATTTACGGTTTTCCTACTTTAAATATTTTGTATACCAAGTTAAATGTACTGAGGTATTATTTAAGCACATTGAGATTCTGTCTATTCACTGGGGAAAAGATATGTTTTTTTGCCACAGATAACTGCAGGAGGGAATGGAGAAGAATAAGCTGTAAAGTAGGGTGCTATATATCTATAAACTAACATAAATGGCATAAAGGAAATTTGGAAACTTTGGATGGCAAAAAGGAGTGACAGGGAATATTGGGGATAAACAATTGATTGGGCTCCATTTTTACAAATAGACATACCTATAAAATCAGTTATTTAACAAGCATGAACCTGTGGAGAACCAGACTTTCAAATTCTTTGAAGTGTACGAAGCCCCCCCCCCCACTCAGATTAAAATATTCTTTATTCTTAGTATTAAAAGAGGCATAATATTATATTTCCCAAAGGAGAAATGGAGAAAAATCTTAACAAAGGCAGAAAGCAGCCCCAGTCTTTCTTATTAGCCTCAAGCAGAAGCCTCAAGTCTTGAGAGATGGATATTTTGTACCTGTTATGAAAGACTGGGCCAATCTATTCATAAACAAAATGCCTTCAGCCCACACAGCTGATGGGATTAAGAATTTACATTCCCCCACCCAAATTTAAGGACAGGACATGATCTTTATTTGGCGTCTAGTCATGCCGGCCACATGACCACGGAGACGTCCTCGGACAAGTGCTGGCTCTTCGGCTTTGAAACGGAGATGAGCACCGGCCCCTAGAGTCGGAAACGACTAGCACGCATGTGCGGGGGAACCTTTACCTTTACCTTTAGGATTAACCCAACACTGTCTTCAGACTAGCAAAAGACACAAAAGCCCATCTCATTGTACAGCCCAGAAACATTTCCACTTCAAAGTCTAAGGACCCTATAAAGATCCACCAACTGACTCAGCTATTTTTTAAGCTGTCCCAGAACTGCATGCTGTTGTTGGTTTTGCTCATCAATAAAGAAGAACCTTTTTTTCCTAAGCATCCTCCATTTTATTTCCAACATCTTAGCCTCCATTTTATTTCCAGTGTCTTACTCCCAGCTTGGAACTGGACCTGATTTTTCTTTTAACAGAAGCGTGCCAACTTTTTAAAAACATAAAGCAGATCA
Source organism: Vipera ursinii (assembly GCF_947247035.1). NCBI lineage: Eukaryota > Metazoa > Chordata > Lepidosauria > Squamata > Viperidae > Vipera > Vipera ursinii. The sequence goes on from NC_139521.1 coordinate 62,314,494, forward strand.
ACCTATTTTTTTTAATCAGAAAACTGTATCTTTTACTAAATTCCTCTTCCTTCTCCTGCTCCTTCTCCTCTTCATCCTACTCCAACCTCAACTTAAAGGAAAAGAGTCCCTCACCTCTTTAAGGAAGTTGGCTCAGTGGTGAACTATTCTGATTTAAGGAACTCTTTAAGATTTGACTAATTGCGACTAACTCTGTAAAACTCTGAAGCACAATGAAACATTCATGATTTCAATCCTTCTTTCTTTCTCATTTTCTATTTGGCATTACTAAGGTCTTGATTTCTACTACAATCAAGAAAAGAAAATTGGCAAGATTGGTGAATGTGGCTTCTATATTTCTAGTGTAATTGGTAGCCCTAAAGCTGCAATACAAATCACAAGGAGCTAATCTTGCTTCCCTTAATGAATAGGTGAAATTTGTCATCTTAAGGCAGGGTTTCTCAGCCTTAGCAAGTTTAAGATGTGTGGACTTCAAATCCCAGAATTCCTCAGCCAGCCATGTTAACAGCTACATGTTAACAAGTAGCTCAAGTTGACAAACAGTGTTCTAAGCCAAAAAGCAAAGTTCTTACCTGTGAATAGCTGCCCCCTGTCTACCTGTAGAGCTGAATTACACAAAGATTTTTTTTTAAAAAAAGTAGTGAACAACTGGCTTAATCCTTTCAAGGAAAAAAAGTTCTTAGACTTTTCTTTTGAAAAAAAAATGTAACCAAATACATAAATCAGTCTCAATTTTAGCATGCAGTAGAATGAGCCACAAGCTGAAATCACTCTGAGGTGATTATTTTTCATGTCCTAACAATTTTGTAGCAAACTTCTTTGCAAAATAAATCCATTATTCCTAGGAATTTTTTTTAATGATCAAGAAAAAGGTTGGACTTTACCTTATGAATGCCTATCTGGGATTCTTGCACATTGTTCTCAGACCCATTACTTCGGTTAATCATCTGCCACAGCTTTGAATACATGTTATTCTTCTCAAAAGGATTCATCCCTTTCACCCGTACATGTTCATAGACTGCAGAATCCAAAACGGTGCCATAAGGAATATCTGTCTGCCGGGAGAGATCTTGAAGAGACCTTAAATATTAGAGAAGACAAGATACACAAGATATTTAAGTCCACATTTCCAGGCTATTGGCAAGCAAAGGACAGCACATATCACAACAGCTCTTAAGGCATTTTGATTTTGTTTTTATATGATTGTTAAAAATTAAAGCAAGTAGGGAGAATCGCCTTTATATTTTAAGACAGAAGGGCAAGTACAAAGCTAGAGAGTAAAGGAGAGAAAAGACATTTTGCCCCACAAAAATGAGGGCAAGTCAGCTTCTTTTAAAGAGCAACATAGAAGGAAAGGTTTAATATTATCCCACGTTTGAGATTTAAAGAACATGCCATTCCCAAAGTGACTTACCATTATAGTATGTTTTTTTTAAAATGGAAATGGTCATTGATAGTTTAAAATCTACCATCATCCAAAAGAAAACCAACAAAAGAAAAGAGCAAGGGCTAAAATTGATTGGTTTCATGTATCTGTCAAATTTATATGACACCTTTCCATCAGACAGTCCTCAAGATGTCAAGCAATAACCAGAAATAGGAATCATAGCATTATCATCTATTTGATTTTGCCCCTGGACATCAAAGTAAAAGCACTCTTCTAGCACTGATAAATTACATCCCTACAAAGATTGTTTCTATCATAAACACAGCAAACCATTTCTTAAGTTACACTTCTTATATTAAAGTCCTAAAAGAGACAAAGCAACATCCAAAGCATCAATAAAAGGGGCAAAACTGAACTTTAGTATCTCAGGAGAATTAGCTGCAGGAACATGTGAAAAATCAGCATACTACAGATATATAAGAATTATGAGTCTGCTTCCTGTGAGTCAACCTACTGATTTATTTATTTCAGTTTTATCTACAATAATAATGTATGCCTCTCTCCCTTCTTCATTGGGTGGAGATTCCCTTGTAACAAATAGGCAGCAAATCCTTGTATAAAACTGTAGTTCAAAAGAGCTGTCTCCAAAACAGCTTTACTGCTGCTATTTCTGCCAGCAAAAACAACATTGATTCGATGTAGTAAAATATCAGAAACATTAGTGAATAACTAAAGCAAGAAATAGCCTTCACTAATAAAAAAAATAACAAAAACATTATTTTCTTGGGTGAAATAGATGGGAACTCGGATCTCTGAGTGATCAAATAAGACAATAATCAGTTCATTGTCAAGATAATTGACATGTACTGCTTGTTTTTTTTTTACTAAAGTAAACATACAGATAGTCCTTGACTTACAACAGTTCATTTAGTGAGTGTTCAAAGTTACAATGGCACTGAAAAAGGTGAAATGACCATGTTTCACAGTTATGACCTTTGCAGAATCCCCATGGTCATGTGATCAAAATTCAGATACTTGGCAACTGGGTTCATACTTATGACTGTTGCTGTGTCCTGGGGTCATGTGATGACCTTTTGCAAGCTTCTGACAAGCAAAGTTAATGGGGAAGCCAGATTCGGCTTACACAACCATGTTACTAGCTTAACAACTGCAGTGATTCACTTAGCAATTGTGGCAAGAAGGATTGTAAAATGGGGAAAAGCTGACTTAACAAATGATTCACTTAACAACAAAATTTTTTGACTCAGTTGTGATTTTAAGTTGAGGACTACCTGTAAGCAGTTATCTGCTCATGTCACTAGTGGAGAGCAAATAAATTACATCAGTGAAGGATTAGTACATTAAGTTTTAGTATGGACGGCCTGGTCACTGCAAGGTAATAGTGTTATGCTGAACTTAAACATTATTCATTTATTATTCATGGTAGTCATCTCTTGCAGTAAATATGCCCGAGAAGTATCTGAAGCCACATGCAACGGGAACCAGAGAAAATCTAATAGTAAAGTTGGTCTTAACATGATAATTACTATCTTCCTCTATAGAAGGGCCATGGACAGAAAACAATAGCCAAATAAGCATCTTCTGAAATGTTGATAGTGAGAACAATGGTAAATTATAATTGTTTGTCTTTCTTGTCAGAAATTACATCTTTGCAACCAAGAAACCCAATTAGCTATTTTACACAAATCAGCTCTTGCATGTTTCCCACAATTATCACAATGAATGGAGGCTAATGCCTCCTTAAGTAACACCAGCTGCCTGCAATTAGTGCAGGTTCGCATCCCACCAGGCTCAAGGTTGACTCAGCCTTCCATCCTTCCGAGTTAGGTAAAATGAGGACCCAGATTGTTGGGGGCAATTAAGCTGACTTTGTAATAACGCCGCTTGGGGGAGGTGTGAAAGCCCTAATAAGCAGGCTTATACATAGAATGAAGGCTACTGCTAAGTTTGTAAGCCGCCCTGAGTCTTCGGAGAAGGGCAGGATATAAATAGAATTAAAATAAATAAAATAAATAAAATGAATGGTTTTGAAATAAAGGTGAGAAAGAAAAGAAAAATAGTTGCAGAAGGGCTACCATTTGTCAATATGTTCTAATCAAAAAAATACAAACTATGGTTTTCCTAAAACAACTCTTTGAATACCCATTAGAAGTGGTATTGTTATACCTGGGAAACAGAACAATGAAAGCTTAGAAAATAAAAGCACAATTGACAAATATCTACAGACCTTTTTGATAAATTTAGTATCATTATATTTCTTAGCCCAACTCATCTCACAGGGATATTGTTGTGGGGAAAAAGAGGAGGAGGCAAGTATATAATGCATGTTTGTGGCCTTGAGTTACCTGCAAAGTAATAAAAGCCTGGATAAAAACCTAATAAGTAAAGAAAATAAAAATGCCCACAATATATTATTAAACCTGTGCATATTCAGTGAAAAGTGGAACTGCACTTATTTAGGTAAAGCTCCATACTTGCATGGATACAAGGTTTAAGCACATATAGTAGTAAGTTTACAGTCTAGATATTCAGCTTCTTAAAATCTTTAATCTGGTTCTCAGAGCTCTCTCAAAAATAACTATCAAACTGGGTTTTTAAAGGACAGAATTGAAAATTATTTACTATCTGACCTCTCTCTCCCTCCCTCCATATCTATATCTATATCTATATCTATATCTATATCTATATCTATATCTATATCTATATCTATATCTATATCTATATCTATATCTATATCTATATCTATATCTATATCTATATCTATATCTATATCTATATCTATATCTATATCGGTGGAGCAGTGGGCTAATGCCTTCTTAAGTAACACCAGCTGCCTGCAATTAGTGCAGGTTCGAGTCCCACCAGGCTCAAGGTTGACTCAGCCTTCCATCCTTCCAAGGTAGGTAAAATGAGGACCCAGATTGTTGGGGGCAATAAGCTGACTTTGTAATAATGCCGCTTGGGGCCCCCCGAAAGTGCTAATAAGCAGGCATATACATAGAATGAAGGCTATTGCTAAGCACATTGATTTGTGCTTAGATTGTAAGCCACCCTGAGTCTTCGGAGAAGGGTGGGATATAAATGGGATTAAAATAAACATAAAAAATAAATAAATCTATATATCTATATCCATATCTATATCTATATCTATATCTATATCTATATCTATATTTATATCCATCCATCCATCCATCCATTCCTCTATCTATCTATCTATCTATCTATCTATCTATCTATCTATCTATCTATCTACACACACACACGCACATTGTGTGCCAGTGCACTGTATATCCCTCAAAGTTGTGAGAGGCAGACTTGCAAAGTAGTATCTACATTAGCATTTCTCAACACTAATCCTGGCAACATTAAGATATGTGGACTTCAAGCTCAGAATTCCAACGTTGCCACAATTGAGAAACATTGTTCCAAATGAGACAGTTTGTTCTACAAGGAATAGTGCAAGCATGTACTTTGGGCTTTACTTGTGCTTGTGGTATACTGATCAAACTGGTCAAAACTGATTGATATTGTTCTTACCATTAGCAAAAAATGTTGTATATGGCATGGGTATGATTCTGGCTAGTAACCTGCTCTTTATTACAGTATTATATTAAAGTACTAAATGAAAGCCTTGATTGATTATAGCCATGATGAGCATTGGAGCATAGACCATATCTATGTGAAATACGCTGTAGGTTAAAGTGTGTATGAAAGGACAATTGCTGTAAAATAACAGAATGAGAGAAATATACTGCCAAAAGCATATCAGGAGAAATAGTTTCAAAGACTGAAGAAGCTACTTGGATAAGCAGTTAAAGGTTTCAAACCCCAAAAAAAAGACTAGTTGCCATGACTCAGTTTCCAGACAGTTACAAAGGGTGTATCCAGCAGAATGAATATGATTAAAACCAAAAATGATGCAATCATTTCAAATAGGGTGGAAATGAGGAAATGCTGGAAGGAGAATTAGTGATAGAGTTGCACTTAAATGAATGCTGTCAATGTTAGCATGCAAGAAAAAAATCTGAAAAGGAAGGCATAGGACTGTTAAAATGTTGAAAAAGGGTAAAGCTGCAGTTGCAGATGGTATAAACTTGGAAAAAGTGGAAATATTGATATGGTTTGCTTATGGAGAGATTGTGCAACTTGTTCAAATATGTCTGAAGGCTGCATCTGTACTGGATGATTGGAAAAATGTCACTTGTGGGCAAAGGGAAAGTTAGTGAATACAAAAATTTGCCAGGCCATTTGTTTGTTAAATGTACCTGGGAAGCTATTTGTCAGAAATCTGATCCAAAAGGGACAATGAGCAAAATTTGTGAATGTGATGTAGTTTTATGATGGAGAGATGGCAATGGTAACCCACAACCTTCGTTTTGGTTGGATAGGGTAGCTGAGTCAGGAGGCAATTTCTAGCTTGCGGGTCGAGTACCAAACAAACAATGAGTACCGGGACAAAATTTTCTCATCAAAATGTATTGAATACCAAATTCAATGAGTTTCAAAGCAGTTGAATACCAAAGTATGACAGTATAAAAAGTAAAGCATGACATGGCTTTTATAGTCAAAAAGAAGTAACAAAGACAATAGTGGGTTAGGATACAGCTAGTGACCAAATAACATCACTTCCATTTTGTGGGCAGCCCTTTAATATGATGATTATCCATGTTTATGCTCCAGCCATTGATGCAGAAAAAGAGAAGGCTGACAGGTTTTATGATCCAGTTCAATCTGAAGTTGCCAGAATATGCAAGCAAGATGCACTGCTTGGGATGCCGAAGTTGGAAATCAGAAGGAGAATGTAATTAGACTGTATGGCCAAGGCAAGTGAAGTGATGTAGGAGAATGACTTATCAGCAACAGCCAACTTCTTCACAGCTAACACAATTGTCCAACGACCAAAATGATGCCAGTAACAAGGACATCACTAGATAAAGCACAAAGACATCAATTTGGTAGAATGAGTTGGAAGAGCTCAGTTGTAACAAAAAGGATAATCCCATGGCTCGAACATGGAGCAGATCACATACTGCTAATGTGCAAGTTCCAAATCAAGCTAAAGCTGAGGAATAAAGACAGCTGGTTTTCACAATATGCTCTTGAGCATATATTCACACAATTTTCAAGGAGAACACCAAGAATCACTTTGAAGTCTTGAACATTATTGTTAGGGAGCCAGGGGAACTGTATAATGAATTCAAAGAATGAATGTGAAAAGAGACTGCCAAAATTTAAGAAACAGAAGAAAAGAAACTGGATGTCCAAACAGATGGTGAGAACTGCCAAGAATAGAAAAGCCAAAGCTAAGGACAAAAATGACAGGAAAAAACAAAGAATTATAGAGAGATGTACAGAGAGAAAAGAGACAAGAAGCAATATTATGGTGTCTATAAATTTAATTTAATTTTTAATTTTATTAGATTTATATACCGCCCTTTCCTGAAGGACTCAGGGCGGTTTACAGGGCATTTTAAAATCACACCAATACAAAATACAAAAGTTAAAAGACAATTAAAAAGATTAAATTATCCCTGAGAATAAAACCCCAGTTAAAATTCTCAGCCTGGGCCAGAGAGCTCAAAGAGCCAAGTCTTCAGGTCCCGGCGGAATGAACGCAGGTCAGGGGAAGTCCTGAGCTCCACAGGCAGCTGGTTCCAAAGGGCAGGCGCACAGAGAAGGCCCTCCCCCTGGGTGTTATCCGCCGGCAATCTTTTACTGGCGGCACCCTGAGAAGACCCTCCCTGTGCGAGCGCACTGGACGAAGGGAACTTGATGCTGGCAGCAGGTGTACCCTCAAATAACCCGGACCCAAGCCATTCAGGGCTTTATAGGTCATCACCAGCACCTTGAATCTCACCCGGAGGGCAACCGGAAGCCAATGCAGCTCACGGAGTAGAGGTGTTACATGGGAGTATCGGGAAACCCCCATCACAACTCGCACGGCCGCATTCTGCACCAGTTGAAGCCTCCGAGTGGTCCTCAAGGGCAGCCCCATGTAGAGAGCATTGCAGTATTCTAAATGGGAGGTCACGAGCACATGAGTGACTGTGCGTAGGGCATCTCGGTCCAGGTAGGGTTGCAACTGGCGCACCAGGCGAACCTGGGCAAAAGCCCCCCTGGTCACGGCTCCTATATGATCTTCAAAATTGAGCCGTGAGTCCAGGAGGACACCCAAGTTGCGAGCCCTATCAACGGGGGGTAACACCTCACCCCCCATTGTTAAAGGTGGAATAGTTTGGTTAGCCCGAGATGCCGATATGCACAGCCACTCAGTCTTGGCAGGATTGAGACAAAGCCTGTTTCTCCCCATCCAGACCCAGACCGCCTGCAGGCAACGGGACATCACGGCAAGGGCATCGCTGGGTTGGTTCGGGGTGGAGAAAAAAAGTTGGGTATCATCAGCGTATTGATGATACCCCACAACGAAACCACGAATGACCTCGCCCAGCGGCTTCATATAGATGTTGAACAGGAGGGGTGAGAGAACCGACCCCTGAGGAACTCCTCCTTATATATAAAGATATATAAGATGGGATCAGACATAAAAAACAAAACAAGCCAGCCAAAAGAGCTCTGAACTCAGAAAAGCTTCAATTTGGCACTACCGATGGGAAGGCTATAGAAATTGATTGAATATCTATATAAATTTGTGAAGCTAACAAAAATAGGAAGAAATTCTGAGACTTCTGGTTTTGTGTTGTGGTGAGACAGATGCAGGAAGGCACAGCTCTGCCTTCTGGGCCTGATTTTGCCATGCTGGGGCCCTAAAAAAGGGCTGAGAGTCGTCCTGAAGAGGCGATGAAGAATGAGAAGTGTCTCATTGATCATGGAGAGATAGCAGTATTTCTGTTCGATCTGAGAAAAGCCCTCCAAACCAGCAGGGGAAATACTGGCTACATTCCTATGGCCAACCATTAGCTGCTGTCAATCAAAGAAGAAAAGCACTAATTAACACATCGTAAACAGCATATTTGGAACTGGGTAAGAATATTGATCCTTTATTTACTATTTTACAACTGAATTTCTTGGGAAAGGATCTCAAGAAGCTAAAAACCTCCAAATGTGAACGGAAGTCATGTTTTAATTTCTACGGGGGGCAAAAATATACGATATTGAAGTGGAAGTAACATAAAGCTACAGTTTTGAAATTTGAGAACTGAGATAATTGTTAAGATTTTTTCTTTGGGAAAAAAAACATTAAGGTGAAAGGGCGGTATATAAATCTAAATAAATAAATAAATAAATAAATAAATAAATAAATAAATAAATAAATAAGAAATCAAGCCCTTGTTTTAAGAGTGGAAAATGGATTTTGAATGATATCTTGTGGTGGATCTGAGTAGAGCACTATAACTAGCTTCTTGCCTGCTAAGGGAGAACAGTTGTCAATAAAGGAAAATATTTTGGCATACTTATCAGTCTGACCATTGTTGGACTATAAACACTCACTGATCTTGGAGTTTTAATCTCAAGAGCTAGTGGAAGAGAAAGTAAAACCTGACCTTTGATTACATCTGGCTGGGAGAGACTTTTGAGCTGTTTTCAGGAAGGTTGAACACTTTGAACACTGTGGATTATAAACTTGTCTGACTGACAATTTTTGGATGCCTGAGACAAAGGATTATTATAAAATACTGCTTTTGGAACTGGACCTGTATTCTAAAATCTATTGGATTATAAAGGCTGCATATAAAGACCAGAAAGCTAGAGGAAACTTTGTTTTATTCTTATTGAGACTGGTAATGTTAGAGGATCTCCAGGAATGATGCCTCAAGAAAAAACAAATACCTTTCAGAAGGAAATATACTCTATGCTACAATTAATTCACCAAACAATTGTTGCATACAAAAAGGATGTAAAAAAAAACTTTGTTGTTGTTGTTAGTTGTGAAGTTGTGTCCGACCTATCGCGACCCTATGGACAACATTCCTCCAGGCCTTCCTGTCCTCTGCCATCTTCTGGAGTCCATTTAAGCTCACGCCTACTGCTTCAGTGACTCCATCCAGCTACCTCATTCTCTGTCATCCCCTTCTTCTATTGCCCCCAATCTTTCCTAGCATTAGGCTCTTCTCCAGTGAGTCCTTCCTTCTCATTAGGTGGCCAAAGTATTTGAGTTTCAACTTCAGGATCTGGCCTTCTAAAGAGCAGTCAGGGTTGATCTCCTCTAGGACTGACCAGTTTGATCGCCTTGCAGTCCAAGGGACTCGCAGGAGTCTCCTCCAGCACCAGAGTAAAAAGAAACTACAATGAGACTAAAAATAATTTAGTTAATATAAATGAGCAAATCTCCAAATTAAATCTACAACTAGAAAGTTCCCAGACAAAGTAGAGGAAATGGACCCAGAGATGGAAGAGATGAAAGAAGGGAAATATAAACTACCATACACAAATTAAATATTGCAAGACCTACCTAAAAACAATGAAATTGCAAAAGCTCCTTTACCCTTTAAGCATGCAAGATGCACCTGATGACAAGAAAGAAGATTTTGGGGAATGGAACATAGAGTTGTCAGGAAAAAGTTACAATTTGGGAGACAAAAGATGAAGGGAGAAATTGAGGGAGAAGGAAGGTGGGAGTTGCTTAAGGAACCTAAATGGGCAGAATTCCCCCTCAAAAATACCCTACCTAAATTGTCTTCCTCATGCCAAACAATTTTCATAAAAATAGAAAGAAAATTCCTGGGTGATTTAATTGCCTTGGCTTTGAAAGCTACATGGCAAAGAAAGAAAGCAGGAGTTAGATTTTAAAAATAGAAGAGTTGACTTATTAAAGGGCATCATATTTTAAAGTACTTGTTTGAATATGGTTAAAAGAATGTATGACCCTTAGATATATTTAGACTTTTATAATGAAAGATATGATTTAGAATTAAAATAGCATTTTTTCCTTTTCTTTTGATATGGGAAATATGAAAATAAGAGGACTGGTATGAATAAACTTTTTAGCTATATAAATGTAATTAACATTGAGAAAAATCATAATTGACAAAGATACTTTAAATATTGATGGGAAATTAAACCTTAACAAGAGAACAAAAAACAGGATATTAATGAATTAATATTATTATTTGTATAATATTAGTAAAATATGATGAAGATGTTTATATCTAACTCTGTATGCATCAATAGTACCAAGAATTGTAATTGTGTAATGAGAGGAAAATGGAAAAAATATGGAGAAGGAGGATCAGGGGAAAAATACTGGATTGTGCAGTACTGAATAGACTTATATTGAAGAAGTTAACATTAAATGTGTGAACCCAGACAACATGCTGTTTACTAAACTCTAAAAATTGTAATTTTTAAAAATTTATAAAACTTTAAAAAAATTTTTTTAAAAAGAAACTATTGACAATAGCCACCTAAAAGCCAACTGTCACCTAAAAGCCAACTGTGCTTCCGAATCCCAAGATGGGTCAATAAAGTGATCTTATTATCAGGGACATTGTGTCCTTCTAATACATATTCACATCTGTGGTATGAGCATTTTGTTTAAATGGAAGGACTGCTAATTATAATAAATTATTACAGCTTTGGTGCTTGCAAAAAAAAGAGGAAGAAATTCTAATCAAACTATACTGACAAAGATGGAGAATTACACTAGGACCAATAAATGGAAAGGGCCAGTTTGCATATTGGTATCTATGAGAGAAAATTTAACAGAATGTGCAAATGATCCCATGTATCCTTAACTTCACCTAGAAGCAAAGCTCTAATCTATATCGGTGGTCCTAAACACCACCAATGTGGATTAGAATTTTGGATGGAAAGTGAAATGAATTTGTTTTTTTAAAAAAGGCTAAGCAGCAAGAGATGTTGCTGATCGACACTGATAATTGAGAAAGCAAAAGGCCTTTGACTGTGTCAAGCTGTGGAATGTCATTAATAAAATAAGCATCCCCCTCAGTGGAGGAATGGATTATTAAAAATGTCAAAATTCACAGAAAAGGCAAAACTGGCCTGTCTGGTCAAAGAAAACAGCAATTATTTTTTTTGAAAGACTGGAAATCTTATATGGACTTTTTGTTGAAAGAAGAAAGAAATGATATTCTGATGTTTGGATCTGAAGATTAAAAAATACAAGGATTAAATGAAGGGATGGAGGGAAATGTATAATATTTAGGAAGGACAATAAGATTTTATTATCTGTTGAAAAGAAAGTTGGAAGTCTTTTTTATTACTTATTTATTAACACTATTTTTTCATTTCTTTTCTCCCTCCCTCCCTCCCTCCCTCCCTCCCTCCCTTCCTTCCATAGCAGATCAGTACATTGTAGGACAGAAATAAAGGCGATGGAAAAGATATTTTGATACTGTGCTGTGTCTATTCCTACAACAATTACAATTACAATCAGAAAGGCAATATCATGCCATATTATATGGAAGCAAAAACTGAACTTTGAAGAAGCAGGGCAGAAAGAATAGTAATGCTTTAGAAGTTTGATGATGGAAAATACCTAAATAGCTAAGAAAATAGACAAATGAAGTACAGAGTAATCCAGAATCTCCACTTGGAACCCAAATGACTTGGTTCAAATTATCTATCATATTTTGTGATATATCATAATGTGAAGACCTGGTGTTTATGAAAAGCACACACAATACTGGAAAAGGTAGAAAGGGGGGGGAGTAAGACCACCTACAAGCTGGACTAATTCAAGTACAGTTATTATTATGACTCTGACTATTGTTTAATGATTTATCCCCTTGCTGAGACCCCTGTGCCTGGCCTGTATAAGCGGATACTATCACTGTTAACAGCCTTTGCCAGATAGCAGAACTCATGAAATTACCTTTTAATCATCCAGAAGGACCTTTATTTGCATGCAGAGAATATTACAGCAGACAAGGTGTGGTAGATGATGAAATGGACAGTATTTCAAGGTCAAAAGACAGTAATGATCCTAGCATGTAGAGAGGAGCATGTAGAGACTACCACATGTGAGATGGTGGCAGAAAGTGATAGAACGTTCAGGGTAAGAAGAAGGAGGAAGTACATCACAAATGGGAGGGGTTGGCTGAACAAATTGACATAAATGTTGTAGTTTCCCAAACAACCACATGGTGTCAGCACAATATGCACTGCATAATACTCTATGGCTGATGTAACAGCACAATTATGATTATTGCATCATTGGAGACATGAAGTTCCAGGTTGGAAACAGGTTCTCCTAAAAAATGTTTATTTTATATAGTCATGAAAAGTTTGCACTGAACTAATGACACATAATCAATCAATCAATCAATCAATCAATCAATGCATGAATAAAAACTGAAATGCAAACGGTTCAGGACTGAGCATGAAATGATAAAATTGTTTAATATATGGATAAATGAAGGAATGGTTTCAGTGACAGTCGATGGGCATATGTTGGAGATGCGAATGTGTATGTATATGTATATGTATATATACATATATATATCAAGGTAAAGATAAAGGTAAAGGTAAAGGTAAAGGTAAAGGTTTTTCCACACATGCGTGCTAGTCAATTCCAACTGTAGGGGCCGGTGCTCATCTCCATTTCAAAGCCAAAGAGCCAGCACTTGTCCAAGGACGTCTCCATGGTCATGTGGCCGGCATGACTAGACTCCAAAGGTGCACGGAACGCTGTTACCTTCCCACCGTAGTGGTCCCTATTTTTCTACTTGCATTTTTACGTGCTTTCGAACTGCTAGGTTGGCAGAAGCTAGGATGAGTAACAGGCGCTCACTCTGTTACGCGGCACTCGGGATTCGACCCGCCAAACTGCCGACCTTCTGATCGAGAAGCTCAGCGTCCTAACACACTGAGCCACCGTATATATAACCTCCTCCCTTTTCCAGCACCTTAAAGCAACAGGACATGAAATTGACTTTGAAGGAATGAAATTAATCTCCAAAACTGAACACTACAACAAGAGAATAATTATGGAAGCCATCGAAATAGAGAAACACCCCCACAACATGAATAAACGTGATGATGCCTCCCGCCTACCAGACACCTGGAAACTAGCCCTAGTCAACAAATGAGTTCCAGCCACAAAAACTGACACCAGACCCACAACAACACAGGACACCACCACCAATCATCCTCACCAGACTCAAACCCAAACCCACCCCATAGACGAAATGCAACCACCATCCAGAAGCCAAACCTCAGCAACATCTCCAGCTGCTGCACTCCCCCCCCGACCCCACACAAAGCAAACTGACATACGCCATGAACACAGGGCCAGACTGCAAACTCGAAGCCAAACCAAAGCCCAGGATGTTATACCACAGCCTTCTGCTCAGGACATTACATCACAGAATTCAGGAGGTTACAATGCTAAAACCCGGGATATGACAACACAGCAAACCACCCAGGATATTTCAACACAGAACTCAGGAAATCACTACAATAGAGCTCAGGATGTCATCACACAGCCCATTACCCAGGTCGTTACAACACAAACGACTAACAAGCACACAGCCTGCACCTCAGCCACGCAGGATGTTACAAATCAGCCAACTAATCCCCTAACAATAACCCCATCAACCAATCATGATGTAACATCACATCCAACCAATCCACTTACAGCAACAAAGCCAGCACCCCACACATCCTCCCAGTATTTATAGAGAGACGGCAGCTCCGATCACGCTTCGCTCGCACAAGCACGAAACCGAAGACACCAGCCTGAAGATGACGAGTGGGACCTCATCGAAACATCGCCAAGACACCCTCAATCGTACATGGGAAAAGACCTGAATACGCCAAGACCTACATACCTATACCTGTGAAAATCTACGAATATATATATATCCAGTGTGTTAATGCTATTGTGTTGTTGGCTGAACACCTGGATGATTTGCAATGAATGTTAGATAAGCTGTATGTTGCATAATGCAATAAAGACTATGGTTCTGAAAATTAATGAATCCACAACCAAGGTGACTATATTTGATGGAGAAAAATGTAATACATAATTGTAAGTAATATATAAATCATGCAAAAAAAAGTAAGCAGGTGAATTTCTGTGTCTTGATAGAATGTTTACCAAATACAGGAAAATTGATAGAAAATATTAAAATGAAAATGCTGGTAGAAAAGTTATGGATGGTATGCGGTCTGCTGAAACTCATCTAAAATTGTTATTTATAAGGAGATGCTTGCATCCAATTGTTTATATGCAGAGAAAGATGTATATGTTAGGAAAAAAAGTCAGAATGAATGGGCGCTGACTGAAAGTGGACTGAATACAAAAACAACGAACATACATTGAGGTGGTTTGATCATATACATGTAAGGAATGGGGGATCACATTTTTAAAACCAACATATGAAAAGGTTGAATGGGGTTGATAAGGTTCCTAAACAGAGAGGTAGAGATTCAAAGATCAGAAAGTATGAAACAATGCATGGACTTGGTGGAAAGAAGGATGATTGCAAGCAGAGAAATATATAAAGAAGCATACCAAATTTGGATATGTGTAAGAGATGGAAATAAGTTTTATTTTATTTATATTTTCAGTAAATTTTCTTACCCCATTCCTTTAATTTACTTGAGTTACCATTTCTTACTCCTTTGGATAACACAGAAATTGAATAGTGTGCTGCATACGTGTGCATGTATGAACTAAAATTCAAACTGAAATAAAAATAAAATTCTTATATTATGGAGTAAATCCATCAATGCAAAATATATCGCACAAATATATTTTATTTAAACCTTGAACTGGAATGTGTAGAGTGGATCCTGTCACCTTAATTCCCCACCTCTTCCACAAACAGAAAGGGATTTCAATATTTCAGCCTCAAATAGTGCATAAAATAGCTGAGCTTTCTTTTAATCTTTTCATGAGCTTTATATTATTTATATACCCAAAAACCGAAAACGAACATGCTGTGCTGCATATATTTTCATAGAAAGATTTCATTTTAATAAATCGGGACTTTCTGAGCCTTTTGTTCATTTGGTAGTCCTGTAGCTTCTTTATCTTATTCTCACAGCTTCTCTGCCAACCCCTACTCTTTCTTTCTTTCTTTCTTTCTTTCTTTCTTTCTTTCTTTCTTTCTTTCTTTCTTTCTTTCTTTCTTTCTTTCTTTCTTTCTTTCTTTCTTTCTCTCTCTCTCTCTCTCTTTCTTTCTTTCTTTCTTCCTTCCTTCCTTCTTTCTCTTTCTTTCTTTCTTTCTTTCTTTCTTTCTTTCTTTCTTTCTTTCTTTCTTTCTTTCTTTCTCTTTTCTTCCTTCCTTCCTTCCTTCCTTCCTTCCTTCCTTCCTTCCTTCCTTCCTTCCTTCCTTCCTTTATTTCTTTCTTTTCTTTTTTCATCAGCATATGCACATTAGAGCCCTTATATATGGAATTCTGAAATACCACCAGCTTCAAATCAATTTTCAGACAGTCTCTGAAAGTCTGCAGGCCTGACATATTTTCCTTTATTTACCCATCCTTATGGACCACTTAAGGCATGCCTTTATTTTTTTAATGACATTCATTAGACTCTTTGAAGGACTCCTCCAATCTAACAGCTAGGATCCATTAAGAACTTGCTGGCACAAATTAGCTTTATGCAAGTGCACAAATCTCGCTGATGACACTTGAGGGCAGAGAAAAGGGCTGGGATGTTTAGAATCTTGGAATGGAATGAAAATTATAAATTGCACCCATAAGAGATTGCAGAACATGAAGTGAAATATAGGAAATGGCTCTTCCAATCTTCCAGATGTGTTCAGCTACAAAACCCCATCTTCCTGGAAAATAATACGGGTTGCAGTCCAGCGTTTCTGAAGGAAACAAATTGGGGATTTGCCACATGTCAATGTTATCTGGGAGGAGTTTGATTCTGTGACCCCTGATGAAGTGGACAGGATTATGGGGAAGCTGAGTTCCACCACATGTTTATTGGACCCGTGCCCTTCTTGGCTGGTTTATGCAGCTAGGGAGAGGACACGAGGCTGGCTCCAGGCGGTTATATCTGCTTCTTTGAGCGAGGGTTATTTCCCCACCATCTTGAAGGAGGCGGTGGTGAGACCTCTCCTCAAGAAGCCTGCCTTGGACCCAGCTGTATTGAACAACTTTCGTCCAGTCTCCAACCTTCGCTTCCTTGCGAAGGTTGTTGAGAGTGTGGTGGCGCATCAGCTCCCCCTGGTCCTGGATGAAGCGGATTATCTGGACCCTTACCAATCGGGTTTCAGGCCCGGGCACAGCACGGAGACGGCATTGGTCGCTCTGGTGAATGATCTCTGGAGGGCTCGGGATAGGGGATATTCCTCTGTCCTAGTCCTATTAGACCTCTCGGCGGCTTTCGATACCATCGACCATGGTATCCTGCTGCAGCGTCTCAGGGGATTGGGAGTGGGAGGCACGGTTTTCCAGTGGTTCTCCTCCTATCTCCAGGGACGCTCGCAGTCGGTGTTGGCAGGGGGGCAGAGGTCGACCCCTAGGGCTCTCACTTGTGGAGTTCCTCAGGGGTCGGTCCTCTCGCCTCTCCTGTTCAACATCTATATGAAACCGCTGGGTGAGATCATTCGTGGTTTTGGAGTTGGGTATCATCAATATGCTGATGATACCCAACTTTTTATTTCGACCCCAAACCACCCCAGTGATGCCCTCGCTGTGATGTCCCGTTGCCTGGAGGCGGTTCGGGTCTGGATGGGGAGGAACAGACTTCAACTCAACCCTGACAAGACTGAGTGGCTGTACATTCCGGCTTCCCGGGACACCTGGGATGTTCCACCTCTTTCTATGGGGGGTGAGCTTTTACCCCCTGTGGATAGGGCTCGCAACTTGGGAGTCCTCCTAGATTCACGACTCACTCTGGAGGATCACATAGTGGCCGTGACTAGGGGGGCTTTCGCCCAGGTTCGCCTGGTGTGCCAGTTGCGACCCTATCTGGACCGGGAGGCCTTATGTACGGTCACTCATGCGCTCGTGACCTCTCGCCTAGACTACTATAACGCTCTCTACATGGGACTTCCCTTGAAGACTACTCGGAGGCTCCAACTGGTACAGAATGCCGCCGCGAGAGTTGTCTTGGGAGTTTCCCGGTACTCCCATGTTACACCTTTGCTCCGTGAGCTGCATTGGTTGCCAGTTGTCTTCCGGGTAAGGTTCAAGGTTTTGGTCATGATCTTTAAGTCCCTACATGGCATGGGTCCACGATACCTCGAGGACCACCTGCTGCCGGCGTCGACTCCCCTCCGCCCTGTGCGCGCCCACAGAGAGGGCCTCCTCAGGGTGCCTCCTGTCAAGGAATGTCGACTGGTGGCCCCCAGGGGGAGGGCCTTCTCTGTGGGTGCTCCGGCGTTATGGAACCAACTGCCGGTAGAGCTCCGGATGGCATCAGACCTCCGATCCTTCCGTCGCGGGTTGAAGACCCATTTATTTGAACTAGCGGGTCTGGCCTGATGGGGGTACATGGGTTGTTTTTATATAGGCTTGCTTTATTATTGGTTTTAACTTGGGCATTGATTTAATTGTTTTTAATGTTTGTATTGTTATTTATATTTATGCCCTGTGAACCGCCCTGAGTCCCCTTGGGAGAAGGGCGGTATAAAAATCTCAATAAATTAAATAAATTAAATTAAATCTTCTATAGCCATAAAATTACTATTTTGAGTTATAGAAATATACTCAGTGGTGGCATTCAGCTGGTTTGCATTGGTTCGGCAGAACCGATACCTAATTTTTTGTTGAGTTTGGCGAACTGGTTATGATAAATCTGTGTTTTCCAGAACACATCTGGTTTTTGTTCAACTTCCTTCCAGGTGGGAGAAAAAATAAAATCCTCCCCAAAAGTCCAAGAGAGGAGCAACAGAAACCAAATGGAGATGAAGCTCCTTTGATCACATCACGCAGGCGAAAACTAGGTGGTGTTTCTCAGAGGTAATTTTAGGAACAGACACTAGTTTCTCAATTGGTGCATATGGGAAAGGGGGCAGTATTAGCTGAAAGTATTAGCTGAAAATATTAGCTGGGGTTGTGAGTCTGGAACTTTTTCCTGTTTAGGGCAGAGAACCAATTGTTAAATTATTTGAATCCCACCACTGAGTATGCTTCTATAGAATGCTATAAATCCTATGGAACAGGGGTGTCAAACTCAATTTCATTGAGGGTCGCATCAGCATTGCGGTTGCCCTCAGCGGGCCGGGTGGGTATGGCCTGGGTGGGCGTGGCCTACTGGGTGGGTGTGGCTAGAGTGTGTATGGCCTACTGGGTGGGCGTGGCCAGCTCTACATCGTTCGCATCAAGGGTGCCTATGGGGGCCTGGGCAGGAGTGGGACAGATCTGAGGGTCTCTGGCAGAAGGAGGGTCTCTGAGCCAGGGCCAAGGCAGTGGGGGCCGTTTCCTCACTGTTTCCAGGATGGCTTCATGGGCCGCATGAAACCACTTCGTGGGCCGGATCTGGGCCCCGGGCCTTGTGTTTGACATGTCTGCTATAGAAAAATAGAATTTCATTCCAATCTAGCAACAGATGAGACACTCATTCCCTGCCCTAGTGGTGTTATATATCATTTTAAGATTTCTGAAGGAAGTGCATAAGATAATCATAAAAGCTCACCTGTTAAGCTAAGCTGTGCCCAATAGCACCTCCTTATCTGTCTCTTGAGACTCACAGGCAGGACATGGTTTTACAGTCATTGAACAGTCAATGCTATCACTTATAACCAGGAGATCAGCTGCACTGTTTCTAAACATGTAAGTTTAGATTAATATACATTTAGCACACTACCCTTTCCTTCAGTTAGGAGTGGGGGGATGCGACAGCATGGAGTTTGTAACCTATTGGGTGCTCAGTAATTTTATTTAACTTTTTATTATTTATTTATGTATACCTTTTTTTTACTGCTTCAGTCCTTGGAGTCCAAGCAGTTTATAGATAGTAAAACAACAATGCGGTAAAAATTACCTTTAGAAATGTCAATACCAGATTAGTAACGATTAATAGCAAATAAGAAAAATATACAAATAGGCATATGGATGCAGGCAGCTGTGACTCCAGGATCTGTCTCCAAAGGCCTTCCAAAAGGTCAAGTGTTTACTAGCTTGGCAAGATTATGACATTGGGGAATATTCTTGTCTTAGGAGGAAAACTATTTCTTAGAAGCAGAGTTGCTATTGAGAATGCTCACCATACACTTCCATCTTGGTAGACTGGGACTTTTGGTGAGCATTTTCCAGCTGAGACTACTTAGGATAGGCAGTCATTTAGATATCCAGGTGCCAAGTCATATATATTTCACTTGGAAACATGTTGGCAACCAGCAGACCAGCTAAAGCAGTTGTACAACATGGCATTGAGCTGCCTTCTGCACCATGAAGTTTTCAACTGAATTGAGACTGTAGACTGAATTTCAAGACATGTTAATGTCTGTCTGTCTGTCTGTCTGTCTGTCTGTCTGTCTGTCTGTCTGTCTGTCTGTCTGTCTGTCTGTCTGTCTATCTATCTATCTATCTATCTATCTATCTATCTATCTATCTATCTATCTATCCATCTGTCCATCTCTCTCTCTCTCTCTCTCTCTCTCTCTCTCTCTCTCTCTCTCTCTCTCTCTCTCTCTCTCTCTCTCATCTATCTATCTATCTATCTATCTATCTATCTATCTATCTATCTATCATCAAAATTTGGAAGGATTGCAATAAAGGTAGTGGTTTACTTGAGAGGAATCCACAGGTTTCTGCTGCCCTTATCAAGAGATGGGATGGATTTTTCAAGAATTCAGGACAACGTATTTCAGTTTATGTTCTGTTTCATTCTAAATTGACCTGTCAATCCATCACTGAAACAATTATGTCCAGAAAATGAACATGATATCTAGGCTAATAGTAATGGATGGGTAACTTTTGCTCTCTTTTAGAGAACTGCCTTTTAAAAAGCACCACCCAAATCAACTTAATGGCCAATTTGCTAAAGGAAAGAAGGAACTGCTAGAGAAAAATAATAGCCTAATAAAAACTACACTGGATTAGAACATCCCTTTGGATTTGGTTTATTTGTACATAAGCATTGTGGACACAATAATTTGTTTAAAACCAGAATTGATGTATGTACCCAAAGCTTTCCACAACTTCTCAAAAATCTAGATAAACTGTGTATATCTGTCCTCAGAAAAGGAAGACTGTGTCCCCCCAAAAAAAAACTGTATAAAAGCTGATAAAAGATGCTGTAAAAATGTAAACTAAGTTTAATTTCAAGTTGCCACTTATTCTTTTAATCAGCTTTTGCATCTCCTGAGAGTGAAATCAGATCACATATAGAGCTTTCTATAATTGCAAGTGTATTTGCAGGGCACCTAATGATAATGGAATTGGAGACAGCTATTCCTCAGTCTATGGTTTCTAATGAGAATATCTTGCCAATTTGACTCCGTTGTTTCCAGAATTCATCATGGCCACAACATTCATCAAGATAAGATCTAACATAGCAACTTGCCTAGATTTACTGCTGTTAAATCAACACCAGTCATGACAAGGAGCCACAGAGAAATGTAAAACATATATTATCTATGCAGGAAGTTCCTGGTATTAAAGAGAACTGCTCCCAGCCTGGGCAAAAATACTTGAATATGGATAAGTTATCATTCAATGCAATTTTCACTTCAATCAAAGATTTTGGTCCTTGAATTCCAAAATATTCAATACACCAGCATAAATATGTTAGAGTGTACTAGAAACCTGTATAAGCTACCTTAGGTATAATGTGTTGCCCAGGTAGCAGACAGAATAGGATTGAAACATCATGCAAAAAAGAACAAATTTCCCAGTAAAATATATGCCATGCATTGAGTATGACTAACCCCAACCAACCACTGTCAGGAAGCCACTTCTACATTGTACTCTAAAGCATTTCAGTTTCTATGACTTTACAAAAGCCCAGCAGGGTCATGTGGACCTCATAGGAACATAGGACAAGTGCAGCTAGCAAGAAGACAAGTCTCCTGCAAGTTCACACTGATTTAGAGCTGGGACTAGCAGGACATCATATGATCCCAATCTGACTGGGTGGGCAGAAATAGCAGGAGGAATACAGTTCAGTAAGTAACCAGATCTCAAGCCATGATGAGCTATATACAGGAGGTAACTGTTAAAACCATAAACTCTGGAAGCCTAACGGTAACCAGTTCAGCCCACCGACCAGTGGTGTTACATGGACAAAATAAGAAGTGTCCATAACTAGTTCCTGCCTTCTGGATCACTTGTACAGTAGATTTCTAATGATCTTCAAAGGTAGAATCTTCAAAGCATGTAGAATGCTTTGTAATTGTCCAAAAGAGAGAAGGTCATGGCACAAGTAATTGTAAGAAGGCATTTCAGTTTAGAAAGAGATATAACCACCACACAAGATGAATGCCTGCTGGCTACAGCTGTCACCTGACTGTTAGTTCTTGCCAGTAATAGAGCAATGGGAAGCTAACAGGAAAGTAATGGGAGTTAAGCATGAGTAGCATTGTATTTATTATGGCACCACTGATTATGAGGTACTAAGAGATCTGGTAGGATACAGATTTGGCTAGAGACTGATATTTGTAGAAGACTAAATCCTGTTTATTTTTCCAAATGTGGGTTTTTCTGATGTAGCATAGTTTTATTTTCAAAATTGTACTGTAAAATTATAATAAGGGATAAACAGTTCCTTGAGCCATCTCCTTGGTGACTACATGAACACGTAGGCTTTGTTCTTTTTTCTTTTTGGCAACAATATAGAGATGGTTTGTCACTGCCTTCTTCAATGATTTTATTTTCAACCTTTCAGTCTAGACTGGAATGTCTAGTGCTCTTCCAATCAAGTATTACTTAGGTTCTGTCTTAGCTTTTCCATTATCAACCAATAATGATAGATACTGCAGTTGATGTAATGCCATGCCCACAAATCCAAATAATCATAGTGAAACCAAACTGTTTCTCATCCTTTGCTGAAGGCCATCCAGATGCCTTCACAGTTGTAAGTATAAGTCATACAAGTATTTGGAAAGCATGCATATAGCTGCTGTAGAATGAATTATGCTGCTGAACATGATTTTCTGTTTTCTAAATCTAAATCATGAACATTCTGTATAATCTTTTTCTATTTGTACATTGGTTTTTAATTGGATAGTTTTTATATGTGGCCCTGAGTCACTTAGATAGGACAAGCAGCAAAATTAAATTAATAATGATGATAATGACCAGCATTAATAAGGGTGGACTAGGTTACAGTAATGATGGGTGCACTGTTGAAAAACCTGAGAGACCAGGTTAGGGATAGATCATCACAGAAAAACCTTACCTATAAGGTTGCCAAGACTCAACACTTGGTGGCACACATTGTATCTCTCTCCTCTCCTCTCCTCTCCTCTCCTCTCCTCTCCTCTCCTCTCCTCTCCTCTCCTCTCCTCTCCTCTCCTCTCCTCTCCTCTCCCTCTTCTCCCCTCCCCTCCCCTCCTCCTCTCTCCTCTCCCCTCCCTTTCCTTCCTCTCTCTTTCTCTTTCTCTTTCTTAAAAAAGAGAACATAACTGGCAAGATAGTTTGGGGAAAACTTTTCCCCACAAGAGCAAACATTATTTTAGCCTCATTATTTAATGATTTACATTTTGGATCTATCTTCTAAGATCAGGAGAGACAGGGTGCCAGCTTGGGATGAGGATAAGGAGGAGGATAAATAAATATTTTTATGTGCTGTGCAAAAAGGACCACTTTGAATATTCCAAGTTCCTGCAATCTTGATAGGTTAGTTTTTGTCCCATCCTTCCAAGGAAGGATGTATGTAAAGGGAATAACTTCTAACAGGCTTAAATCTGTGGTATTGCAATGTCTTAAGGAACAGCTGGAGTCTTCATGTAATAGGGGGTTGAATGTCTCAGCTCCATTTGATTTATTTCCATTTGCTTGTTTCATCTTTTAGGGATGTTGCTTAAGCAACCGTGATCTGAGCCTTGCAATTGAAATGGCTCATAAGATTGGGATGCTCGGTGTTAGAAACTCCGGAGCATTTCATTTTAATAAGAGCACAACAAAACAAGAACGAAAACATGCAAACTAATTTAGCTCCTGACAATTTGTAATTGCACAACCTAGTTCTCATCAGATTGCAAAGGCATTGTTTCACATAGATTAAAACAATTCACCCCAAAAGAAAGAGTGCATTAAAGTTTATGTATTACAACTGCATATGGAAAGCAACAACATGCCTGCGGAATGAACAAGTTTGTCTTATAGCAGGGAAACTGTCTGTACAGAGACAATTAGTCATCAAATAATGAGGATGAACATCCAATTGCTTATTCTAAAGCACATTTATTTATGATGCTAGTTCATATAAAGCTTAGTCTAAGCAATTTTATTCTCCCTTCCTTTTTCTATAGTTATATATTTATGAGAATTAATTCTAGTACAGACTGAAAAGACAAGGCACAAAAAAGAAATACTTTCTGCCCGGTCTGAAAGTTGTAATTGTGCTTGCTGAGTGGCTTACATTAATTTTGAAGAATCAATTAACAATAGAAGGAACAATTCAGTCTCCTTTTGGAGAAAATAATAAATTTATTGGAATTCAGTTTCAGTAGACAGAGCCAAAGATCACACTGTAAATAGCCATTGACTAAATGTTCAAAAGCTTTCCTGAAATGTTCAGTCTAATGAGAACTGTGGCACAAGAAAACAGAATGCATTTGTTTATGGAGTTTTGCACTCATGTCAGAAGCACCGGGCTTGCTTCTGGATTGAAAGAATTAGCTGTTGACATCACTGTTGCCTGGGAAATGCCAAGTTGGGGGCTTTTTTCATGTCCCCAGCAGGTGCTGGAGCTCACCCCATCCCAAGGCATCACTTGGGTCTCAAACATGGGCTTGCTAACCTCCAACCCAGTATCTTAACCACGAAAGCCACCACGTTTGGGGAATTGAAGGGAGATTAATCTTAATTTTATAGGAAGACGGAGTATGGTTATACCTAGACCAGTATTTCTCAATCTTAGCAACTTTACGAAATGTGGACTTCAACTCCCAGAATTCACCAGCCAACCCTGATGGCTAGGGAATTCTGAGAGTTGATATCCACACCTCTTAAAGTTGCCAGTGCTGGGAAATGCTGACCTAGACCATCTTGAATTGTTATATTCTCTCTTGCTTGCAGGTTTGCCAAGGTCTGCAAAGATCAATAATAAAGATACAGGAGATACTTTTCATAAAAAAATACATGATAGAGAAAATGCCTAGGTATGCCTTCTATATAGGGAATAACTGCAATTTTAGGGAACACGTAATTCCTCTCCTGTCCCCTGGCAGAGACCTTAACAGTCCTTTAGGCCATGACTTCAGGATAAATGGAGCTCCCTAAGGAGAAGAGGACAATTCTCTCCCACACAGACAGTAAAACCGTGGTGAAAAGTAGCAAAACTGTGAGAGCCAGAAAAACAGTGCTTTTTTTATAAAAGAAAAAGGTGCCAGAACTCACACATGTCATACAACCCACTTTGCCTACCCTACAAGGTTCCATCCAAAAAAGGTGCCGGAACTCCGTTCTGAGCGTTCTATGAGAAAAAAAGCCCTGCAGAAAACATTTCAGTGCTCAGCAGATAAGGTGAGACCACCAGCCATTCTGAGTGTCTCGGTTTTCCTTTTCCTCTATTATTAAAATGGGCCTGAAGAAGTAAAAAAAATGAAAAAAAACCCCAAACAAACCAAAAAACCCAAGAAGGATTCTAGTATTGTTAATCAACATTACTACTGTAATCACTGTTAATCTGTCACCTCGTCTCAAGGCACTATTTAGAACCTCTCTTGAAATGCTGTACCTGAGAACATACTCTAGTCAGTGCTACAGCAGATTAATTCTGGAACTATTGAAATTTCCTGACAGTTAGAATAATTAATCAGTAGAATAACTTGCCTCCAGAAGTTGTAGGTGTCATGCTAAGTTCTGATGCTAAGACCAACAAAATCAGAACTCCAAGTCTAGAGGTTTCCTCAAAGAACATGTTTATTGGTTACAAAATATCAGCATGGTCAAAAGTGAAACCAACTCTGAAATTCCCTCCAAAGAGTTACACTAGTATAACCTTAAACTTTCCACCCCAGAGCTATGCAATTAGCCACATTCCCCAATAGAATAATTTGGTGGGCTTTCTAACTTAATGCCCAAAGCTAACTGATAGAATGCCCTTGGTTCCCACGGGAGCCAGAATTGTTTAGACTAACAAAAAGACTCCGCACCCCCTCCTTTTCTTGAGGCAACCTAGAATGAGCAAGATAGCTTCAGCCAGGTTCATTGTAGAGTTGACAGTAGGTGCTCCAACACTGGAGGCTTTTAAGAAGAGATTGGATAGCCATTTGTCTGAAATGGTAGAGGGTTTCCTGATTGAACAGGGTGATGGACTAGAAGACTTCCAACCCTGTTATTCTGTTATTCTAGTATTTTGAAATGATGGGTGCAGACAGCCACCAGCCAGACTTACTGGTCACACCTATTTGTGTGTGTGTGTTTCACTATGGTTTGTCTTATTTTAAAAAGTATGGGAATGGAAACGAAAGGCAAAGGCGATGAAATGTTTCATGTAGGCCAGTTCAAATGACTACAGGTTTATTGCATGCTAACACTCTCTATAACAGCAGTTCCCATCCTTTTCTATACCCCACACCCCTGGAATGCTTTTGATATACTCTTGCACCCCTTACAAAAGTTTGAAATAATGGCAACAAATTATGTATATACACTATAATTTTGAAAACCTAAATTTTTGCATTCCCTGGAATATCGTCTTGCACACCTGGCTGGGAACCCCTGCTCTATAAGAATTTGAAATACTAGAGGTCAAAGGAAATTGTGGTATAAGAGCCAATGGAATTCAAGATGGGTTGGAGCTAATCTCCTGTGGGCATGAAGGGACTCAAAGCTGATGATATGCTTGAACCCTCCCTTGGGCTCATCTCCTACATCTATACTGACTAGCCTTCTAGTTGGGTAGGCTTGGAATATGGCCAAAGACGTTTTCCAATTCTTGGTTGCCTCTTCCTCCCAAGATTGTGCAAACTTACTGGATGGAGTTCTCAATGCGGGTGATGGTGAGAAAAGCCGCTAGATTTGCAGTGTAGGATGAAATGACGATCAAGGCAAACAGCCACCAGGCACCCATCATCATTCGAGTTGCTAGTGTGGTATAGGGAACCTCTCCTCCTGTTGAACAAGAAGGGTAGAGTGATCAGAATTTTCATTGCAGAAGAAAATCTCTTTATTCTTAAGGACATGCTCATATAAAACAGCATAGTTGATATTGGAGTTCCAGGTTGGAGTCCACAATTGACATCTATAGATGAAAGCCATCAAAAGAATAAAAGACACTATTACATGATACCTAGTAAGAGGATCCTCTTAAACAGATTTCTGCTATATATCAAGAAAACCTGGCTCAATATCTAACATAAAGAGCATTACTCCAGAAGTATTTCTATTACTTTGCAATTTTTTTGCTATTGATTTTAATTAAACTCTCTGGAAATACAGGCATTTTTCAAAAAGTTATCTGGTGTCAACACATCTATATATAAACACACCGTATGATTGTTTTAGACAAAAGCATAGTTTCTAAATGCAATAATGCACACACTTAACACACATACACACACCCCACACAAAGACATTGGAGGGAGAAAAGAGAAAGAGGGAGGTATTAATTTATATTCAGCCATTAAGATCCAAGGTTTTTTCGCTTTGGTTAAGTTAATTGATAAAATAAAATCAATTGAAAAGTCCAACCAATTATTAAGCAAAGTAGTCATTCAAATAATACCTTTATAAAATTTTAAAATCTGGATTTAAATACATACATTTGCATTTTAACCCTCCCTCCCTGTCACCTGTTATGGTGGGTTTGTTCATTCAGTGAACATGATTAATTTGGTTGATAAATATAGAGACAGAAAAATAGCTTATTTAAATAGTCTGGGTTTTGAGAACACAGCAGAAATACCAAAAGAATAGATGGAAGTGAAAGAATGATGAAGGAATACATTTCATTAACCCATTCTGGAGTTGTAATATATATTTTAACTTAGGGGAAAATTGTTAAAGTTTTCAGACATTAATATAAAAGCCATTCTGAAAGTCAGAAAAGTAACAGTATGATGGGCATGAATCTGAAATCTGTGACCAAAAAGACATGATACTGCAATTTTCCCCCCCAATTATCTTTCCTCTCTATGTCAGTTGTATCTGAATCCATTGTTCACCTACTTTGCTGGTTATAAACTAGACAAAGAACAAATATTGACAGTAAACTGCATTAAACACCCACCTACCCATCTACTTTGAAACTGTATCTAGCACAGTCAGCTTCTTTCTCATTTAATACAATACAGGGCTAAAGAAAATGGTCAGAGAATGGGAGGTAGGGCAAGAGGCCTCCTAAATAAATAAAATGACATTAATCATATATGGTTTCCACCAATACATGCTATTTCATGTATAAAACAGACAGCAATTGCCTGTAGGATATGTGCCTGGATATGTATATGAACCAAAGAGGTTTCAACTTACCTTATCATGACTGAAGGTTTTTTATTTTATTTTTCCTCATGACGGCAGTGCAGGGGACAAACTACAGTATTTTGAATTTAATTCCCAATAATATCCATTTTTTTCTTTTTAATGACTATATAATCCCTTGCATCGGGATGGAGTCAGGGCAACTGAATGGAGCTCAGCGTTTACTGGCTGGATGCTCTTCCTGATGCCTACATGGAGTTTGCAGCAGATATTTTCTCTTGCGTCCAGAGAGAGAAATATCTGCCGTTACTTAGGATTGAACCCAGAGCCTCCTGATTGTAAGACGAGAGCTCTACCTGTAGGCTAACGTTTGGCTCCTCAATACATATCCAATTTTCACTCATAAAAGTCTGGAAGCTGGAAGCATTGCTAACTATGAAAGAATGTGTCTATGGATTCCAGGGTTCTTTGTCTCCATCAATGCTAAATCAATTATTTTATTATGAAGATCCCATTAAGCACAGTCTTTACCACTTTCTTGATTATAACCATTTGATTACTAGGTGTATATTAAGAAAGAATTGCCTAATAAAATTTTTAATAAAGACTGCTATGTCCACCTTATTCTCCTGCAAATGCTGAGTTAATGATAAATGTCTTTGATGCATGTAAGTTTTGTCTTTAAAAACAAAACACACTATTAAATAAGATTTAGGATCAAAATTACTATCTTATGTATTTCGAATTTCTACCTACTTCTGAAAATTTATTATTGCAGAAAAAAATAGAACCTTGATTCTATCTGGACAGTTTAATTTGATATTAAGACTTCAGGAAGATGAAATGTTTAACATCTGGAAACCTAATATCAGAGCTGAAATTTTTTAAAAATAGAGTATTTTTTATCTCACCCTCTTTTTTGGTGATTTTTTTAAAAAAAATCTTTCAATCAAAAAGAATTTGAGCTGTATTTTTTAGGTAGAGATATAGAATAAGCCCAATAGATCTGATTGCTCCTTTCACCATCCGGTGTCAATCTCCGTAATTTGCTGTGAATTTAATTGAAAGGAGTAGGCTGGTAAAAGGGAAACCTGTAATTTCTCCAGATATTTCTTAAATCACATTCTCATTTTAAAGCTCTTGACTAAAAACTAAAAGTTGTTCCCTACCTTCTTTATATCAGATGAACGGGCAGGAGAAATAAAAGAACTGAAAGTCAATGTTAGGCTTTTTTTTAATCCACAAACGAAGCTCTCAAATAAAAAAATTGAAGAGGAATAGAAAATAAGGGATAGAGCCAAGAACTGGATCTTGCTGGACTGACATTCTGTCAGAGAAATTGTGTGCAATACGATGATTTTCAGTTTACTAACCCCTTGGGGGATGATGTCATGGATCTATCTTTTTTCAAAAGACTTAAGAGCTGTGGGGTCCCTGGTGCTCTTTGAGCTTGGTGGTTTTCTTATGGATGTTTTATTACCTAGCTAATTAACCAGTGCTAAAATGGTAATGAAATGTCTGCAAGAAACCATTAAGTTCAGAGAGCACCAAGGACCCCACAGTTCAACGCTGAGCTACAAGCATTCTTTTCTATAAGGATTTGATAACCATCTATCGCTCCAAGAACTGTGAGATCAATTCTTCAAGAACAGAAACAGGTAATCATTTTTGGACAGAGAGGAGTGCTGTACCTGTAAACATCTTTTAAAAACCCTCTGATGGCTCAGTAGATGATATCATGAGGCTATCATGGTAGGCAAAATTAAAAACTGAAGGCCCTTTTTGGTTTCTGAAAGGATGACTAGAGTTTTTAAATAGATCGACAGCTATGTTTCTCATCTTCAGCACTTTCCTAAAAAACCCCATGAACTGGAGGTGTGGTAGTACCATAATATGCTCACCTTTCTCTTGAACATTTAAATGGATATATTTATTATTTTTAAAAATAATAAACAAATCTTGTGGCCTGTAAAAGGTAAAGGTAAAGGTTCCCCCGCACATGCGTGCTAGTCATTTCCGACTCTAGGGGCCGGTGCTCATCTCTGTTTCAAAGCAGAAGAGCCAGCGCTTGTCCGAGGACGTCTCCGTGGTCATGTGGCCGGTATGACTAGATGCCAAAGGAGCACGGAACGCTGTTACCTTCCCACCGTAGTGGTCCCTATTTTTCTACTTGCATTTTTATGTGCTTTCGAACTGCTAGGTTGGCAGAAGCTGGGACGAGTAACAGGCGCTCACTCTGTTACACGGCACTCGGGATTCGACCCGCCAAACTGCCGACCTTCTGTTTGACAAGCTCAGCGTCCTAACCCACTGAGCCACCGCGGCCTGTACAGTCCTTTAAACCAATAAAGATACAGTCTTGTCCCAATGAACATAAAAGACTTTACTTCTCAATTACTATACAGGTAGTCCTCAACTTACAACCACAACTGAGCCCAAAATTTCTGTTGTTAAGTGAGACATTTGTTAAGTGAATGTTGGCCCATTTTATGACCCTTCTTGCCACAGTTGTTAAGTGAATCACAGCAATCATTAAGTTAGTAACACGACTGTTATGTGAAACTGGCTTCCCCGTTGACTTTGCTCCTCAGAAGGACGCAAAATAATAAATGTGGATCAAATGCCAACTGTCTGAATTTGGATTATATGACCACGGAGATACTGCAACAATTGTGTGGAAAAATGATCATAAGTCATTTTTCTCAGTGCGCTGTAACTTTGAACGATCACTAAGAGAACTGTTGTAAATCAAGGATTACCTGTACATCGGTATTATTTTTAAAAATGGTACATGTTCATATTACTCTAATGAAGCAGTCCTGTAGTGGATATGAAATCTGAAGCACTGACGACTTTGCCCAAAGGAGGAAACTATAAAGAGTAGAGCAGCAGTCCCCAACCTTTGCGG
The DNA here is from genome assembly GCF_947247035.1 of Vipera ursinii. NCBI lineage: Eukaryota > Metazoa > Chordata > Lepidosauria > Squamata > Viperidae > Vipera > Vipera ursinii. Next base: position 62,345,228 of record NC_139521.1, read on the forward strand.
CTTGGTGCAGCTCCCCTCACGCAAAAGAGAAGAGAAGCCTTTGGGGTGCGGTCTTGGCTTCTTCAGGCTTCTCCACACTAAAAGCTTTTGCAAAGGGGTGAAAGGCCAGAAGTAGCGCAAGATTGCTTTCCCGAAGCCTTTCGTCCATTTGCAAAAGCTTTTGGTGTGGAGAGGAGAAGCCTTTGGGGCTGCAACCTTCTGCTCCTTCAGACATACTGAGGCTGCCCGACACTCCAAAAACAGATCGGGTGTCCTGCGCAGGCAGCCTCGGTGAGTCAGCCAATCTGAGCAGGGGGTGCTTGTCCCACTCAGCCTCTGCTCTCAGTGCTCCATTTTTGCAGCATCAGGAGCAAGCAGCTTGGCAGCCTGGCTGGGGCGTGGGGGGAACCAGAACCCATGAGCGGCGGGCCAGTGTGCACAGATGCACAGCTCCACTCACAATGCTCAGCATTGGTGTCCCTCACTTAGGCAAGAGGGGCTGTGAGTGCCGGCACCCGCTACTCATGCTAGTGGAGCTATGTGTGTGCGCCGGCCCACTATTCATATGGCCTGTTTGCAAATAGGCCATTGCCCGGTAGTGGGGACTCCTGGAGTAGAGTTCTCTGACTTTCATCTTATTTTTGGGAGGCCCCTCTTTTCTTTCCCATTAGGAGCAATTCTAAGACTTTCTGCATTAGAGTCCTAGACTGCAAGAAAAACTCCCATACCAATAAGAATACACATCCATTGCAGGCTTCCATATGAATGTATCCAGATAGGGCACAGAACTGTAGGTTCAGCCCCGTTCCTATCCATTTCAAGGGCCTCTGCTGAACTGCTACACAAAACTAAAAATTCAAGGGCATAATATACATATGTACATGTGCATGAACCCTAAAACAACATGCACTAAGTATCTTATATACAAAGAACTTTCTTCAGTAAGACGGTTTTTGTTTAACCAAAAACATTCTCCCTTTTGATTATTCAGCAGAACAGGATGATTCTTGAAGTGTATGTATATGTGATGCACATACATTTATATGATGGAGTTCAATCACCATTAAAAATTAGAATGTTTCTGCATAGTAGATATTTTCATCTATGAGACATAAGAGCAGAGACGGGCTATGGATAAACCGCAATTTCATTTCATGTTTAATGGAACAATGGATACTGCTTACATTTTTAAATTTAAAATATCGCTGATCATTTTGTAGTTATATTTTATATTGGTTTTATAATTTCATATTGTTCTTTCCAATCCACCTTGATAGCAGGGCTTCGACTTATTTATTAATCGCTAAATTGGTCTGCCAGGAACCCTGAACTACACACTGTAGAAGTTTATATGTAATATAAATTATATAACATAATTACATTACATATTGTTTACCTTATAATATAATGTAAGTGATATGTAATTTAATAAAGGATTTTGTGTATATTTACAAGACACATGCAGACATCTGGATTCTTTTTTTAGTAAGTTTGTGGGGTGCCTCCTATTTAACATTTGCATGAAGTTCCTGAGTGAGGTGATCCAATAGCTTGGGGTGATATTTCAATATCTCCACCCCAAACCGTCTGAAGGATGCTCTGGAAGTGTCATGTCAGTTCCTGGAGGCTGTGATAGGAAGAACAGACTTCAGCTCAACCCAAGCAAAACAGAGTAGCTTTGAGTCTTTAGATGTCCTGTGGGGACTTTCCATCTCTGGTTATGGATGGGATAATACTGCCGCAGACAGGGTCATTGTACAAAATGGAAGGCTTCCTGGACTCCTGGCTCCTGCCTGAAGAGCACATGGAAGTCATAACTAGGATGAACTTTGCATAGCTTTGTGTTGTGCATTAGTTGCAACCATTTGGGAAGCTTTTCTCACAGGCCCTCATGAGGGATTGTTTGGACTACTGCAATGCAACTCTACGTGGGGCTGCCCTTCAGAAGCTTCAGTGCTGAAAAATGCCATGGCATGGGCTGTTAATGGTCCTGGTTAATTGACTCTACTGCTTCATGAGCTGCATTGGGCACTAGTTTGGTTCTGGGTATAACTCAAGGTACTGATAGTCACCTTTAAAGCCTCACATGACTCAGGGATGGATTATTTATCAGACTATTACCTCCTGGTTGATTCTACTAGTTCCATCCAATCTGGAAGGAAAAATTGTTGTAAATACCATCGGCAAAGGAATGTGATCTGGTAGCATTGTGAAGAAGAGATCTTTTTATCACGGCACCTGATCCCTGAACATCATTCCTCCTGAGATTAGGTTGTCCACTACACTGCTGGTTTTTTGTAAGGCTTTGAAGACTTGGTTCTGTGCCCATGCCTAGACTCCAGGTGTGTGATGTGGCCTTTTCCTTAGCTACTTGAGAACATGTTATGATACTCTAACTACTGTGGGTATATCTGTATTTGTTTTAATGTTATCAGCTTTCCAGAGCCATGTAGTTGAGATGAATGAATGGATGGATGGATGGATGAATGAATGAATGGATGGATGAAGGAAGGAAGGAAGGAAGGAATGATTGAATGAATATTATAATTGAGCTCCAGCTGAGAGATGTAACATCTTCCATAGTGGTGAGGCAACATGCCAGTAATGCTGAAAATACTTTGGAATAACAATGGAAAAGCAAGAAAGAAAATTCAATGTACAAGTGAACAAGAAGGAAGAAAATATGAAGGTAGATTTAGCCTTCTAAATGTTTGTGTTTAAAAAAGGGGGAAATAGAAAAGCCTTTTTTAATGAAAGCTGTAGCAGCAAAATATAGCACAGAAAATATATAGGAATGAAAAATGTTCATAACAAAATGCTTTCATGAAAACATATGTAGAATTTATATATTTCACTACATGTGCAATTGTTTTATTGGTGTTCCAAAAATTACTAACTCTATCATATTGAAACAACGAATAGAGCAAGAACAAAATAAAATGACATTTTTTCCGTAAAGTTGTAATACTGTATAGGTTTTTAATATACTGTATTCTTATTTTGAAACATTTTAAAAGTCAAAAATTAAAAAGTAATATTAGCTAAGATTAGGCACACAAATCAAACAGAGGAAAAGGTTTCATAAAGAATTTTGCATTCTACAGCACACTGTTTATTTTAGATAGTAAGAATATCCATAAATAATACCAGGGTCAACATTCACAAACTGAACACATTTTAACTAGAAACATTTCTTAACTAAAACCTTGAAATCTCAAAAAGGGAAGGAAAGAAGGAAAGAAGGAAAGAAAGAAGGAAAAGGAAAGAAGAAGAAACAGAAAGAAAAAAGAAAGAATGAAAAACAGAAACAAAGAAAGATCAAGCAATTGGATTGGAAAGCACCTGTTTAGGCTAACATCAATCAAAGCACAATTGTATCAGGCAGCATGTGTGTCTCAAGCTTCCAGCTATTGGCCATCAGCATCTGGAATTTAACATGCTATAATTAATGAATAGGGACGCGGTGGCTCAGTGGGTTAGGACGCTGAGCTTGTCGATCAGAAGGTCGGTAGTTTGGCAGGTCGAATCCCGAGTGCCGTGTAACAGAGTGAGCACCTGTTACTCGTCCCAGCTTCTGACAACCTAGCAGTTCAAAAGCATGTAAAAATGCAAGTAGAAAAATAGGGACCACTACGGTGGGAAGGTAACAGCGTTCCGTGCGCCTTTGGCGTCTAGTCATGCTGGCCACATGGAGACGTCCTCGGACAAGCGCTGGCTCTTCGGCTTTGAAACGGAGATGAGCATCGGCCCCTAGAGTCAGAAACGACTAGCACGCATGTGCGGGGAAACCTTTACCTTTACCTAATTAATGTACGTATACAGTGGGTTAGAGTGCTTACTTAGGGATGGGTGGGTGGGAGATGGTGATTTTTAAATGGTTTTAAGGTTAGGAATGATAGAGCTCTACTTTTAAAATTCCCCCTTATCCCAAAATATAGCCAATGGACATATTATTGTTTTAAAACGAGTCACCAATCTTCTCTTATTTGCCCCATTTTATCTATACATCAGGCTTCTTCATTTTAAGTACAATAGCTTTCTGTACTTGCTTTAATTCTGAGCTATTCAAGCAAGATTTGGATGAACACTCTGCTCTCCAGCACCTCTTCAACATTCCTAACCTTTTAAAATCTACTGCAGCCTTCCCGCCTGCTGATTTTCAGATAAGTTGTAATTATAACAACCCAAAGTCTTAAGTAGGAAAATTGTCTGTCATGTTAGCTACAGTACTGAAAACTGTCAACCCGACCTATTTGGTTGATAATATATCAAGAATGGTATACTATTTGCGACATGTTTCAGATACCACTATTTCCTATAAAAATTCACAATTATCATGTTTATGTAACCAGGAACAACTTGGAGAAAATGTGTTATTTGGATATTTTATCTTGACTTTTAAAAGTATTTTTCTTTTCACAGTTAATGCCCCATTCACCACCAAAAATATTACAACTCTTATCAACCTTCTCAAGTTCATTTCTAGCTACTATTTGCAGAAGAATAATAAGAGCACCAATTATTTCAGTTAGACAAGCTCCACTACAATATATTTATAGGTTGCAGTTCTTAAGAAGAAAAGTTTTCTCCTCATTAGCTGATCTCTGGGTCTCCTAAAAGAAAGACATATAATGAGCCTTAGAAGCTGCCATTTTGTGTGGCATTGAGGTGAAGATCAGCAAAATGGAAAATAAGAGAAAGTAGAAATTCATGACTTGTTTTATATCGTCTGCAACAATGAGTGTTGCATTCTGTACATTTCTGATTTGAAACTCATACATTCAAGGGCTTTTTCTACTTCAGTTCTGATATAAACTGCCTTTATATGCAGAACACTATATGTATCATTCAATCTGTAACTACTGTATATTACCACACCTACACACAGAGATATAGATGGAGATACAAACAATCCCTCCCCATTTCTACATACTAATAGTTTGGGTTCTGATTTTGTCCTATACAGTATGTTATACACAGCATTTTTCCACATGAGTCTGTCCAGAGAAGACTTATTTTTTTTATCCCAACAATGTCAGAGAAATAACATGTGGGAATACGAAGGAGGGAGAGAAGCAAGGCAGAGGGAGGGGGAGGGGGAGAGCAACTGTGAGAGGGAGGAAAATCCCCTTTTGGATCTCCTACCTAGCCAAATAATAATAAAACACCCCGCCCCCTTGGTTGTCTTCTTATCAGTGTTTTTATCCATGTAGACCATTGTATTGGTATGGAAAATGATTTTAATTACTGGGTGTGCTGGTTTTTCTGTTCTTTATTTTAAATGGATTCATAACTGGGTGACAACATTAATGTTGTATTTTATTTAAAATTTTATTGCTATTAGCCACCTGGAACATTAATTCTAGTTGAAGGGTAAGAAAGGAATGTAATAAATAAATACAGATTTAAAAAATTGCATCTCCTTTCCTGTCCCCATAGACAAACATTATATTTTTGAACAGTTGATCTAGGAGCAAAGTTATAAATAAAGTAATTAGCTGTAGATTTTATGTTTACCAAAACTTATTTGTATAATTAAACTACACTGTACATTTGCAAATGTCAGGAGCTACACTCAAGTCGGATGAGCATCAAAGCTGCTTAAATCAGGCATTGAGTTTTGGGGGAAAAGTTTCTGGATTAAAGACTCCTCCACTTTCTTGGACTTTTTTTTTTTAAAAAAGTGGACAAGATGCTTGGACTGGAACATAAAACTGGAAAAAATCCTGTTCGGTTGAGTATGCATGGCAAGATTATCCATAGAAGAAGTCATGAAACTCTGTAGAATATGTTTTCTGCAATACTACATTCATCTGGGTCACATAACCAAAAGAAGATGGAAGTGGGGTTAGAATGGAGAGATCAGGAGCATTCCAACTCTCCTTGACATAGGGATGCATTGTTGTTCAATCACTAAGTAGCTTCCGACTCCCCATGACCCATGGAACATAACTTGCCAGGCTCCCCAGTCCTCCCCTGTCTTTTTGGAGTTTGCCCAAATTCACATTCATTGCATGGATGACAGTATCTAACCATCTCATCCTCTGCCACCCACTTCTCTTTGTGCCTTCAATCTTTCCCAACATCAGTGTCTTATCCAATGAGTCTTCTTTTGTCATTAGGTGGCTAAAGTATTTGAGCTTCAGCTTCAATATCTGTCCTTCCAAAGAACAGTCAGGGTTAATTTCCAAAGGATTCTCAAGAGTCTTCTCAAACACCACAATTCAAAACCAAGGGATGCATTAGGCATCCCCAGCTGAATTTTCTTTTTCCCACATCTCTCAGCTGGATCTAGACCACTTTCCACCTTAATTTATCCTCTCTCCCATGCCAAATTTGGCCCCAGTTTGATCCAGTTCTGCCAATGAACAGGGAGACTGATAGCTAAAAGACCAATCATACCATCTTTTTCTTTCTTTGGGTTGGAAAGAATAAATATCAAAAGAAGAGCCAATGCTGAAATCTAAAACAATCCCAGATTGCACAGATTAACCTGTAGATGGATAAGAGAAAAGATCTTATAAAGACAACCTGTTATAAAAGCTTTAGCAAGCAATCTCTACCTCAGTGAAAATGTCTGTAGCTTTTTGGTCACTAAGGCTAGTTAAGCCTGAACAGTGTGCAATCTGCTTTGCAATATATGGGGTCTGTGATTTTACCAGGAAGCTTTATGCTTCTGCTATGCTGTGCTATTTGCAGCATTTGATATGTGCCCACTTCTGCCTGATGCTCACAATTCCTACCTACAATATTTGTACTGTAGGTATAAATATTTAAATCAGATCTAACTGAAAAGCTCCAAAGGAAAGTATGCCACTTATAGTGTTATGTTTTGTAATTCTGTAACATCAAGAAGACTTCTGGTTCTCCACCTCACTGTAAAGTGATTTAAACCAGGGGTCTTCAAACTTGGCCCTTTAATGACTTGTGGCCTTCAACTCCCAGAATTTCTCAGCCAGGCATGCTGGCTGAGGAATTTTGGGAGTTGAAGTCCACAAGTCATAAAAGTGCCAAGTTTGAAGACCCCTGATTTAAACAATATCTAAAAGGAGAATCAATGACCATTAGGACATGAGAAGATTATTGCTTCTGGGCTTCCAAAAGAAAAAGAAAATCAAACTTTTCCAAAACCTACTCCATCTAGACATATTTTTTCCTCAAGGACACTATCTATTGAACACCTGAAGTATGGTTTGATATTTTGCTAAATTATCTCTGTCCAATATAGCTATGGAAAGATGTAAATGAGGTGCAGTCTAACCTGAAGAGCAGATATATGTAAGGAGAAATTTTCTGTCAGTGAGAAAAATTAATCAGTGGAATAGCTTGCCTCCAGAAGCTGTGGGTGCTCCATCTCTGGAGGTTTTAAAGAAGAGATTGAACAGCCACTTGTCTACAATGGTGTAGGGTTTCCTGCTTGAACAGGGGGTTGGACTAGAAGATCTCCAAGGTCCCTTCCAACTCTGTTATTCTGTATTTTGTATTTTTTTGTAAATATTTTTCTCTCAATTTCTTTCCTAGCCCATTTTCTTTCCATGTGATAGAAAATAAACTTCTTTTATTTATTTTACAGAGAGAAGGATTTTGGGCTTAAATTAAAATCAGCAAAGGGAAGAATTATAAGGATGCTGAGTTTTGTTTATAAAAACTTCCCCTTTATTTCTCTGGCAATTTGCAACCTACTTGGCTTCTCATGCTTCAGTTTCATGGCAGGGAAGACACCACGAAGGCATTCATCCATGGCCTTTTTTTGAATTAGAAATGGTCAGGGAGGCTATATGATAGTACAGACATGATATAGGTTAGTAAATGATAGCAACGCTTTCTACCACCTTGCAAAATAAAGTAAACCATGAGGAAATTTCCAGTAAATGGAATGAAATGTACCTTGATGATAAGTTTGGTAGATAAAAGGCTCTTTGGCAGTAAAAGAACGCTTGAGAGAAAATTGGAAACTTCAGTACAGTATTCAGATTAAAAGGCACAGAATAAATCTCTCTCAACTTTTGCTTTAGAGGCTCTCCAATTGTTTTTGTAGTTTCTTCAACAGCATTTGTTCCTAATGTTAATCCTGGTAATTCTGTGATCTACCTGAGTAGTCTCCACAATCATAGGCTCTTTTCATCCAAACTGCCTTTGGAGAGGGCTGAATGAACTTGTGAGCAATATGCCTGCAAAAGTTATGTTCATACCTGAGATGTCTGTAGAGTCACCTAAACTTTGCTTTCATTTAATATTCTAGTGCAGGTCTTTCTTGGTCAAAGAAATAACAGATGAAGAAACACTTGTTCCCACATGTCCCCTGCTGAATTATATATATGTCCCCTGCTGAAGGATTGCCATTCTATTGTAATGCTCTTAATCCTATCCCTGTAGTTGGGACAAATGTATAGTGTTGCAAGATATCCTGAGGAGAGCAATTGCGAAGTTCTTCACAGAGGTAGAAGGTTGTAAAATAATATACACACAACTTTCTCACTTTTCCCCTTGTGGAGGACTTTGCAGCAAGGGTCTATTTCTTAAGTAGGTATATCGTCTTCCCAACGTACAATAACTTTTCTACCTTGCCAGAAGTTAGAGGGCTAAATAATTTCTTTGTTAGCTGTCAGAAAAACATCCTGTTTAAGGTTTCTACTACAATTAATTCCATAACCAGCAAACTGAAGTTTTTGGGGGACGAAAGAAGGCAAGTAAATGTGTCACAGAATAATGTTCCAGGATCCAGTCTGAGTTGGTCATTGAGATGAAAATGTTTATTCTTCCAAGCTTTCGGGCTAATTGTTGTGTTGCCATACCTCCGTCTGAATTTCTTTGGCTTCACCACAATGTCATTCATTTCCCAAAGGTTAAGTTTTAGATTGTGAATTCCTAGCGGTCTCTTTTTCTTTTCTAATGTCAGCATATGAAAAGATTTTCTTTTCTCTCATTTTTTTTTAAAAAAACCAAAGACTTGTGCTCAGTGCATATTTAAAAATGAGGGTAATTTTAAATTTTAGGATGGGAAAAATACACGAGTTTGGATTGTTCTTTTTGTTTGTGCATTTAACTTTCGTTAATCCACTCAGTTAAATTGGAATTATACCTGCGAATGTTGGCAGTCATGTAATCTTGACAAGTCTATATGTTCGATTTTTTAAAATAACATATTCTGATGCTAATTCAAAATGATGGGGTTACGTGAATGAGTTTATATATAAAAAAATGATCACGATATGGGAAAGACAATTTCTTTAATTATATCCAGAACAATCCTGCTGCTTCATCTCCACTTTCTTCCACTTGGATGGAGCCAGCCAGTCAGGCAAGGAGCAGTTCAGGCAGGGTGGCTGGCTGGCTGGGGAGAGGGGGGATCATGGCTGCTTAGGTGGCTGCGACTGCCAGCGGCTTGGGTTTTCAAGCGCCTCATAGGCACTGAAACACTTTTTATCCAAACGGAGACCTGACAAGACACTGCAAGCTCCATGTGCCGGGAATCAGGCGCTTGAGAAACAGAATCTTCTGCTCCGTTTCCAAGCGTGCATTGGCAACCACGCGGCGCTTGCAGTCTGTCAGGTCTCCATTTGGATAAAAAGTGTTTCAGCGCCTATGAATACTTCATTTCCAAATGCCCCATAGGCACTCAAACTGTTTTTACCCGGACGGAGACCTGACAGAGTCTGGAAGCTCCACATGGCTGCCAGTGAGGCACTCAAGATATGGAGCATTTCACTCCGTTTCTAAATGCTCATTTGCATGCAGACAGAACTTCTGGTCTCCCCAAGGTCTTCGTCCTGGTGAAAATTATTCCAGAAGTGGTGGAAAGGAGTTGGGGGTAGGAGCACCACAAACACCACAAAAGGTCAGGCTCCCATTCTCTGACTGAACTTGTGCGATATTACGGACACCCAGGAGCTTCCATCCACTCTTCTCTCCCTCAAAGGCAGAAACCATGGCAGAAAGGAGACAGATCTTTTCAAGGTAAGTGAGTCTGGTGCGGCAGGAAGGAGAGGAAGCATGAAATATCTTAGTCGGTCGGGGAGGCCTTGGGGCCTGTTCCATCACTAGACCACCCCCTTGGACTTTCCCACCCCGAGATACCACATGTTCACTTAACGAGCCACGTGCATGTTAACGAACAGGAAGTGATCTCGTTCAAGGTACGAAATTCACTCCCACGAATTCTCAAGTTATGAATGGAATGGGTAGGCTCCATTATATTTGTAACTCGAGGACTACATACAGGGTATTTTTTCTCATAGACCGCTCAGAACGGCGTTCCGGCACTTTTTTTTTGCAAAAAAAAAAGCACTTTTGCACAAGCTGTGCTGCTATTGGTTTAAGCCTATTGCAAGCTTTGCTCTTTTATGACTCATGGACTTCAACTCCCAGAATTCCTGAGTCAGATATGCTATTGGCTTTTAGAAGCCAATAGGAATTGCTGCTGAGCTTGCCAAAAGACCTGGCAGGCAAATGTTGCACAGGCAAGTTGCAGCGAAGGAGGAATTTTGCACTTCTCCCTGCTCCCCAACTACACCATCTCATCTAGGTAAGTAAGATATTATTTGCAAATAGGATATCCAAGTATGACTCAAGGAAATTTTCCCTGCATGGAGGGAGTAGTGGTTTGTTTCACTTTGTTTTACTTTTCAAATTGCTGTAGGGAAGAAATGATGGTAGAAAAAGGCAGGAAGTTATTTTTATTAGGAAGAATTCGTTTATCCCATGCTAGATCTTTGGGAGCTTAGTACCACCAGCACAGAACATTTGCTTTTCTGAAACTTCATTCAAATTCAATTCCTGATAAGGGCATTTGAAAAAAAAATGTTATTTATTAATATTGATATGCTATCTCACCAGGATGACTCTGAAGTCAAGGAGAGGGCTTGCAACTTCTGTTTGTAGTTATCTACATTTCTGCACACTGAGATAATCGGCCATTGTACAAATACAGAGCCTATCATGCTTTTATATTTGTATGGAACAGATACATTACCTGAAATTTTTGGAATGTGTAAAAAATTTGAACCAGCCCAGAAACTCATTTCCCATTTTTTGTGTATATAGAAAGTAAACCCTGAAATAGATTTGGAAAGAGCAAGGACTTTGATTAAATGGAAATGTTGCTAAGCATTAGAAGTGTTGAGTTAATTTGCAGCAGTTTCTGCTGTTTTCTTTTCATGTACTTATGATTTTACATCACATTTTAAAATCAGCCAAATTGAATAGGAATAAGATTGTGACTGAAAGAATACTAATTCTGAAATATAGTAAATATCTTTAACAAGTAACATTAAATTTAGCTTTAGTGTAATTTGCTTGTTTACTGTAGCTAAAACTGGAAATTATATTTCTAAAGCATTAGTTTGGATCATTGGAAAGAAAAAAGATTTAATATTTATGATTCAAAAATATAAATATGTGAGAAACATATTTTTAAAGACCTTTGCAGCTTGTTCTCATATATACCCTGCCACAAAGGAATAACTAAAATTATGAAATTTAGAATCTACCAAGCTTCCCTCCCATGGACAGAAGACAATCCATGGGAAATGTGAATCCAGAATCCATAGCTTTAGCAGCAATAATAAATCTAATTGTGCTATGCATATTAAAGTTAGCCAAACCCTGGAGCAGTGGTAGCAATCTTCTATCACAATGGCAAGCCCTTTAAGATTATATATTGTTAATCATATAAGTGAAGAAATGAGGAAAACTGTGGTTAAAGAAATAATATAATTTCATTGATAATTGATGAATCAACCACAATAAGCAAAAAAACTACCCTCATAGTATTTGTTCGATGCTGTATCGCAGGTATGGGAATGAATTCACCAGTAAATTTGTTTTTGGACTTGGTAGAACTTGAAAAAGAAGCAGCAGAAGGAATATTTGATTCCTTATTCCAATGTCTTTACTCTTAGGGGATGACAGAAGATTATTTGAAAAAAAAATATTTGATTTCTCTGGCATGCGATGGCGCCGCTGTGATGATGGGATGTAAAAGTGGAGTGAAAAAATTGCTGTCAGAACATTTTCCTTCTATTATAGTTTGGCATTGTGCTAATCACAGACTAAAATTATCAGTAGGTGATGCTGCCAAGGAAACTTCAGGAATAAATAGATTCCAATCATTTATTGATAAGCTGTATGTCACATACCATGCTTCACCAAAGAATAGCAGAGAGTTGCATTCACGTGCAGAATTACTGGGGACTGAGCTGCTGAAAATTGGAAGAATTTTAAGTACCTGATGGGTGTCATCTAGTTTGCGTACAGTTTTGGCTATATGGAATAATTTTGAATCCCTTGTGTATCATTTTGAACAAGCAATGCATGATTCTACAAGAGATAAAAATGATAAATGCACTTATGATGGCTTGAAAAGAAAAATAACATCTACAGAACTTTTATTGGACCTAGGATTGATGTGTGACGCTCTCCAAGATTTAAGTTTGGATCTACAGGACCGCAACATCGACTTGTATAAGGCAAATAAGAAAATAAAAATACTGGTACAAGTTTTTGAAGAAAGAAGACAGAACTTTGGGCCCTATTATAAATGTGCTGTTCCTGCTGTAAGTGATCTTCACTTTCGTGGAGTTTTACTTCACAAAAGAGATTCAAAAAACGATCCTCCCATTGACCCAAGTATATTTTATACAAAATTGAAAGAGTCAATTGAAAAAGATTACTTGATAGCAAAGACGATGAGTTGGCATATTGGTCTCGCGTACTTGATCAAAAACATTGGCCTGAAGATGTTAATACTCAACTGACATTTGGAGAAGTGGAAATTAGAAACTTATCAATCAGACTGCAACTAAATGAAAGAGAAATGATTCGTGGATTCCGTGAATACTTTCTCGAAAAGACATATCCAGAAAAACTGTTGCATTTGATACGGACTCTGAATACCATTCCTATTTCTTCAAGTGAATGTGAACATGGGTTTTCACAGATGAATCTAATTGCCACCCCAACAAGAGCTTCATTAAAGACTAAGACAATTTCAGCACTTTTGTTCATCAAACTTGTCGGACCACCTCTGAGACTTTTCGATCCTTCAAAGTATGTTGATCTGTGGTTACTCAGAGGACGACATTCAGCCATAAATACTAAGAGCAAGGAAAGGAGTCAAGAAGATTTGCCAGACGAGAATTGGACAAATGTTTGGAATTTTCTATGAACATTTGCCTTAAATAAAATAAATTAAATGTATGTTAAGAATTGAATATATAATTGTTTAATTATATAAATAAATATATAAATAAAATTATATAAATAAAAGATTAACAAGATGAGAGTTCTGGCACCTTTTTCTTTTTCTTTTTTTAGAAAAAAAGCCCTGACTACATGTGTATAAAATCAATTGGACTCTTGGTAGGCCATGGTTTGTTTAGCTATAATTTATTGAAAAGCCACAATTGTTAGGTTTCCACACACATTAAGCTTGAATTAATCACATTATTTCTTAGCATTTGTGTGAAGCAGAAATATAAAGAAGCATTTTTTTGTTTTTAACGATGAGATCTTAATTGATCTATTAACTGATTGCACCATAAATTCAAAATATCTTCCCCTCTCCTGAAAAGGCGTTTTTCCAGCGAAGCTGTCCACTGTTCACATTGTGTTAAGATTCTCAACATTGTGAACGATACTCAGAAATTAATTTGAACTAATAACCCAGATGGTTCTGCAGCTGAAAATCTAAACCACTTTTTAAAATGAAAAGTCTTATGTTGTCGGCAATTAGCATTACTATACCTACAACTTTAGAGTATAAGTGGTCCTCAACTTATGATGATAACTAACCACAATTTCAGTCTTAAGTCATGGTGATTGTAAAGTCAATCACAGTAGAATAACAGAGTTGGAAAGGTCCTTGGAGTCCTTCCCAACTTTTTCCAACTCTTTTCTCAAACAGGAGATCCTATACCATTCCAATCTCTTCTTAAAAACCTCCAGAGATGGAGCACCCATAACTTTTGAAGGCAACACGTTCCACCGGTTAATTGTTCTCATTGTTAGGAAATTTCTCCTTAGTTCTAAGTTGCTTCTCTCCTTGATTAGTTTCCATCCATTGTCCTGGCTATTGGTGCTCTGGAAAATAGATTGGCCCCCTCTTCTTTGTGGCAGCTCCTCAAATTTTGGAAGACTGCTATCATGTCTCCCCTAGTCCTTCTTTTCAGTAGACTAGACATACCTAATTCCTGCAATGTTCTTCATATGTTTTAGCCATATATGGCTAAATCTTCTTATGTTTTCATCACATGGATGTGCCTGATTTTATGACCTCTTTTTGAGGTGGTCAGTAAGCAACCATAGTGATTGTAAAGCATTCTCATTGTTCAGTACTGTGCCTTTTTTTAAAAACCAGAAACAGGAAATAAACACTGTGACCACGTAATGCTGCAAACAGCCATTAATGTGGGCCAGTTACTGAGCACCCAAAATGCAGTCATGGGACTGCGGGAGGGGGGGAGACATCAGATTTTCAAAACTGATCATCAGTCCCTTTTTCAGGGTCTGTTGTAACTTCAAACTGGTAATAAATCAAGGACTACCTGTAACGTGTATCACCAGAGGTAGATTTCCTTAGTAAACTGAATGTCTTTCCTTGAAATTTTTATATGTACATTCCCCTATTTGTTGGTTACTGAATCCAATACAACTGTTCGAGTATGAGTATAAAACCATTTCTTGAAGTCTTAACATCCATTACGCTTTGGATTAATTCTATGTCTACCCATTTCCCCTCATACAAAACAATACAGCTGGGCAGCAAGTTTTGTGAAGCCAACGATGATGGCTTCCATTCAAAACATTTTTTTGGTCACACAAATTTTCTCCTGGAATATTACAAACCTAAGGAGACTCTGCATGGTTAATTAAGAATAAATGTCAATAGAAAAGAATATTCTCACAGGATAATAGCTTTCTGCCAGCAGGGATATGCCAAAAGAAAGATAAGTAAGACAGAGTAGTTTATTAAGCAACTGTACTCTCTAGGCGGTGTGTTTCTGGAGATTATTGCACGCCTTGGGTGGGAATATAAGGAGCAAGATTGAGGGATGAGTGGCTTTAAGTAGGGAAAAAAAGAAACCATAATCACCCCATAGCAAGTCCCTTGCTGAATCTCTTATTGCTCTTTTGTAATAAAATATAAGGACAGAAAATAGCCAGCCCTGCTCTTTCGTTACAAGTGCAAGCTACAATGGACTTTTACTGATTTCATTGAAGCCATAATGTTGCACATGTAGCTAGTCTGTTAAGATTTATTGGTTCTCTCAGCCAAGGCCCATTAGATGATTATTTTAAAACAGAGTCCTTTATTTATTTGTTAAATTTATATGCCATCCACCTCATCGATACGGCAACTCTGGCCGGCTTGCAAGCAATAAAAATATAAATATTAAAACAATCAGAATGGAATGATTTATATAAAAATTAGAACCAATAGGACAGGGTAAGGTGTCCTTCTTGTCCCATCAACCTCCTCCATAAAAAAGTACCTCCAACTGGCAAAACAAAGTTTTGAAGCCCTTCCTGAAGGCCAGGAAAGTGGAGCAGATCTGAGCTCCGAAGGTAAAAAGTTCTACAGGAAAAGGGGCCATAGTGGATTTTCTCTTTGCCCTCACCAGTTGAAAATCCTTAACAGTTTGGGTCTGAACCAAGCCTTTTCCACTGGAACCAGTGGGAGGAGCCAATCCCATTGGGACAATGTGCTCCTTAGATAGCTAGACCCACATGCCATTATCCTTTGGAGGCATTCAGATATTATGTCCTTGAACCACATTTGAACCCCAAATTTTCATTGCTAAGCAAGGCAGTTTAAG
The DNA here is from genome assembly GCF_947247035.1 of Vipera ursinii. Taxonomy (NCBI): domain Eukaryota; kingdom Metazoa; phylum Chordata; class Lepidosauria; order Squamata; family Viperidae; genus Vipera; species Vipera ursinii. The sequence continues at coordinate 62,361,022 of NC_139521.1, forward strand.
TGAATTTTGCCCCATTTTATGGCCTTTTGTGCCATAGTTGTTAAGTGAATCACTGCAATTGTTAAATGAATCGTGTAGACGTTAAGTGAATCTGACTTTCCCCATTTACTTTGATTGTCACAAACTGGCTGGGAACATTACAAATGGTGATTACATGACCCTGGGACAGTGAAACTGTCATAAATGCATGCCAGTTGCTGAGGGCCTGAATTTAGATCCCATGACAATGGGGATGCCGCAATGATTGTAAGTGTGAAATCTATTATAAGCCAATTTGTTGTTGTAACTTTCAATGGTCACAAAATGAATGTTTCTTAACTTGAGGACTACCTGTATTCTAACTGGAGGATATTGTCACGTAATTTTTAAAATTGTTTAAAACACAAGCAGCCAAATGATGTGTTAAGAGTAAAAGACCACCAATTTTTTAGAACAAGCAACATGTAATCCAACATGTAAACTTTAACTTTTACTTCAACTCTCTCCGTGCAGAAAGTAGAAAACATTAGTCTTTTAATCTTCTTGTCAACCTTCTACAAAACCTATAAAGACGTCATCATGAGTATAGGACCATAAAGAAAACTATGCAATTATTTAATTATTTAAACTAGGATCTATCCTTTCCATCAAGGAGTTCTTAAGTTTGTAAAAAAAAAAACCACGAAAACATTACAACCAATATCCTGTATGTAGTCTCTGAACCATCTTTTTATGATCTAAAAACCTTCCGTAAGAGCAGGCTATAAAACTTTGACAGCAAAGAAGTAAATTTTGAAGCCCTATTTTCCTACTGTTTTTCCATGGACAAACTAAAAAAAAAAAAGGCACAAATGCATTCCGCAAAAGCTACCTTCCTGTTGCCAAAACATTATTGTTATATAAAAAGGAATCTCTCTGAAAATTAAAGATTTTCAAACAATGGCATTTGTTTGTTTGCTTTAAAACGTTTAACCCAATGCAGAAGAAAAGCTATACAATACTACCTATTCAAAAGTTAAAACCACAGAAATTAAAAGTGGAAAAGCAACTCAGGAAAATAGTAACGGAACAAGATAATAACTGAAAGAAAATAATAACCACCAGGTATTTTGGTGTAATTGTGAGATTCCACCAGGAGGAAAAAAAAAAATTATAGCCCAGGAATTTTATGAACGTTTATATAAAGAAGATAGCCAGGCAAGTGTGGAGAAAATGGAGGAATATTTTCAAAGAGCCAAACTACCTAAGGTCACAGAAGATACCAGAAATATGTTAAACGAGGAAATTCGACTATCTGAGGTGATAAAAGCTATTAATGCACAAAAGAATAATAAAGCATCGGGACCCGACGGTCTTCCATCAGAGATTTATAAAGAATTACAAAATATCCTAGCTCAACCCCTAGTGGAGGTATTTAACGCAGTATTAGAAGGCGCAAGGACGCCTAAATCTTGGCTAGAGGCAAACATAACCCTTATTCCGAAAGATAACACAGACCATACATTAATCCAAAATTACAGACCCATATCACTTCTTAACTCGGACTACAAGATATTTACATCAATTATAGCGGAACGATTGAAACGATTTCTGAATGATTTCATACACGCAGATCAAAATGGTTTTCTCGCTAAGAGACACACTAAGCACAACATTAGAATAATATTAGATACATTGGAGTACTATGAATTACATAGCGAACAACAGATGGCATTACTTTTCTTAGACGCCCAAAAGGCATTTGACAATGTTAAATGGTCTTTTTTGTGCCAACAGCTTAGCTTTATGAATATGGGTGAAAAATTTATAAATATAATTAGGGCAATTTATGACAATCAGGAAGCAAAAATAATTATTAATGGGGAAGCATCTAGCAAGTTTCAAATTCAAAAGGGAACACGGCAAGGCTGCCCCTTATCACCGTTGCTGTTTATATTGACTCTTGAAGTATTAACGAGAACTATAAGAAACGACCCAAAGATAAAAGGATTAACCATTAAAAAGGAAACCTTTAAATTGCAAGCTTTCGTGGACGATCTAGTTTTTATTATGGAGGATCCATGTCAGACGGGACCAAAGCTATTGGAAGAATTATCTAAATATGGTGAGGTTGCCGGACTGCGAATAAATAGAAATAAGACCAAGATGATTGTTAAAAATATGACCAATAAACAAAAAGGTAATCTGGCCGAAATCACGGATATAGAAATAGTCAAGAAAATAAAATATTTAGGGATTAACATTACGGCTAGATGCACTTCACTCAAAAAGGATAATTATGATAGTGTAGTGAATCAAATAAAAGGTGACCTGGAAAGATGGGGAAACCTAAAACTCTCATTATTGGGAAGAATCGCTGTCATTAAGATGAATATTCTGCCTAAAATCCTGTTTCTGTTTCAGAATATCCCAATTCAACTCGACTCTAAATTTTTTCGAAATTTGGATAAATTATCACTAAATTTTATTTGGCAGGGGAAAAAACCAAGAATTAAATTGAAATATTTACAAGACACGAAGGAAAATGGGGGTTTTGGATTGCCAGACTGGGAATTATATTACCACGCCGCGGCCCTGAGCTGGATTAGAGAATGGGTAATCTTGAGAAATAGAAGACTATTAACTTTAGAGGGTCACGATTTGCAATATGGCTGGCATGCTTTCCTTTGGACGGAGAAACAAGGTCTTTTCTCGCATTTTCAAAGACACCGGATCAGGCAAGCGCTACTCAATACTTGGAAAAAAATTAGATCTCACAATTACACCAAAATACCGGTCTGGCTATCCACCCTTGAAGCGATAGTTTACCCAAATCTGTTTGATTTGGGTAACATAATCTCATACAAGGATATTCTGAATGAGGAGGGGGAATTGAAACTTAGGAATGAACTAGAATTACAAGGTATAAAACTCGATTGGTGGGCCTACTTACAAATCCAATCGAGATTTAGGAAGGATAAAAATGAATGGGGGATATATACCTCTGAAACAGCATTGGACAAAATATTATTGGGACCGGACTCTAAACAAATAAGGAATTTTTATAAATTACTTTTGGGATATAAGCTGTTTGAAGAGCAAGTGAAAGACCCCATGTTGATCTGGGCTAACAATTTAGGACATAACATCGACCTAGATACTTGGCAAACAATTTGGGATAGGAATAAAAGGATAACACTGGCCTCATCGTATAAAGAAAATTTATTTAAAATGTTTTACCGATGGCATCTTCCCCCAGCCCGCTTAGCAAAAATGTACACAACAGTATCTCCCAAATGTTGGAAGTGTTCTGAAGAGATAGGCACATACTTCCACACGTGGTGGTCTTGCAGTAAAACACAAAAATTTTGGAGAATGATTTGGATTTGGCTGAAAGAAATATTGAAACAAGATCTGGAGTTTAGTCCAGAACTTTTCTTGTTGGGAATCACGAAAGAGAAATATCCTAAAGATGTGCTATACTTAACGATCCATATTATCACAGCAGCTAGAATATCATTTGCGCAAAAATGGAAAAAGAATGAGATCCCAGGACAAAAAGAGGTTATTAGGAAAATTTGGGATTGCGCTGAAATGGACAGATTAACTTTGGAATTAAAGAATAAAGATCAATCAGACTATTATAGAATTTGGAACAAATTGTATCTTTGGATGGATAAAAAGAAAGGTCTCTATTAGGTTTTACAGACTAGCTCACTGTTTTAAATATTGTGGTATTTCACCGATTTGTAATCTAAGTGTATTTAAGTGTATTTTTGATGTACATATATACATGTATATATATATATATTTAAACATTGTAGACAAAAAGGTTTGTCAGCTCGCTGGTACTGTGTCCAATGTTTTTAAATAATAAATTTAATAAAAAAAAAAATAGAAATAAAAAAAAGGCACAAATGCATTCCGCAAAAGCTACCTTCCTGTTGCCAAAACATTATTGTTATATAAAAAGGAATCTCTCTGAAAATTAAAGATTTTCAAACAATGGCATTTGTTTGTTTGCTTTAAAACGTTTAACCCAATGCAGAAGAAAAGCTATACAATACTACCTATTCAAAAGTTAAAACCACAGAAATTAAAAGTGGAAAAGCAACTCAGGAAAATAGTAACGGAACAAGATAATAACTGAAAGAAAATAATAACCCAGCACCCTAAGTCTACTGAAAAGCTAAGACAAACAGTACATTAGTGGACAGTACACATATCTCGATTCTATTCATTTGCCAATAGAAATTTCATAATTGTTATTCTTTTGTTTTTGAGACTATCCTTCCTCCCTCCCTCCCTCCCATATCAATTCACCATTTCTTTTATATTGTTGAACAGTGAATGACTGAATAGGTGAGTGGACTAAATGGAGTTGATCTTACCAGTTTTGTCCACCTAGATCAGGGGTGTCAAACTCAATTTCATTGAGGGCCGCATCAGCATTGTGGTTGCCCTCAGGGGGCCGGGTGGGTGTGGCCTGGGTGGGCGTGGCCTACTGGGTGGGCGTGGCTAGAGTGCGTATGGCCTACTGGGTGGGCGTGGCCAGCTCTACATCGTTCACATCAAGGGTGCCTATTGGGGCCTGGGCAGGAGTGGGACAGATCTGAGGGTCTCTGGCAGGAGGAGGGTCTCTGGGCCAGGGCCAAGGCAGCGGGGGCCGTTCCCTCACTGTTTCCAGGATGGCTTCGCGGGCTGCATGAAACCACTTCGCGGGCCGCATCCGGCCCCCGGGCCTTGTGTTTGACACGCCTGACCTAGATACAGAGTTCTTCATTAATTCAGGAGAGAATCATTATCTCCTGCAAGAAAACGTATCTGCTATGATGACAACATTGAAGGCATATAGCTGGTATTGGAAAAGAAAGACAGGACAGACACATAGTTGATGTATCGTTCTCCAAGTTCCCCAATGGCACATTAGTTAGGGTTGCTGAAGCATCTTAGAAAAGTTATTGGAATGCTTCTGGGCCTTGGTTTACTTTAACATCATGTTGTGGTTACTATATGACATCGAAGAAGGCCAAATGTTTTATCCCCACTAATATTTACGCCAAGGATCCATCCAACAGAATGGTTTTGCAGCAGCTCCTTTGCAGTAAACCCTGAAGTTGATAGCTGCCTTTTTTTCCAGAGAATATGAACAAACCACTTGCTTTTTATCTGATTTGGTCCATGCAGACTTGCCCTTTTTTATCTTGACTGTTCAGATCAAGGGTTTGACAGAGTGCATTCAGCAAGTAGACAGATAGACTGTCTTAAAGATAAGATCTATGAGGAACTAAGGAACTTTGTGAATTATTCTTCTATGAGCAATAGGATGGAAAGAAGGTCATCAATCAGCACAATAACTTTCATGTCCAACATTCTTTGATTGCCCTGAAAGATGACTTGTTGTGGGATGGGAGGATAATTTTCCTGGACACGGGAGCCTGTTGAATCATTTAAGCAAAACTGAAGTAGAAAGCCAAGTTCTTCAATAGTGTCATTTTTACATGCAAGGCTGGGTCCACCAAATAAGGCTATCAGGTGATTGAAGTTTGAATGTCATCTTCATATGAATGATACTCAACTCTGTCATTACTTTGTAATTACTGTCCTGGGTAAAATGATTGGGCTGGTATTGGGCTGAATGATCACTAATAATTTGAGACAAATCTTGATCAAATTAACAACTTACAGGTCTACAAACTGGATAAACCCCACTCCTGCCTGAAGAAGTGTTCACTTAGTTTTATGTATCATTGGAGGCTTAAGTAACTTTGGTGGCTCAGAATATATTTGGCCAACTATAGCTGCTCCACCTGCTGTGGTCCTTCATGAGCAGGAACAATTTAAGCACAATATCCATACTGTGATAGGAGCCTTGGTGGCGCAGTGGGCTAATGCCTCCTTAAGTAACACCAGCTGCCTGCAATTAGTGCAGGTTCGCATCCCACCAGGCTCAAGGTTGACTCAGCCTTCCATCCTTCCGAGGTAGGTAAAATGAGGACCCAGATTGTTGGGGGCAATAAGCTGACTTTGTAATAATGCCTCTGCCCCCCCCAAAAGCCCTAATAAGCAGGTATATACATAGAATGAAGGCTATTGCTAAGCACATTGGTTTGTGCTTAAATTGTAAGCCGCCCTGAGTCTTCGGAGAAGGGCGGGATATAAATGGGATTAAAATTAAAAAAAAATTAAAATTAAATGATAAAAAATGGTTGGTATTGCAGGGCACATTATGTGGAGCTATTGCTGAAAATTAAACAGAAGCTGCAGCTTAACCATTATCTCTCTCCCAGTATGTACCTATTATGTGGCATCCTACAACTGAAAGATATACATCATTTTTATTTATTTAGTTATTGTATACTATCCATGTCACTGAGTGGAGACATGGAAAAATACCTTCTCTGTCAGGACACACTAACTTTGGAGTGCCAATATTGCTGTTGCTGCTTAAACAATCGAAAATTTTACTTCCCCCCCCCCCCCCATGCATTTCTGTCAGGCTCCAAAAACCAAGTAAAATAAACTTAGAAGTTTATTTTATTGTTCGTCACCTATAGGCAGAAAACTTGCCAAACTGAAGAAGGCTTCTTGCACCATTAAACATGTACTAAGGAGGGGCCATCTTGACTTTCTTTCTTCCACATAAACTGTTGTCTTTTGCTATTCTGCAATGCACTCCCCCTCTCCTGAGGATCTAGACAACATTCCATCACAATTTATGTCTTAATAGCCAAAACCTGACAGCACATTCTGTCTTTATGCCATTGACTATCATATCCTGGTAACTGGCATTAAAATGCTATTAATTTTTATTTCATATGATTGTTTTATAGATTTTATATACTACAGCCTGTCTAAGATTTTAAGGATGTTGGGTGGGATATATATTATAATCTTAATATTCTAATATATTCTAATATATTAAAATAAATAGATACACATAAATGTTTAGTATCTTTAAGCACACATTTGCTCTTCATCTTAATTACTAGGCAGATACCTAAGGGACAAGGTGATCCATCTTTATTTGTTAGCAACTAAATAAATTGCCTTTGTGGATCCTGCTTTAAAATGTCTACCATTATGACATAAATTAAGAGCCCAGTCCCATATTTATCAAAGCTGTAAAAATGCACATAAGTGGCTTAGTCTACAAACAATTAATGCAATACTGTTTTATAAAGAAATGAAAACAGAATTCTACGGAACTAATCCTCAAACCTTTTCTTAATGGCATACTACTGTGCCATTCTAGTGCAAAATCCTAGTATTAAGGAGTAACTGAAGCTAAAGCTGGGCACTAAGGAAAGTTTGAAATTTTCATCAAATTTCTGGCAGCTTGCTTGACTCTTGGACTCCTTTTCTGGATTTTGTGTGTCCGTTGGATTCAATTACCCAGTGACTGTTGCCAACCAAGCTTGGAATCTGAATCTGCACAACAGTGGTGCTTTCCAGTGATCTGTTTGGGGGGTGTTGAATAAACATCTGTAGCATTCTTGCCATATGTGTATGGAAAGGGGGGATGCTCTTGTAGTTATTCCTTTTCTTGCTGGCAGAAGTATGACATGTTATCAGTTGATAAAACACCTGATTGTTCTTGATTACTGCTAATTAGTTATAAGGTTGGATTGACGAGGACATCCAAAATTGTCCTTTCTTTTTTATACCAATATGGTACATATTTTAATATTCATTGAGTTTAAAGAGTAGACTCCATCTGGATGTGGAGAACAAAGAATATAATAAATCACGATTCCTGCAATACAGCTATCACTTTTTCTTTTATTCCCTCTGCAGAAGAAAAAAGCTGGGAAAAATGAGAAAAATAATTCACAGTAAAAATGGACAGACTCCTGCCTGGCTTTTGCAAAATTACTTGTTCCCCTTGCAAGAAGCATGCAAAGTCATGTCTGCCTATTTCAGGGAGGGAACCCCCCCCCCAAGAAGGTAATTTTATCTGTAATTTATTTAATATCCTTAATGGTTGAACTTTCTTTCCAAGAATTATAACACGCCATGCGTCATGATTTAACTGTTGTGTGGCCAGATAATCATCTCAGAAATAAACTACAAGATGGAAATTGGCCCCCCCAGGTTTGCAAATGAATCTGCATATGATTTTTTTTTGAAGAGAGCTTCTCTTGTCATTCTTGTGAATTCTAAAGGAATCCCCAGCTAACCGTTTATTTCTTCTCCTTTGTTTTGTTTAAAATAACAAAAATGAGATGAATTAATAATAATAATAATATAAAGTTGGAAGGGACCTTGGAGGTCATCTAGTCCAACCCCCTGCTCAGGCAGGAAACCCTATACCATTTCAGGCAAATGGCTGTCCAGTCTCTTCTTAAAAACCTCCAGTGTTGGAGCATTCACCACCTCTGGAGGCAGGTTGTTCCACTGGTTAATTGTTCTAACTGTCAGGAAGTTTCTCCTTAGTTCTAGGTTGCTTCTCTCCTTGACTAGTTTCCATCCTTTGCTTCTTGTTCTGCTTTCAGGTGCTTTGGAGAATAGCTTGGCTCCCTCTTCTTTGTGGCAGCCCCTGAGATATTGGAACACTGCTATCACGTCACCCCTCACCCTTCTATTCGTTAAACTACACATACCCAATTCCAGCAACCATTCCCTATATGTTTTAGCCTCCAGCCCCCTAATCATCTTGGTTGCTCTTCTCTGTACCCTTTCTAGAGTCTCGACATCTTTTTTACATCGTGGTAACCAAAACTGGATGCAGTATTCCAGGTGTGGCCTTACCAAAGCATTGTAAAGGGATTGAATGTGTTCAAATCCTAAGCATTTTCTCTATGGAGAAATATTAAAATGTCAGGATTAAAACAAACAAAAAATGGTCAAAAACTCCACTGTCTGACTTCTAGGAACAACAAAACGAGAAGGAAAGACCCGTCTGCATCACACACTAATCAGACAAACTGCTGCTGAAAAAAGAGATTCATTCCTTTGTCCTTTTGCTAAAGGGACATGTATAAAATCTACTGTGGTAAGAGAGCCACATTAGTCTGCAGTGGCAAATACTAAGAAGGAACCTAATAGCACTTTTTTTCCAACTAACAAATGTTACTTAAAGGCATAAGCTTTGTAAGTATCAAATTCCATGTAACAAAATTTAGTAGAAGGAGGGGGATATTTTGGATATGTTTGCCACCCTGAATTATTTGTAAAAACAATAAAAGGGGGGGATTCAAATAAATAATAATCAATTGGGGAAAACTCCAAGACACAACTATTACTTTCATATCCTGCTTCTGGGTATGCAGAGGTATTTCAAAATTACAGCAGGAGACAGGCTGTTGGGCTAATGGAGCTTATGGTTTAACTCTAATTGTAGGCCCTGAGCTTCTAATGTGTCCGGCAACATTTCCCTAAGACTCCATTTTTTGGAGGATTTCATAATTAAACAGAATAATTTGGAAACTGGTTACAAAATAAAGCACCACCCAAAAATCTAATTTAATAAAGTTCAGCAACACTTTATCATAATTACAGCAACGTAATACTTCAGACTCAACTCTTCAAAAGTGATCTAGAGCTTTTGGCAGTATGACTGTAGCCTCCCCTTAAAACACCTAAAGACCCAACACATTTCTACCTTTCCTTGGGGTGTCTTGGCAGGACTTGTAAGATCTTAGCAAACATCTCTGAGGTGTTGCAGGTAGATGCTGCCTACATTTGTCTTCCTATGTATGCCTGTGCTTTGGAGAACAAACCTGAAGCACCAGGCAGCCCTGGTAATCTGGCCTATAGTCTTAGATAAATCCTATCCTATTAGTTGAAATAAAAAAGATAAAAATAAGCCCAAGAATTAAACAAAAGGAGGCAAGCATATCAATGGGTTTTCTTTGCTGTTTTGAGATTCACCATTCTCAGAAGACAAACTTTTGGGAGAAAAAACATAGTATGACCTCAAAATTCAAATCTGCTCCCAAGTCCTCAAAAGCTCTCTGCATTAGATTTTCTGATTTTTCTAAAGAATTTTCAGTGTTTAAGATGGTTTAAATTATTGAACAATGCAAACCTATTTGGTAGTATGGGTTTGTTTTTAATGCCGAAACTTTTATTATTATTTATTATTATTATTTATTAAATTTGTATACTGCCCTTCTCCCGAAGGACTCAGGGCGGTTAACAGGGCATATATAAATAACAATACAAAAATTAAAAGGAATTAAACAAATGCCCAATTAAAAATTACAATAACAATAAAAACAATAAAAGACCCATTAAAAAACCCTAACATTCCCCATCAGGCCAGACCAGCTAGTTCAAACAAGTGGGTCTTCAGCCTGCGCCGGAAGGAGCGAAGGTCCGATGCCATCCGGAGCTCAACCGGCAGTTGGTTCCATAACGCCGGAGCGCCCACAGAGAAGGCCCTCCCCCTGGGGGCCATCAGTCGACATTCCCTGACCGGAGGCACCCTGAGGAGGCCCTCTCTGTGGGCACGCACAGGGCGGAGGGGAGTTGACGCCGGCAGCAGGTGGTCCTCGAATTACCCCGGACCCATGCCATGTAAGGACTTGAAGATCATAACCAAAACCTTGAATCTCACCCGGAAGACAACTGGTAACCAATGTAGCTCGCGGAGCAAAGGTGTAACATGGGAGTACCGGGAAACTGCCAAGACAACTCTCGCGGCCACATTCTGTACCAGTTGGAGCCTCCGAGTGGTCTTCAAGGGAAGCCCCATGTAAAGAGCATTGCAGTAGTCCAGGCGAGAGGTCACGAGTGCATGAGTGACTGTACACAGGGCATCCCGGTCCAGATAGGGCCGCAACTGGCGCACCAGGCGAACCTGGGCGAAAGCCCCCCTAGTCACGGCCACTATATGGTCTTCCAGAGTAAGTCGTGAATCTAGGAGGACTCCCAAGTTGCGAGCCCTATCCACGGGGGGTAAGGACTCACCCCCCATAAGAAGAGATGGAATATTTTGAATGTCCCGGGATGCCGAAATGCACAGCCACTCAGTCTTGTCAGGGTTGAGTTGAAGTCTGTTCCTCCCCATCCAGGCCCGAACCGCCTCCAGGCAACGGGACATCACATCGAGGGCATCACTGGGGTGGTTTGGGGTCGAAATGAAAAGTTGGGTATCATCAGCATATTGATGATACCCAACTCCAAAACCACGAATGATCTCACCCAGCGGTTTCATGTAGATGTTGAACAGGAGAGGCGAGAGGACCGACCCCTGAGGAACTCCACAAGCAAGAGTCCTAGGGGTCGACCTCTGCCCCCCTGCCAACACTGACTGCGAGCGTCCCAGGAGATAGGAGGAGAACCACTGAAGAACTGTGCCTCCCACTCCCAATCCCCTGAGACGCCGCAGCAGGATACCATGGTCGATGGTATCGAAAGCCGCCGAGAGGTCTAATAGGACAAGGACAGAGGAATGTCCTCTGTCCCGAGCCCTCCAGAGATCATTCACCAGAGCGACCAATGCCGTCTCTGTGCTGTACCCGGGCCTGAAACCCGATTGGAACGGGTCTAGATAATCCGCTTCATCCAGGACCAGGGGAAGCTGATGCGCCACCACACTCTCAACAACCTTCGCAAGAAAGCGAAGGTTGGAGACCGGACGAAAGTTGTTCAAAACAGCTGGGTCCAGAGCAGGCTTCTTGAGGAGAGGTCTCACCACCGCCTCCTTCAAGATGACGGGGAAATTACCCTCACTCAAGGAAGCAGATATAACTGCCTGGAACCAGCCTCGTGTCCTCTCCCGAGCTGAATAAACCAGCCAAGAAGGGCACGGGTCCAATAAACATGTGGTGGAGCTCAGCCTCCCCATAATCCTGTCCACTTCCTCAGGGGTTACAAATGCAAACATATGCACTTTGACATCATGTGCTATTTACTCTTTCTAATACTTACTAAATATGGACCAATTAAGATAGTCATGCATAATAAGGAAACAGACATAAGATGAACATTCTTTCCTTTTGTCAAGGTAAAGTGTTTTAGTAGATAACAATGACAAGTGCATTTATCAGTGGAAATGATCTCTCTTAACTGCAGTCTTCTTTGAAAGTGGCAATTTAAGGAGAAACGTATAGCAAAGGCCATTACATAAGGCCACATGGTGGCTGACTCTTATGTTTTAAAATGTGTAGACAGCTACTGTCGATCAGTGAGAGGTTTGTCTGTTCCAATCACCTCTTGATTGAATTCAAGAATATTAATTCACACAAGCAACTGGGCTGTTTATAAAGTCAGCTTGGAGTAGAGCAGGGGTGTCAAAATGCCGGCATATGTGTCACACGGAAGCCACACCCACCCCAGCTCCGGCAAAGGGAAAAAAAGTCACGGTACGTCATGACACGTCATGTGACATGGCGAGTTTGACACCCCTGAAGTAGAGGTTCTTATCGAACACTATTGTAAAAGTACACTAAGAAATCACTCTATTAGTTGCTTTTAAACAGTTTTCTTATTAGCCTGATTTCTACTGATTCATATTTGGATCAGTAGGCTTCAGTAGCTTGGAATTCCTTCTATGAACTGACAAGGCAATTGAGAAATGTTATGTGAGAAGTTTTATATAAAAATGTATTTTATTCTTTATACTGTTTCCATCTTCCCTTAAAAGATTTACAGAATCATCCACAATGGACTGAGAATCAGCAACTCCACTAGATAATTGTCAGTCAACCTGAAACTTAATTAGTAAAGTAAAAATAGAAAACGGGGGAAATCTTTTACTCAAACTTCCTCAAACCCCCAAATAAGTTACCCAGACCTAATCCACATATCAAAGGATAAGGTCAGTAAACACAAACAGAGTTAATTAAATTAGATCTCCCAACGGAACTGCATTTTCACAAGAATAAACATCATAGATGACATGTATCTACACACACCCATGCCCCTCAGGTATCACCCTAGAATCAGCACGTAGACATTTCCACACCCAGGACAAGCTTCCCTATATAATTGTGTCATTATACCCCATTTCTCTGCAGCTGTCCCTAAAGGCAAACTCTTTACTTTAAAGAATAAATATTTTTTCTTTCCTTAGAGCTGTCTGGATCCCATTTTTACTTATTCTTGCACACCCCTCACTCGAGTTGGAATCCCAAAGTATTCTTTTGACAATTAGAAATAAAATTCAGCCAGCCAGCATAATGTTCCAGTCACCTTCTTCCTTAGTGAAACAAAGGGCCCTGTTCTTTGCCCTTCATCCTGCACATTTGATTAGAACTGAAATGTTGCTAATGCTGGCTACCTAAAAAATATGATTGAAAACTGAATTTCAAAGGTTTAGAAATTCAGTTCCAAAAATACACATGGGAACTCAGCAGCTGCTACCTAGCATGAACCCATGGAGTTGAAGCAAATATAAAATCGGTTACAGGTGGAAACAGTGTTGTGATGTTCCAACTGAAATACTGTAGCCTGCCCCCTTAGTTGAATCCAAATATGTGTATTTTTACTCTCAATGAACTACTTCTTGCTTTCAAGAGAGAATAGGTTTGTAGGATTGTGAAGTGACAGTTGGTAGGAAGATGCATATTTTTGATACACTGATAGTATGGAATATAATGGGGGGGTTAACCAGAATCAGACATAGTTTGTCACTTTTCAGCGTATGTACATTCAGGTACAGTTCTGAAATGTACTACTGTGTCATGTTTGAAATCAGTTGTTGACAGTGATTTCTTAAATGAACTTGGCAATATTTAAAACTTTCCATATTGCCTTGGTTAAGATGTGCCAATCACAATTAATCATAAAAGATTAGCTATTCTAAAACAAATAAACCCCCATACTTCTTCTGCAGAATGGAAAGCAGCTGAGGAATGAACACAGAAGTTAGAGTTGGCTTTGCAGCCAGTCAGACTGTCACTGGGAATTACCATATTTCCCCTCATCCTAATTCTGAATTCACTGAAAGTAGTAAACAATTGGGCTTCTGCTTGTGCAATTTTTGCTAGATTCAAATTGAATATGAAATGCAGGCTGACATTATAAATGAATTTCCTGAGCTGCTATACTTGAATTCAAGGCCCTTTGTGCCTTAATTATTCAAGCATTCTGTACATTCATATACTTCAATATGAACGCCATTAAATTATTGTGCTTTTCTTTCCAGCCAAATGAAAACTTGTCCTCCTTTCAGCTGTTTGAAGGAGATACATCTCCCTTAATTCTGCTTGGCTCAAAAGGAATGTGATAGAATATATATTAAAAATGAAACACAATTTTCTTTTGTAAATATGAGTTTATGTTCAGCAATTATGGAAAATATTAGAACTATTACCCTTAGAGAAACGACAGAAGATGTCTTTCAAAACAGTGACATTTCTAATTTTGCATATTTAAAAGGCCTGTGCAGATTGTGATATAGCTTTGTGCGTGTGTTTTAACAGACAGAGCAAATTGTCAAGAGAGAGCCTTGTTCAGACCCTTTACTTCAATGGAAGTAACTTTTGTGCACCCACAGGAACCATTCTTTTCCACTGGATCAAAGTGGGTGGCTGCAGCACTTAATAGAAACTCTTCATTGAAATGAATCCTCACTTTAAAGATAAATATAGCTATAAAACGTAACACATAATTCTTTCTTTGAGCACTGCCATTGCCTGCTTATTATTCTGCCATATTCCTTCTGTTGCTCATTTGAACAAACGTGCAGAATAGGAGCAGAAGGTGATTAATGTGAGTGAATAAACAATACCAGGTGAATTGTGTGATTGGAATGGTCTATGCCTGTTCACTCAGTCAGTATAAAGGCTATTTATGATGCACTAGAAAAGGCAACTTATTCAGAAGAAATGGCTATCCCAAGCAAATGATAAATGAGAATCTCTGTTACACAGAAACCAGCTCAGGAGATTTTGACCGGTCTATAGATGGATCCCTTCTCTGTTGTTTATTGATTACCTATTTAAAGAGAGGGCTTTCCAAAGAGCAAATGTTGGTATTCTAGTTTTATTTCCAGAAGAGAAATGAGTATGCTGGATATTATGTTCTAATTTTCTTAAAATTTGGGGATAATTACTGAAGTATTAGGAGAGTGGAAAGCAAAGTTATTATCTGTAATTTTATTTTTAATGATTAATGATAAGTTAGCATCTTTCTGTTGACTTGTAATGCTTGACATTTTACCTGAATGAATGCCTCTCTATTGGTGATGAAACTGAAACAAACAATGACATTGCTTGATTAGAAAGCATAAGGCATCTTTGGCAGGGAAATACTTGCACTGACTAAAAAAAAGAAAAAGTTGAATTTCTTATTCTATTTTTTTTACTAATTTCCAGAGCTCAATCTTGCATGTTGTTCATGTCTGATTTGTGACAAATCAGGAAGGAAGGAAGGAAGGAAATTTGTTATTAAATGCAAGCCAATATTTGAAAGGGAATAGTGGGCATAGATCTGAAAGCTGGAGAGAACAGGGGAAACAAGGTCAGGAGAAGACTTAGTAGGTTTAAGTGAAGTAGAGTAGAAGCAAGGCAAGTCAGCAGAGGACAGATGCATAAGGCAGCTGCAGGACACACAAGCTCTACTGAGGCAGAGGCCAAAGAGGTTGGTTTCTAACTGTGTCTCAGCAAAGAGTCCCCTTCATGCTATGAATAATGTGTTAACAGAGCCCGCAAATGTACAGAAGCTGAACAGAGAAAATCCGCTTTCACGCACTCAATTGTAAAAAAAACCCTATGCCCTGAAAAAAATATCTTTATTTTAAAGACATGGATTGGATGGGAAATTTTGCCATGAATTTAAGATCACAGGAAAGTTGTCAATATGTACTTTTAATTACTTTTTACCAGTCCGTTGGAAAGTAAGGTCTCAGGTAACTTTCATTCTTCTTCTGTATGTTAACAAGATCATAGATTCTGATGAAATAACTATATTAAACTTCTGGTTATGGAAGGGAAAAAGAGGAAGGACATTTGATAGCTATATTGGTACCACATGTTAAAAATTAGGAACAGAAATATTAAGATATTATAGTATATATTTCACATTCATTTCAAGGGATTCATAATTGAGGGAATAATGGAGAACAAAAGTATGTATAGGGGAAGGGGTGACCTACCTACAGAACTACCATTGTATATAACTTAGATTTTGCTCTTATTCTCCAACAATTCATTGTTTCCATACCATGCCTACTTGTCTAGTCTAGTGAATGCAGGTATATTATATATGAGTTACAAAAATCAGAAGCAGCAATTTCATTCATTCATTCACTCACTCATTCACTCACTCGTTCTTTATTTGCTTATTTATTAAAGCTTCTATGCTGATCGGTTCCCATAAGCTCTACTGAATGCCAAGTTGCTGGATTAAAACATCCAAAATATATATACCAATCAATGAATGTTTAATGATTGCACCATATCTAGGTTTAGATTAGACTTTCACATCCCTAAACACATTCCTGAAGAGCCAGGTCTTTATGGTTTTTTGGAAGCCCAATAATATGGATGTAAACTAACTATTGGGGTAAGTTTTTCCATAGAACCGGGAACTTCAATTAGTAAGCCTGTCCTCAGGTCGCCGTCTCAGAAGCCCACTCTTCCTGTTTCACTGGCTATGAAGATTTAGTCCAGAGAAGGTGATCAAATATCTGGGGGTCAAGTCATGAAGGGCTTTAAAGGTGATAACCAGTATCTGGAATTGCACTCAAAAGCTACCAGGCTAAGCAGCTAATGTAGCTCCTAAAGTAATAGTGGTGCATGGACAAATTTTGATCTGATCATAACAACTTAGCCAACTGATGTTACATCACTGGAAATTTCTTAGTCTAGGTCTTGAACAGCAACCCAATGGACAGTGAATTGCAGTAGTCTAACCATGAGATGATGAGGACACCATTGACCATGCACAACGTTCCTGATCCAGAAAGTTTTGCAATTGGAACACAGGATGTAATTGTGCAGAGGCCACATCCTCCACCTGCTGTATTAGCTGGAAGCTGCAAGTTCAGAACATCCAAATTGTGTCTCTTGGCTGCTATCTAGTGTTTCTGGGATTTTGCAGCTCAAATACAGCTCAATATGGATCCATTCTCTAACAGTTTCTGCAGTTAACTGCTGCTATACATATCTCTTTCCTTAGAATTTTGTCTTCTCCTATATATGTCTAGCTAGGTATTATTTCTTCTCCACCATGACCTTATTGTTCCTATTTCCTGTTTGTTCTGGGTATTTAAGGGTCTTGTCTTGATATCCTTTCCAGCTGTTGGCTTTTTTGAAGACCAAAGAGCTGCTGCTTGCTCCTGTTCTACTCTTAAGACTGCTAGGAAAAGAAAATGTTCAATTCCTGCCAAGAGAGAGGGAAAGTTAGATGGAGCCCTATGTAGTACTAGTGATTACTGTGAACTAAGATCTCAATTTTTTTAGTCCGCAGTTTTACTACCCAGTTTACTGTCTTTAAGGATGTCAGATCTGCAGCAACTTGTCTCTTATATCTAGCTGTTTTCATTTTTTGTTATCTTCTAGTCTTTTTTTTTTCTATAGCAGTTTCCTGATTATTGATCACTATTTTTCTTTATGTTTCCTATACTTCTTTCCTATTGTGGTCTGTTTTCTTTCTTGTTTACCATTATGGGAAGACCAATAGTTCTTCCAGATCATCCATCCTCACTTTCAGGAAGCATTTAAGGATTAATCGCAAGCATTTCTCACACAATTTGCTCCCTTGTTTCTCCTTTTCCCAGACGTGTCCTTGTGAACTATTTCTTGTCAGAATGGCAATTTCTAGCAGTCTTCATAGTGTATTTCTAGACTGTTAATACACTATATACTTACATTAATTCAAAAGATATATTTCACCAAGTGCATCATGAGATTTATATACAGTAGGTTTCTTACCTTGCTGAACGAAGGATCCATACACAAACCACATGGAGTTGTAGAGTGTTGTTGAGGTCATTGATCCCATCTGAAGCCGTGGAGGATTAAGCCAGTTGAGCAGATATACCAAGAGTCCTACAAGCAGGACTGTGCCAGCTATGCAAGCCCAGAGGGAGAGGTCAAATGGTGCCAAGCAAGCAAACATATCCATGGTCTTCTCAGCCTTTTGTAGCAAGACTCCCACTGAGTAGTCCATGTAGCGAGTTGTAAAATCAACCACGTTTTCCCGATCTGGTGTAATAGTTAATGCAGAAATGCCTATATCAGCTCTCTAAAGGAAAAGAGACAGAAAATTCATTTCCCTTAGCAAGAGAAAAATAGCATCACTTCTGTCTGATTTGCAGCCTCTGAAACGTCTCTTGGAAAAACTGTTGCCAAGTTTTGCTTATCTGGCAGTTTGTGTGTAACAACCCAGGGAGCAAATAGGAAGACAACAGACACAAAGTTGACTATGAACAACAAGATGAATGCATGGAGGTAATGGTTAAAGCGTTGTTACTGATTCAGAAGCAGAACATATTTCAAATAAAGATAGCTTTTAGAAGAATTTGTATTTTTAATTTTTGATGTTTTTATTGACACCAGAGTACATAACCGAAAAAAATGAAAAGGTCCTTTCAATAGTCTATTGATTATGAGTTTTGTTCAGAAAATATTTTTAATGGACTTCTCTTATTAGTTTTATATTACATTTGCAAATACCAACATCTCTGTTTATATGACCTTTAGATATAGTGCAAATATGTAGAAAACCCTACAATTTGATAAATAAGATGAAAACTCCCTCTTAGGCTGTAAAATAACTTTCATTCATTGCTATTGCTATTGTTGTTTTCATTTCTATATTTTATTATCAATTGCCAGTTGCAAAAGACATAAACACCTAAACAGGTTAGCAGTGCTTTGGGTTCAATAACAAGAGATTCTTGAAGGGCACTCATAGTGATCTGTCTGCAACTTCTGATACTAAATGCCTCTTTCCCCAGCATTGCACAGCAGCAAGTAGCTGTACAATCTTGAAAAAAGATGCAGATGGTGGGGTTTTTTCCCCCTTTGAATCCAAAGCATTGCATAGTCCTAATTAGTTCCCAAAGAAGTGATCTTTGTGAATGCTTACTTGCATACCTATAGGACAGGCATGTCAAATTCGTAACATCACGTGACATCGCGCGATGTATAACGACTTTTTCCCCATTGCCGGCAATGGGATGGGCGCGGTTTCAGCATGATGCATCCGGCCCACAGGCTGGCAGTTTGACATGCCTGCTATAGGAGAACTCCTCTGAAGCCACTTGCTAGCTAGAGGACATGGCTGCTTTAATGCTTCAAGGAGAAATGATTTCCTTATGCCATAAGGCCTATTTCCTTTAGTGTGCTTTGCACATGTCAGGGTCACACAGTTACTAACAGCTATTTCAAGGTAGCTAATTTCTGTAGTGAGTGAAATTAAAGCCATGGGGTAGGACTTGGGGAAGAAAATACATCTTCTTCCAGAAGGCTTTGCATTGCTACTGCATGTTTCTTCACGTTCAAGGCTGGATGATGATGCACTCTCATGAAGGGGAAGCAAGATCAATATTGGTCCCAGAATTTTTGGAATGCATCTGTATGTATAAAAGGGAAGAGGAAGAATGACTCCCAGTTATACAATCATAGAAAATTAGCACTTTCCTTTATGTGTGGCAGACCATACAGGAAAATAAAAGTTCAGGTTTTGAGGTTGGAGGAAGCAGAAAAGTTCTTGCTTAAGGCCTTATCACTTGGATAGTGAAGTCCGCCTGGTTCTATTCAGCCCTTGTGCCGAATGTCCCCTTATAATAAATTTGAGTTGTGGCCTAAACAGCAAACAAAGCATGGTGAAAGAGATCATGTTTGAAATGTAGACGGCTATAGCTTTAGTTCAAACTGCTGAATGTCACTGTATACAAATCTAGACAATCTGAACGGAGTTGTCAACAACTAGGAGAGTCATATTGAAAATTGAGACAGTTGCAGAATTTTAGACCCAACAATTATTTTTCCAGGCATGTGTACATTTAGTTTATACACTAATATAGCACAATATTGATATGATAAAATAGATTTAAGAATATTACAAATTATGATATGCAAGCTAGTACAGAAATTCCAGCACTAAATGTCATAAAATCAGATAGTCTCAACCCTAACACGAAATATTTAAGTTCTAATTGGATTCATGATTCAGAATATATTATGTAAATACAGTGGAAGACTGTGCTTAAATACCTAACTGCATCCTTGATCCATTATAGAAGACTATTCATCATACTTTCGATCTTCCAAAAGACATCTGAATATAAGTGTTTTGAAAACTAACACATACACACCACATAAAAAAAATCACCAAACAAAAGCAGGGAGATAGAGATGATTTGAGGTTACAAGAGATTATGATCCAATTAATTACAATTCTGTCTTTTAAAATGGTGATAGTGATAATTTTTATTCATTGTTAAAATCAGAATTTTAATTCAATTGCCTAATTCAGGAATATGTCCTTGCAATCTGAAAATATAAAAAAATATAAAAGATAACAATACTTTTTTTTTTACTTTCACAACTTGTTTGTAGGAAAACATATTGATTTATGGTTTTGGAAATCATATTCTGTGCTTTGAAGTCAAAATTGGATTGAAAACCTTTTAGATCTTTCCATTATAGAATAATAACAGACGAGATATAGATCAGGAAAAAATCAATTTACAATTGTTTTCTATTTTAATGTTATTCTTTTGCTAGAATCTTATGCATAGAAATCAAATTTATTTTTTTATTTAACTGATACTTTCATGTTATGATAAAACAAAACAAAAAGCAAATATTGTACAGAGAAAACCAGAATGAGTAAAGCCATTAAGATGGAAAGTACAGTAAGAGGTCACCTTTATTTTTACATTCAGTAGAAAATAAAAAAAAATGTATTCTTGCTTATGACAGCATAATTAGATTTCTTCTTAGTCATTATGTTAATAGGATCATAAATCAGATTCACCCATTGCACCAAACCATGGTTTGTTTCATTCTACTTTTGAATAAATAGCAATAGACTGTCATTTTCTCTAGATTAAAAACCATAGGGACAGAATTCATACATCACTAAGCCAAAATCAAGTAAGACACACTGCAGCATAGTATTGGTGTAGGAATTCGATCCTAAAACAATATTTAAAAAGTCATTTTAGACAAACTCTCTTCTGAATCTTGGAATTTCTAACCACATCTATAAATCTCTAACATCTGTCAATCCAGTTTCTGCAGGTTCATAACAATTAAAAGCCATTCCATGCTCTGAACATTTTTTTATCATGAGAAAGCTTTGCCTAATGACTAGCAGAAACTGGTTGCCTGCCAATGATATTGGTCCAATCCATATTTTTATCAACAGAAAAAGCAAAATGTTTAACTTTGCTTGAATAATGTCTAGTAGATTTTGTTAATACAACTCAATACGTTTTGTCTACTTAATTTTTTTTTAGCGTCATGGTGTAAAAGAAAGAAATACTTTCCCTTTAATGAAAGATAATTCATTTCCAAAATGCCTTTTAAAAGGCAAGAGAACTTTGGTGAAATTGTTGGAATAGAGTGTGATATACCTTCAAGGAACTTGAATTTCATTACTATTCTATTTACAGTATCGATTTCCTTCCCATACATCACTTAATCTGAAGTTCCACTGGGTTCAGCTTGGGAAATGTGGGCAACAAGGGAAGGTTCCATTCCTGTTCGTGTTGGAGGTGCCTTTTAAGGTGCTTCCGTGTTGAAAGGATTAGCCGGCAACATCCCTGTTGCCTGGGGGATATCTGTGGGGGCTCCTTTAGTGTCAAGGAACTGGAGTGAGTGACGGGAGCTCACCCTGCCCCAGAGCAGCAGCTGGTTCTTTAACATATTTATTATTATTAATGGGACTTCTATCCCGCCCTATCTCCCGAAGGACTCAGGGCGGCTAACAACAATAATTTTTATTTTTTTATTTATTTTAATTCCATTTATATCCCGCCCTTCTCCGAAGACTCAGGGCGGCTTACAAGCTTAGCAGTAGCCTTCATTCTATGTATATGCCTGCTTATTAGGGCTTTCACACACACACCAAGCGGCATTATTACAAAGTCAGCTTAATTGCCCCCAACAATCTGGGTCCTCATTTTACCTACCTCGGAAGGATGGAAGGCTGAGTCAACCTTGAGCCTGGTGGGATGCGAACCTGCACTAATTGCAGGCAGCTGGTGTTACTTAAGGAGGCATTAGCCCACTGCTCCACCATATAATAAATACAGAAATTAAGATAAAATTAAAATTAAAGGCCTCTGTACAATAAATTAAAATTAAAATGCTTGCTAACCACCAACCTAGCATCCTAACCACATGAGTCACCATGCTTACCAAGGGAACCTTAAAAGTGACAGACAGACATGTAACAAAGCCAAAAGAATTGTGCCACCAATAACAACTAAGCTTAGAAACACCAACAAGAGAAACATGAAATAAATTCTTAAGCATCTCAAAAATAAGTTTGAAAAATGGACACTTATTTCACAAGAATAGGAAACTTCCAAGTGCATTTCGGTATGGCATTACCTTTCAACCCAAGAGAGACACTTGAAGTCATTTGAAGACACTTGAAGGCATCTATTAGCAAGGAAAAACAGCTGGGTGCTTTGGAGGATGAACAGAGCTATTGCTCCCAGTACTGTCACTGTCTCTGTTGCTAATTGGTAAACAGGTTCTATTGCCCTGCAATTAGCTGTATCATAACTTTAATTTCCTAAAACATTATGATGGAACAAATGTGTAAAGCAAAAATATAGCCATGGTTAGAATCAATGTCTCCTCATAATTCACATCAGTCCAAAAAATGCTATTGTCCATGATAGCAAATGCAAGCGGGAAGTTAAAAATAATCGAGAAGAGCATTTCATCTATTTTCTTCCTAATGACAGGTAATCGCTTAGCCAGGTCTGTGTTTGAAGCAATTTTATTTAAGTCAAGCTAAATTGGTCAATTTGAAAATAGCTGAAGGAATGGAAAAAGCAAACAAAAGAAACAGGGGGGGGAAAAAGTCCACCTAAATGCTGAGTTTCAAAGAAAAGCAAGGAGTTACCTCTAACTAAGCAGTGCAAAGATGATTACAGTTGAATAGGAAGACAAAAGTTTTATTTAAGACAATTATAGAAAACCAAGGTAATAATTTATGTGAAGACGGATGGGATAAAAGGCAAGGTAATATATCCAGTGAGATCAAGCAGAGTGAATGCACTCTGGATTCCATTGATAAACAGTGTTACCTAATGGTTTTCAAGAAACATACTTAGTTGTGGCACCTATTCTTTGGAAACACATCCTCCAGATATTCATACATCTCTTATGCTATTGATCTTCAGAAAGTCATTAAACTTGGTTGTTCTCCCAGGCCTTGGGATCAGGACATTGTGGAGTCCCTATTAGTTGAGTTTGTTTTTACAGTGTGTTGGATTGGTTGTGTGGTCAGTGATGATCTTTTTATATGGACTGTTTTCTTATTTTCTGTTTATAAGCTACCCAGAATCATTGAGGAGTTGGGTGGCCATGAAATGAAATGAAATAAATAAATTTACATTGGAAAGTAGAACTAAAGAAGCAATGTTGGAAATATTCAGAAAAAGTTTACAAAAACTATCTAAATATTATTGATATGCATGAAAGTTTAATCATGGATGATATCACATATTCTAGAAAGTTAAGCAAAATGGATCCTAGATATTGCTAACAAAAGAGCTGCAATTTTTTAAAAAATATTACAAGATGATACAGTTAAAATGATCATGGGATATGTGAACAGATGTGAAAAAACAGTAATAATCAATTACTGCCCAACCATTGTTTCTCATCCTTCCCTCTGGTTCTCTGGTGAACCACATGACCCCCTCTTCCTTGTGGAAGCCCCTCGGACATTGGAATACTGCTATCATGTCTCCTCTATTTCTTCTTTTCTTTAGACTAGCCAAAACCAAATCCCACAGTCGTTCTTCATATGTTTTAGTCTCCAGGCCTTTGATCATCTTAGTTGTTCTTCTCTGATTTTTTTCCAAACTCTCAACATCTTTTTAGTGATATGGTGACCAAAACTGGCTGCAGTTGTCCATTTGTGGTCTTACTAGGGTTTTATAAATTGGTACTAATACTTTGTGTGATCTTGATTCTATGCCTCTGTTTATAAAATCCAGGATTGTATTAGCTTTTTTGGTTGCTGCTGAACACTGCTGGCTCAAGTGATCGTCCACTAGGACTTCAAGGTCCCTCTCACAGTTACTGTTTTTTAAGCCAGGTCTCACTCAATCTGTACTTGTACCTTTGATTTTTTCTGGGTGGTCTTCAAGGGCAGCCCCATGTAGAGAGCATTGCAGTAGTCTATACGGGAGGTAACGAGTGCGTGGGTGACTGTACGTAGGGCATCTTGGTCCAGAAAGGGGCGCAACTGGTGTACCAGGCGAATCTGGGCAAATGCCCCCCTAGCCACGACTCCAATATGATCTTCAAAACTGAGTCGTGAATCCAGGAGGACGCCTAGATTGCGTGCTCTATCAACGGGAGGTAACATCTCTCCTCCTATAATCAAAGATGGAACCTCTTGGACTAAACGAGATGTCGGTACGTAAAGCCACTCAGTCTTGGCCGGGTTGAGCCGGAGCCTGCTGAATAGTTGCTTCTATCTCACATGCCAATAAGAAATTCTTAAGATCCTATCATTCTGGACTTCAACAGTGCATGGAATGAGATAGCTGCTAGATATATAAACTGGATTCAAAAAGGGAACATTCCTAATATCCAGTGGATGGTGGAAAAGACAAGAAAACTTCAGAAAGATTTGTGGATAGCTTTAAAAATATGGATGGTATTAAGCCATGTCATCTGCCTGTTGAATAATTTGTATGATGTCTAGGATGTAACACAACCAAAGCAACTAAACCCCTCAGAATCAAGAAATGTAGTCCCCTAATTAATTTATATGCAGAATATGTCATGAGAAATGCTGAACTAGAAAAAAAAAAGTAGATGTTGGAATCAAAATTGCTAGGAGAAATATCAACAACCTCAGATGTGCAGATGACACCACTTTGAAGACTAGAAGTGAGAAAGGCTTAAGGAATCTCTTGCTAGAGGGGAAAGAAGTTTTCTGCTTAATATTTTTTTTATTAAATCAAGTTACCAAGCAATGTTAAGTCAATGCAAACAGGTGGAAAAGAACATAAATAGATCAGGATAGCAACTTGGAAATACTTTATCTTCCTATGCTCAAAAATTCACAAGGATTGTCATTAGAGTCATGAAATAAAGAAATGTCTCTTATTTAGAAGAAAGACGAGTCTGAATAAAATATTAAAGTGCATAGGTTAGTGTTATGTACTGGGCTCATAAGTAATACTCTCCAGCAACCCAGACTACAAGTCTCCAGCACTACGATTGGCTATCCCTAGGTGGCAATGGTTGTTTCAAACCTATTGGCTGCCGCCTAGGGGCGAGATTATATACTGTGGCTAGTTGCAGCCATTTGCTCAGTACAGATTCTGCACAAAATAAAATATGAGTTTCCCTGTACTCAGCTACCTTGTCTTCATTCCTGCGCCAAAGAACCCACTATTTAACACTGGCGACGAAGGTGGGATCCTGCTTCACTAAAAAAGAGTTGAAGTCTATGAGGGGAAGGCACTGCACGCCGGAGGGAAAAGGCATTTTCTCCCCCCCCCTCTCTCAAGGTTGGCTAGCAAGCTACGCTAGCAACCTCATGCTCAGTCCAGTCATTCCCTGAGCCTGGAAAGCAGGATTTGGAAAGAATGCAGGAACCAGCTAAGAAAGAATGCTGAAGGTCGGGAAACTTCGGGAATTCGACGTGAAGCACCGGAGGAATGGCCATCATATTTATCCCAGGTAGACAACTACCTCAGGGCTAATCAGATCACAGAAGAAGGACTGAAGGCCACAACTCTACTCTGCGTGTGCAGCCCAGCAACCTTTGTTTTGGCCAAGAACCTTTTCGTGCCAACACCGATTGAAGCGGTCTCCTACGTAGACCTCAAAAAGAAGCTAACCGGACATTTCCAGCCCAAGATGTCTGAAATGGCTTGGCGGTGTAAGTTCGACCAAAGAGTGCAATGACCGGGTGAATTGGCTTCAGAATTCATAGCGGGCCTTTGCAAATTTTCAAATTTAGAAGAGTGACTATGAGACCAGCTTGTCTGTGGTCTATGGGACCGAACGCTTCAGCAGAGACTCTTTGCTAGATAAAACTTAACATTCTCTGAAGCACAAGATGAAGTGATGGCCAATGAAGCCACTGGGGGCGCAGTTCAAACAGTACAGCCCGCCAAAACAACAAAGTGTATAGAATGAGGATGCCAAATGCACTGAAAAATCTTCCGAGAAAGATGAACCTGAAATCAACAGACTCCAAAAGCAACCCCACACACAACACCACAACAGCCAGCAGTGAGAGGACAGTTACAAGGCAGTTCTCTTACCGAGATGTTAAGGGGTGTGGCAGCAACCATTTTCATGCCAATTTCAGATTCCGATCAGCCACGTGCAGAGCTTGCAGAAGGACAGGCCACATTGCAGTGGTTTGCAGAGCCCGACATAGAGACCGGCCACCCAAACACCAGTCGGAAGAACCCACTAGGAGAGGTACTGGGGCCCAAGGTCCAGTTAGTGTGGGGTTTTTCAGAAGCCGTAGAAGCGTGTGCCGCACTGGGGCTTGGCGCCCCCTCAAACCCAAACTTAAGCTCATGATAGAGCTACAAGGAGTTACATGTAAGAAGGAATTGGACTCTGGCTCTGCAGTCTCAATTATTTCTCAAGACACTTTTAACTTTGTGTGTAGACACAGTAACAATTGGGCCAAATTAAGACCCTCAGATATAATCCTAACTGATTTTCAAAATGCTCACGTTACAGTTAAGGGAGAAGCCACTTTGACAGTAAAATTTAAGGGGTTTTTGGGGCACCTGGATGTAATAGTAGTAGGGGGCCAGAGAACGAGTCTCATTGGACTCGATTGGTTTGATGCCTTAGGTATTCAGATTACTGGTATAAACCGGACACAAACTGCAGACCTTGCATCAGTATGCGAAGACTATGCAGATGTTTTTGATTCAACCCTAGGAACATACACGGGCCACCTATCTCATTTAAGCTAGATCCCAACGTAGTTTCAATCAGGGTTAAGCCTCATAGGGTCCCCTTTGCCTAAAAACATAAAAATGATTCAGAAATTGATAAGCTTGTAGAACAGGGCATATTACAACCTGTTGATGGTGGGGAGTGGGAAACTCCTATCGTCACTCCACTTAAAGCCAATGGGGAAATTCGCATTTGCGCTGACTATAAATGCACTCTAAATAAAGCCCTCAAACAACATGCGTACCTGGTCCCAGTGGTCAACCACATTTTAGCCTCCTTGCAAGGGGGTACTATTTTTGCTAAACTTGATTTAGCACAGGCCTATCAGCAATTGCTGGTTGATGAGGCCACAGCAGCAGCTCAGACAATCGTGACTCACAGGGGGGCTTTCAAAGTTAAACGCTTACAGTTTGGAGTCAGTGTCGCACCAGGCATTTCCCAGGGAATTATGGAGTGTACACTTAAGGGTATTCAGGGTGTCTGCCCTTATTTTGATGATGTTCTCATCACAGGGGAATCCCCAGAAGTGTTGGCTAGTAGGCTCAGGGCAGTTTTGCAGAAGCTTCGCAAAGCAGGCCTCGAATTTTAAAAAAGCAAGTGTAGTATTGGGGTTCCTTCAACAGAATTTCTGGGTTTCCAAATTGATGCTAACGGCATTCACCCTGCTGATTCTAAAGTGAAGGCCATTAAAATGGCCCCTAGGCCCAAATCCAAAGGAGAGCTACAAGCATTCTTGGGCCTCCTAAACTTCTACCACACATTTCTACCTCATAAGGCTGCACTAGCAGAGCCCCTCCACAGGCTTCTAGATAAGAAAGCTCCATGACAATGGACTAACTTACATGAAGAAAGTTTCCAGGACTTAAAAGCACTGTTGTCAGAAAGGTCCACTGTAACAAAGAGTCTAAATCAGTATGTCTTTCATGTGATGCATCTCCCTATGGGGTGGGGGCAGTTTTAAGCCACATAGAAAAAAATGGAACACAGGTTCCTATAGCATTTTACTCTAGGACATTGTCCTCTGCTGAGCGCAACTGTGCTCAGATTGACAAAGAGGCACTAGCCATCGTTGCTGGAATTAAAAAAAATCATGACTATTTATATGGCAGGGACTTCATGGTCTTTACAGACCACAAACCTCTGTTGGGACTTTTCACAACAGACAAACAACCCCCCCCCCCACATACTTTCTCCAAGAATGCTGAGATGGTCTATTTTTCTATCTGCATACACTTTTAAATTGATTCACAAACCGGGTAAAGAAATGGCCCATGCTGATGGCCTCAGCAGACTACCACTGCCACTAATGGAACCAGATCCGGCTCCAGCTGCTAGAATACTATCCATACAGGACATATCTGAATTTCCTCTCCATGCAGGGGACATTGCTGCTGAAACTGCCATAGATAAACTACTTAGTAGAGTATTGTAATGAGTATACACAGGCTGGTTGGATAAAAGCCCAGGTTCTGAGTTTCAAAACTATTTTGTCAGAAGGCATGAGTTATCTGCCCACAAGGGGTGCATATTATGGGGAAACAGAGTCATAATTCCTACTTCCCTAAGAGACAGGGTTTACAGTCATTACATGAAGGCCACCCAGGCATTGTCAGAATGAAAGCTTTAGCTAGAAGCTACCTTTGGTGGCTGGCCTTGATAAGGACATTGAGGCACAAGTCCATGGTTGTTATACATGCCAGCAATCGAGGCCTGAAATGCCACAGGCTCCAGTTTACAGGTGGGAGGAAACGCACACTCCCTGGTCTAGGGTTCACATAGACTACGCTGGGCCCTTTCAGGGACAGCTCTTTCTTATACTTGTGGATAGCCATTCCAAATGGCTGGAAGTAATTCCAGTTCCTAACAAGACTACTGCTAGGACCATCCAGGTGCTGAGCAAACTCTTTACTACACATGGGCTGCCAGATGTCTTAGTTTCTGACAATGGGGCCCAATTCACTGCTGCTGAATTTCAGGCCTTCCTTAGAGCTAATCTCATCAGACATGCAACGTCTGCACCCTTTCATCCATCTTCTAATGGTCAAGCTGAATGCATGGTGAGGACAACAAAGGAAGCACTCAAGCGCATTGTTACAGGTGACTGGCATCACAGATTGGCAGATTTTCTACTCTGCCAGCATTCCTCGCCCTGCACTGCTACAGACAAAAGTCCTGCAGAACTACGTTGGGGGAGGCGTTTGATCACTGGGCGATTGGGTTTGGGCCAGGAACTATGGTCATGGGAATCTGTGGGTTCCTGGTCAAATTACCAAAGCATCCGGACCCCTGTCTTATGAAGTGGGGTTGGAGGGAGGGCGAGTTGTCAGATGACACATTGATCAGCTCAGGAAACAGTTTCCAGAATGGCCACTAAGTGAGGACTGCATCATAAGTCCCTCCCAAGGTCCTCAAACATGCGGCCAAGCCAGTCCTCACATGGACTCTCAGGACTTTTCCTTCATAACTGAGGTGGAACCAGAGGGAGAAGTGGGGAGTCCTGGAATGCAACATGGATCCCCTGAAGGAGCAAGCCATCTGAATTTCAGCAACCGCTGTACCTACTCTGCTGATCAGTCTGACTCTGGGGTGGGCCAACCTGGAGAGGCCAGCCAGAGAGCATCTAATCCCCTTGACTCAGGAGCACAAAGGGACACAAGTCTACTCAGCCCACTGGGTAAGCTGGTAGACCACAAAGTGATGGGGACTCCGAGACGTTCCACTGGGGCACACAAGCCTCCTTCATATCTTGCTGACTATGTTGTAAAATAAAGAGCTATAATATTGTGTATCGCTGCATGCCACTATACTACAGGAACTAGTGCTATGTTGTAACTGTCTAAGTATGCTTGCCATGAAGCCTATTCATTCAGACGTTGTTTAATCATGTTGTAACCTATTGTTTTTTTGTTCTATTACTTTTATTTTAGTGAGTTTTGATAATGGGTCTTGATAATTGCATTAAGACTAACTTACATTAATATTGTCTGATCTAAGAGGGGAGGGGTGTTATGTACTGGGCTCATAAGTAATACCACATGGGTTGCTGGAGCAGCTAACGGCTCTCCAGGAACCCAGACTACAAGTCTCCAGCGCTACGATTGGCTGCCCCTAGGTGGCAATGGTTGTTTCAAACCTATTGGCTGTCGCCTAGGGGCAAGACTATATATTGCGGGTAGTTGCAGCCATTTGCTCAGTACAGATTCTGCACAAAATAAAATATGAGTTTCCCTGTACTCAGCTACCTCGTCTTCATTCCTGCGTCAACGAACCCAGTATTTAACAGTTAACAACAAAAGCATGTACTTGTAAAGCACTGGCTTCCCCTGATGTAACTTAAGGCTCTGCAACTAGACTATCAAACAGACACCATGAAGGCAAAATTGATGCCTTTTGAATGGTGCTGAAAAAAATTCCTGAGAAGACCTTGGCTTGCAAGAAAAACAAATACTTCAACACTAGAAGAAGTAAATCCAAACTGTTCATTGAAAGCAGTAATAATGAAGGTAAAATTTAGGTATATTAGGTACCTCAAGAGAAGGGGAGGAGCCATGAAAGAAAACTGTGATTGCTTGGAGTAATGGAATGCAATAAAAAGAAGCTGAGGGAAGATGTGTTCTGGCTCATGTTACTGACGACATAAGTAGTAGCTTATAGTAACTGCACAAAACAGTTACTGAGAGAAAATTCTGGTAGAATTATATTCACTCGGTGACAATGTGTGGAAGTGACAGAAACAAAATCATGGTTGCTTCTTGTGGCCTGCTGATAATTCTTTAGCAAGTGATACTGAATCTGGCCATATAGCAGGACACACTGTGCTTTCCAATTTAACTGATGATGTTGTAGGAGATAAGCACTGGGCGTCAAGCCTGAAATTTGGAGGGTGAACTTGCAATCCTTCATTTTATGTGATTCAATTCATGTGGATACTTTCTTCTCCAGCGAGGCCACCTCACTGCATCTCCAAAGTCTTTCTGAAGAGTAACTATAGCCCAACAGATTTGTCAGGAAATGCAGGAAGGATTTATGCTGAATTTAGTTCTTTTACCTCATGGTCAGAGAGCCTTTTGAAAATAACGCAGCTCCCTACATGGGAATTGGAGCTCAATTGTCAGTCAGAAAATTCTCTTCTTCTATCTCAGATGAAAGAGTGCCAAATTTTTATTACAAGATTATGTTCAAAAGTCACAAAATAACTGTTCTTTTAATTTGTCCTGTGGATATTGTCTTTGCAAAATAACTTTCAAATAATATACTTTTCCCTTCTCTGGAAGATGTTTAATAATATATTGAAATGAAGCAGCTGTACCATATGGCTTCCTGTCTTGTATGCATCAGCCATGCTGCTTTTGGTCCTTCTAGATCCATTTAAGATATGAAGGAGACCATTAATATATCCCTTAACTAGCTTATTCTTCAGAGTTTCTCAAGAGGCAGCTGTCACAACTTTAATAGGTCTAACATTACTTTTTCAACATGAGATATTATAATAGCTACACACAAACAGGCACACAAATATGTGCTCACAAAATAAAAAATTCCACACCTTTATAGAGTTTTCAAGGAATAATTTAACTTTCAAAAAAAGAACTGAAATACTGACTGGAACTGAACATTAATGTTGTGTGTATACTTGTTGGGGTCTGTGATGGTGCTGTTGATGTAGATGTGGGAGCAGATTGGACATCTGAGTTTGTTATAGCATCTGATTCCCATGTTAGTATTGTCCTTGTTGCTTGTGAATCTGCTTCAGGTTGGGTGGTTGTTAATATGCAAATGTGGCCATGCCACTCAGTGCCTGAGGAAAGGCAGTAATATTGTCCAGTATGATTTCAACTTATTAATAATAGGTCTGAATGTTTTGAATGTGAATTGTAGGTGACAACTAATGGTTTCTGTTTTTCGATTTTTGTGGTTTGTCTTTTAATTGCTCTCTAGGAGGACTGATCTGGCTCTGTGGGTTTGCCTATTGAACTTGTCTAGGGCACGGGTGTCAAACGTGCCACATCATGTGACATGGCATGATGCATTGCTACTTTTTTTGCATTGCTGGAGCTGAGGTGGGCGTGGCCTCATATGATGCAACCGTCCCATTGGCCAGCAGTTTGACACCTCTGGTCTAGCGGATTACTTCGGTCTCCTGAATGCCTGGCTTAATTTCATCAGCTGAAATTCTGAACTGTGACAGTGATTCAGAACAAATGCAACTGTAATGTAATGATTAAGAGCAGGTTAACACTAGAACCAGACTAGGTTCTAGTCTCACCTTAGGCACAAAGCCCACTAAGTAATTTTGAGCCAGACACTCCCTCTCAGCCCTAGAAAGTAAACAATGACAAAGTACTTCTGAAAATCTTGTCAATAAAAGTGCAGGACTAAGTACAAGCAGTCACTGAATATCAAAACTGACTTGAAGGCACAAAAGTGGCACTTGGCTGCAGATTTGCTAATATATTCTGGGTAGAAGCTGGTACCATCCTTTCTGAAATAACTAGAATAGAATGTGTTTATGTGATTCAGGTTAACAATCTTAAACAGTCAAATAATCAGATAAATGCTCTCAACTGTAATATTAAATAAACAAGGGGAACATAATCTGAACCTCATTCAGAGTTCTGAAAACGCCTAAAAATTCTATCTTTCTTGGAGAAAATGTCACACAGGTGCATTGTGTTGAATAATGTTCTATTTTAATGTAGGAATTGTAACTACTCCCCTGCCTTATGTCTCTTGCAATGGCACCTTTGAAATATGACACACCTTCTCAGCAAGGCGCCTTCAACAGCTCTTCATGCAAAACCTACTATTTCCCACAAAATGTGTGGGCTGCATAATTTCATGTCTCAGCACTTCCTAGTACTGCATTTTTAAAGGAATCTCATGATGGAGCAGTCATCCCAAAGCTGCTTGAAATAGAAATTTGATAGGACTTTGATGTAGCTTTCTAGATGTCTTATAATGTAAGCCAAATCTCAGCTTGCAAGAGACTCAACATGGGAGTGTAGGTCAAAAGTGGGACTCATCCTTGATAAACTAATGGTAATCTAATCCATTATTCTGGTTTTTATGCTGGCCAATCATATGTTTCTGAGAAAAATAAAAATAAAACACAATGATAGTACATTAGGTTACATTGTGACTTACAACAGTTCATTTAGCGACTATTCAAAGTTACAACAGCACTGACAAAGAATGACTTACGGCCATTTTTCACACTTATCACCATTGCAGCATCCCTATGGTCACGTAATCAAAATTCAGACCCTTGGCAACTGACTCACATTTATGACAGTTGCAGTGTCCTTGGGATCATATGATCACCTTTTGTGACTTTCTGACAAGCAAAGTCAATGGGGAGGTGAGATTCACTTAACAACCATGTTACTAAACAACTGCAGTGATTCACTTAGTAACTGTGGCAAGAAAGGTTGTAAAATGGGGCAAAATTCATTTAATAAATGTCTTACTGAGCAGCAGAAATTTTGGGCTCATTTTTGTTTGTACGTTGAGAACTACCTGCAATCTTGTCCTTTGACCAATGTGCCATATGGTCTCCAGATATTTGAAAAGGAATATAGACATTATCCCCAGTAGCCAGTGCTTTTTTTGTAAAAGAAAAAGGTGCCGGAACTCACATATGTCATACAACCCGCCTTGCCTACCCTACAAGGTTCCATCCAAAAAAGGTGCCAGAACTCCGTTCTGAGCGTTCTATGAGAAAAAAGCCCTGCCAGTAGCTATTTATGTATCTGTCCCACACAGATTAAATTCAGCCACTTCTCAGAGCATGCAGATCACTGCTTAACTTTTTGGACCTGAATATACTTTCATAATTTAATCTATGTAGGAAGAGAGCTCTTTATAATATCCCAAAATCAGAAGGGCGCTTGTATGAGAAGTCTGATGCATCTTGATGACATTAGCTGCAGCTTACAAAAGATACTGCTCTGTAATAAAATTTGCTTGTCACAAAAAGTGCTACCAGATTGCTTTTGGTAATCTAATCTAATATTATTGTTGAAAAGGAAAATATGTGCATCAGAGGGACTTGGTAAATGTGTTATTCATCTATATCCAAGAAAATCTTTTGGAGGAAGACAGATAAAATAAACAGAGGGAATATTTCACATACAATTCTGAGAAGCTGAAAATCTGATGATCTGTACATAGTTTGGACCAGCTTTCACAATCTCTTGACAATGGACATTGGCCACAAGCCATACTGGCTCGGGCTGAATCCCAAAACATTTGGATGGTTACTTAGTTGGCTATAGGTTGGCTCATCTATGTTGTATAGGTGGGTGGCCGTTTGCTTTTATAGCTGAATAAATAAGTTGTTATAGAGACAATCCTTGACAACTGAGACCAGAATTTCCATTGTTAAGCAGGGTGATTGTTAAGTGAATCATACCAAATTTTATGACCTTTTTTGCCATGGTTGTTAAATGAATCAGCGTACTTCTTAAGTGTATCATGCTATCCTTAAGCCAATCTGGCTTCCCCCATTGACTTTGCTTGTCAGAAGCCAGCTGGGAAGGCTGCAAATGGTGATCACAGGATGCTTAAACACAGGCCAGTTGCCATGAACCCAAATTTTGATCACATAACCATAGGGATTCTGCAAGGAATTCTTAAACTGATCAATGTTTTTTCAAGCCAACTTCTGTATTCACTTGCTTTTCTTTTCCCGCAGGTCTGCTTTTTTATTTTTTTTCTTTTATCTTTATTCATCGAATGCAGTCTTTTTCTCTTTGCAGCCTGCTTACCCTCACCCCCTCTGTTT
Source organism: Vipera ursinii (assembly GCF_947247035.1). Lineage (NCBI taxonomy): Eukaryota > Metazoa > Chordata > Lepidosauria > Squamata > Viperidae > Vipera > Vipera ursinii. The sequence goes on from NC_139521.1 coordinate 62,395,801, forward strand.
CATGTTAGGCTGATAAATCCAGAGTCAACTTTTTTTCCTCAAAAATATATGGAGTGGGGAAAAGTTTACCCATCGGAGAATTCCAGAAGTATGAAGAAGAAGGGAATTTGGGCTGCTATAGCATTCAAAGCAGCTTCTTTGTTTGATTTATGCAAACAGGGAAATCCTGCTCTTTCAGGCATAGACTTTCTCCTCATCTTTTCTTGCTTTGATCAGACCACTAATCTATTCTTAGGCCAGTCTTTGCCATTTAGGACGTTGAACCTCCAACCAGCCCTTTTTAAATTCTTAGGACACAGAACGTAGAATAACAGAGTTGTAAACTACCTTGGAGGTCTTCTTATCCAACCCCTTGTTTGAATAGGAGACACTATACCATTTCAGATAAATGGCTGTCCAGTCTCTTCTTAAAAGCCTCCAGTGATGGAGCACCTACAACTTCTGAAGGCAAGCCCTTCCACTGGTTAATTATTCTCACTGTCAGAAAGTGTCTTCTTAGTTCTAAATTGCTTCTCTCCTTGGTTAGTTTCCATCCATTACTTCTTGTTGTGTCTCCTGGTGCTTTGGAAAATAGGTTGACCCCCATTTCTTTGTGCCAGCCCCTCAAATATTGGAACACTGCTATCATGTCACCCCTTCTTTTCATTGGACTAGTTATTCCCAATTCCTGCAACCATTCTTCATATGTTTTAGCCTCCAGTCCCCTAATCATCTTTGTTGCTCTCCTCTGCACTCCTTCCAGAGTCTCAACATTTTTTTATATCGTGGTGAGCAAAACTAGATGTAATATTCCAAGTATGGTCTTACTAAAGCTTTATAAAGCAATACTAATACTTCACTCGATCTTGATTCTATCCCTCTATTAATGTAGCCTAGGATTGCATTGGCTTTGGCTGCTGCATACATCTTATCTCTCTTCCTTACAGCAAAAGTCTTCTTTGACTCCCCATGGCCTTGTATTGAGAGGAAGTAAAGCTGAAAGTTACTTCCAGTAATACTTTTCAGCCATGTGAGATGAAGGTACAGTGGATACGTCTGGTAGATTTTGTAGTATCCCAAACAAAACAGAGAATGCTAGCAAAAACAACCCACAGTGCTGTAAATGGAGTGGAATAATAAAGATAATCTTGAATTTTAATATGGGAACTGGAGCCAGTATTTGAAGAATGCCAAAGGAATGGAAGAACAGACCAATTAAAAATCATTAGGGAATGGCTTTATATGAGCAACACAGAAGATACTATTAACCATTACAATCAGCTCCCACCACAATGGTGGTTAATTAAACTTATACTTCTCGAAGTAACATAGGACCAAATTATTTGAAGGAGCATTTCCTGTACATGAGTTTGTGAATTTGAATTTGTCTTCGTAACTTGGGTTCTTTTGTCCCACAGAAAAGCTGACTGTATGAAAAACAGGTTTTCTGTCATGGTATCCCAACTATAGGTAGTCCTCGACTTACAACCACAATTGATCCTAAAATTACTGTTGCTAAAGGAAACAGTTAATAACTCAATTGTCAAATGAGTTATGCTCCAGTTTATGACCTTTCTTGACACAATTGTTAAGTGAATCACTGCAGTTGTTAATAATAATAATAATAATAATATTTGCATTTGTATACCGCCCTTTCCCTGAGGACTCAGGGCGGTTTACAGGGAATTAAAATCGAAACATACAAAAGTTAAAACCAATTAAAAAAGCATTAAATTCACCCTGTAGATTAAAACCCCAGTTAAAATTTTCTCCTCAGCCTGGGCCCGAGAGCTCAAAGAGCCAGGTCTTCAGGCCCCGGCGGAATGATCGGAGGTCAGGAGCAGTCCTCAGCTCTACCGGCAGCTGGTTCCAGAGGGCAGGCGCTCCCACCGAGAAGGCCCTATCCCTGGGTGTCACCCGCCGGCAATCTCTCACCGGCGGAACCCTGACCAGACCCTCCCTGTGGGAGCGCACTGGGCGAAGGGCGTTTGATGCCGGCAGCAGGTGTTCCCTCAAATAACCCGGACCCAGGCCATGTAGGGCTTTATAGGTGATAACCAGCACCTTGAATTTCACCCGGAGGGCAACCGGAAGCCAATGCAGCTCGCGGAGTAGAGGTGTTACATGGGAGTATCGGGAAACCCCCATTACAACTCGCGCGGCCGCATTCTGCACCAGTTGAAGCCTCCGAGTGGTCTTCAAGGGCAGCCCCATGTAGAGAGCGTTGCAGTAGTCCAGACGGGAGGTCACAAGCGCATGAGTGACTGTGCGTAGGGCGTCTCGGTCCAGATAGGGGCGCAACTGGCGCACCAGGCGAACCTGTGCAAAAGCCCCCCTGGTCACGGCTCCTATGTGATCTTCAAAATTGAGCCGTGAATCCAGGAGGACGCCCAAGTTGCGAGCCCTATCAACGGGGGGTAACACCTCACCCCCCATCGTTAGAGGTGGAATAACTTGGTTAACCCGAGACGCCGATATGCACAGCCACTCAGTCTTGGCGGGATTGAGACGAAGCCTGTTTCTCCCCATCCAGACCTGAACCGCCTCCAGGCACCGGGACATCACGGAGAGGGCATCACTGGGTTGGTTCGGGGTGGAAAGAAAAAGTTGGGTATCATCAGCGTACTGGTGATACCCCACCCCAAAACCACGAATGATCTCGCCCAGCGGCTTCATGTAGATGTTGAACAGGAGGGGCGAGAGAACCGACCCCTGAGGGACTCCACAAATGAGAGACCTCGGGGCGGATCTCTGCCCTCCTGTCAACACCGACTGCGAGCGGCCCCGGAGGTAGGAGGAGAACCACCGTAAAACGGTGCCTCCCACTCCCAGCCCCCTGAGACGCCGCAGCAGGATACCATGGTCGATGGTATCGAAAGCCGCTGAGAGGTCTAATAGGACCAGGACAGAGGAGCAACCCCTGTCCCTAGCCCTCCAGAGATCATTCACCAGCGCGACCAATGCCGTCTCCGTGCTGTGTCCAGGCCTGAAGCCCGATTGGTACGGGTCCAGATAATCAGTTTCCTCCAGGAACAGAGGGAGCTGATGCGCCACCACACTCTCAACAACCTTCGCCAGGAAGCGAAGGTTGGAGACTGGACGATAGTTGTTTAAAACAGCCGGGTCCAAAGCAGGCTTCTTGAGGAGGGGTCTCACCACCGCCTCCTTCAAGGCGGCAGGGAAGACACCCTCCTTCAAAGAAGCAGTTATTACTGCATGGAACCAGCCTCGTGTTCCCTCCCGAGCCGCATAAGCTAGCCAGGAGGGGCACGGATCCAACAAACAGGTGGTGGAGCTCAGTCTCCCCATGATCCTGTCCACATCATCAGGGGAAACAGGGTCGAACTCAGTCCAGATAACGTGCTCAAGACCGCCTGATTCCTCCACATCAGACTCTGCCCAGTCAGAGTCCAAGCCGGTCCGGATCCGAGCGATTTTGTCCGTCAGATGATGACTAAACTCCTCGGCTCGTCCCTGCAAGGGATCCTCCCTCACCTCCTGGTTAAGGAGGGAGCGAGTCACCCTAAACAGGGCGGCCGGGCGATTATCTGCGGACGCGATAAGGGCGGCAAAGTAGTTAGACTTCGCCGTCCTTATCGCCGCAAGATAAGACCTTATGAAGGTTCTTAACTGCAATCGGTCGGGTTCGGATCGGCTGGATCTCCAACCGCTCTCTAGACCTCGTCTCCGACGCTTCATCTCCCGGAGCTCCACAGAGAACCATGGAGCCCAACGGGATCTGCGCCGAGTCAGAGGTCGCATGGGTACAACACAGTCGAGTGCCCTGGTGGCAGCCGTTTCCCAGGCCTCCACCAGAGCATCGACTGGGCTGTGGGTAAGGGTGATAGGTATCGGCCCAAGCGCCCTCTGGAACCGGTCCGGGTCCATTAGGCGCCTGGGGCGGAACCACCTGGTCGGTTCCGCCGCCCAGCGGCGGGGGATGGCATGACGGAAAACCAGCCTCAGGAGGTAATGATCTGACCATGACAGAGGGGTGATGGACGGAGAACCCCCTCCCAGATCATCCAACCATTGTCCAGACAGGAACACCAGGTCGAGAGTATGATCCCCCTCGTGAGTAGGGCCCTCAATAACCTGGGTCAGGCCCATGGCTGTCATGGAAGCCATGAACTCCCGAGCTAACTCCGACGACCCCCCCAGTGATGGCAGGTTGAAGTCACCCAGGACTATAAGCCTGGGGAACTCCACCGCCAACCCTGAGAGGGTGTCGAGCAGCTCAGGCAGGGCTGTTGCCACACAGCTGGGCGCCAGGTATGTGAGCAACAAGCCCAGCTGAACCCGAGGACCACATCTCAAGAGGAGGGATTCACTCCCGGCCATCTGGACAATGGTGGCCTCCCGAGGACACAAAGTCTCCCGAATAACCACTGCCACCCCACCACCCCTGCCCTGAGCCCGTGGCTGGTGCAGCACCCGGAAACCTGGCGGGCATAACTCGGTGAGAGGCACCCCTCCCTCCGAACCCAACCAAGTTTCCGTGATGCACGCTAGATCCGCACATTCCTCCTCGATCAGGTCACGGATGAGGGGAGCTTTGTTAACTACGGATCTAGCGTTAAAATAGACCAACCTGAGCTCAGGGGCCTGATCACCCTCATCCCCGGGTAGGAGGGTGCTAACCGGAGGGTCGGAGCGCGCCACCGCTCGGAGATAGCGGGGGCGCGATCCCAGATGTTGATATGGCCCTCCGCGCAAACACCTGCTGCCATACCCTATCGCCGTGGGGATTCGATGCCCCACCCCCACATTCCCAGCGCCAGCAGCCACCTCCCCCGACCCCGTCCCGTCGGGACCTCTAACAGGTCCAGACTGAGTGCCGGTTATAGATTCCTTCCCCACCCTCCCCCTCCCTAACCTCTTAAAATAACCGGCTAAGAATCTTATCAGGGGCCTCTTAGCGCGTCTTAACTCGAGGCCCCTGTCCAAGCCCAACCACCTCTCGGAGTCCCAAAGCTTGGACCCGTCATTAAGGGGAGTATGGAAACAGGCGACAGGTCGCGCCCATGAGGCAGGAACCGCCCTAAGGGCATACAAGTCCGCTTCGGAATAACGATAAATCATATTGCGCTCGAATAGTCTCTCAGGGCCGATGTTGCAAATATATCAAGAGGATTGCTCGTTGATGGTACATAGATGGAAAAAGAAAAAGTCCAGTGGGCGTATCTCTCAATCTGCAGAGCCATCTCAGCTCTCACCTGAGATGGAAATCCAGAAGACAACCTCAGCCGTCCTCTCACTCCGGCTGAGGCATCTGACTGGAGCAGAGAGAGAAAAAGGGGATCCTGAGCCAGGCCCACCCCAACTGGTCTCTCACACCAGTGAGGTGGACGCTGACAAGTCCAAAACCGTCCTCCCACCACGGTTCGGTCCCGTCCACATTAGACTATCAATAGGGAGATAAGGTAGTGACATGGTTGTTAAGAGAATCTGGCTTCTTCATTGACTTTGCTTGTCAGAAGGTCACAAAAGGGGAGGGTTGAAATGAGGGGTCCTTGGTGCTCTCTGAGCTTGCTTGTTGCAGACGTTTCATTACTCTAACTGGGTAACATCATCAGTGCTAGTAAGGAGGTGCTGTTTGCTGTCAGTTTATATTCTGGTGTCTTGCCTGTCTGTGTGGGTGGGGGTGGTCTTAGGGATTCTTAGTTGTACTGTTTACTAATGGCTCTTTAGCAGTTTCTTGATTGGGGTATTGCTTACTTGATTGTTGGTCTGAAGGTGACCTTGGAGTTAATCTATGCTGATCTTGGTGGAGCAGTGGGCTAATGCCTCCTTAAGTAACACCAGCTGCCTGCAATTAGTGCAGGTTTGCATCCCACCAGGCTCAAGGTTGACTCAGCCTTCCATCCTTCCGAGGTAGGTAAAATGAGGACCCAGATTGTTGGGGGCAATAAGCTGACTTTGTAATAATGCCGCTTGGGGTGTGTGTGAAAGCCCTAATAAGCAGGCATATAGATAGAATGAAGGCTACTGCTAAGCTTGTAAGCCGCCCTGAGTCTTCGGAGAAGGGCGGGATATAAATGGAATTAAAAATAAATAAATAAATCTGAGTGCTGATTACTGGTGGGATCTTTTTCTGTTTTGGGCTGGTTGATTGTCTCTTTTGCATAGTCTATAGATGTTGTTATGTCTATGTCTATGGATGATTGATTTGTCAGAGTGACAGAAATTCTAGAAATTCCCTGGCACTTTTGGATTTCTAATCCCCACAATTTTGAATGGGGCCTCTAGAGAGTTTCCAAAAATTGCTCAGGAACTATTTTTGTAATGTGACAGTAGGCAAACATTATAAAATATACAAGGATTAAGTTATTAGATCTACGGAAAGCAGCCTTGATACAATTCAGACTGGAAATCTAAGACTCAAAGGTGATACAGTTCAGTTCAAGTACGCACTTCAAGGTTTGAGGGCAAACCAATTAAACTTCAGCCACTCTGAGATGTGAAAAAGAAAAGGAAATTGCCCATCAGTTATAATGAGGAAGCATTAAAATTCATGCAGCTATTTTTATTTGTAGAGTGGTTTATAAATAACAAGGAGGGTAATTTAGAGGAGACCAATTCAGCCACATTTCAGTAAGATATCTTCACTATAATAGTTGCACTACATCTTTATTTAGAAAGAGGTAACTGGGTGAAAAAAAAAGGTGAGAGCAGATATGAAATAATGAAGAAAGTGTCCTGCTTCCACTGAAACATAAGTTCTTTTTCCTTAGTTCTCCATTTGCTTTTCTGCCTCTGATCATTGGTAGGTTCCAGAAGGGTTGGAATGGTTGCTGTTGACCTTGGTTTCTCTTAAGAATGACCCCTTACCACCAGAGAAATCTTAGACCTGCAGGTCTCTTCGGGATCCCAAAGATGCTTTTTTAAAAAGGCAACTGGACTTTCTTTATTTTCTCTTGAGGGCATTTTGCTTCTCACCCAAAAGGCTTCTTCAGTTCTGACTGAATGGTGGAGAAGAAAGGATTTATATTCCATGCAGTCATCTGGTTGTTAGCACTCTCTCTGAGAGTCATCGAGGCCACTTGGATGTTTATCTCTGCCCTCAGGGTCACCTGAACAGTGCAAATGTGTGTGGACCCTTTTTGGAATGGCTGAAAGGACTGTGTTGTAAACAGCAGAGAGGTGATGTCATTTCCTCTCCCCTGAAGAAGTTTCTTGGATGAGAAGCAAAACATCTTCAAGAAAATACAGTTGCCTTTTGAAAAAGCACCTTTGGGACAACCATGACCTGGATGACTGAGAATCTCCATAGACATCTTTTTGGGATGACCCTAGAACATTGCACTTTGACTTTGTCTTTCAGGGTAGCATATCTTTGCTTCCTCTGATTTCTGGCATATACAGTAGTTTCGGCAGAACATATTGGAAAAACCTGTCTCCTGAGCATGACTTCTTCCTGACATGACTGTGGCTTCCTGGCTATAGTTTGTAGAAACACAAAAGTAGTGTATGGTGAGACACAATGCCACAGAGATAGTCAGTTCACAAAAAAAGAAAGTTAATGTTAAGCTTTGCTAGTCCTATTTGTATTAGAATTAAATGCTTCGTCTAGTATCTGTTAAGAGTCAGCCTGGCATCCATTCATTATTGTTGAGAGCAGTGCTTTTTTTGTAAAAGAAAAAAGGTGCTAGAACTGACACATGTCATACAACCGGCCTTGCCTACCCTACAATGTTCCATCCAAAAAAGGTGCCGGAACTCCGTTCTGAGCGTTCTATGACAAAAAAAGCCCTGGTTGAGAGACTTAAACCTATCCCAGTTATGGAAAATATAAAGATTAGACCCAAGACCTAACTGGATTTGCCTGAGCCCACAATCAGAGTACTGATAGTTTAGCTAAATTCCTAATTATATTCATAGAATCAACAGAGATGTATTGTATTATCCCCAAAGAGTACCATATTAAAGTTGTTGGCTGGACACATCAAAGAGATTAAGGAGAATTAAGTCCAAACAATGTTAGCCTTACTACCTCTGATGGGCTGATAGTTTATCAAAGTGATAAAATGTGCCATTCATGTCAATGTCAGTCAGGTCATCACATCACACATTCTGTGCATTATTTATAAAATGTGCCAAGCTATTAAAATCATACTTCCTCTACCTAAGATTGGTTTACCCCGCTTATATCTTGCCTTGACATATTAAACACCCTTATGGAGATTGATATGCTTCCGTTACGTGATGTTGTTTTTCTGCCTCTACCATTTAACTGTTATAGGTTTAATGACTGCAGAAGCACACATTTAATCACTTAGCCACAGCGATATTCACTGTTCCCAATAGCCCTCACTCATTGGATAGCACCAAGGGATGCTTACTTCTGTGCTTCCTTTCAGACAATCGTGGATTTCTCTCATTCAAGAGAACAACCATTGCCATTCTTGGAGGAACCGTGCTGGAGCAGTGGTTAGAATACAGTATTGCAGGCTAATTCTGCCAAATGCCAAAGTTCGATCCTGACTGGCTCAAGGTTGACTCAGCCTTCCATCCTTCCGAGGTTGGTAAAATGAGGACCCAGACTGTTGGGGCAATGTGCTGACTGGGCAAACTGCTTAGAGAGGACTGCAAAGCACTATGAAATGATGTATAAGACTAAGTGCTATTGTTATTGTTCTGAGAAGAATCTTTCCAGTGGAATGAACAAAGTGCTGCAAAAAATGGCTGCTTTGTTCTGCTGGCTTACAGGGCTATTAATGTGTGTTGTAGGAATGAAGTCTATGTCTTTATGGGAACAAGTGGGTTATATAGAACTGAACAACACTTCCATTTGAAAGCATGTAAAGGTGTCTCATTCTTAGGAAGGATAGAATTTTATGCTATTCACATGTCTAGTAAGGCATGTTACTATACACTGTCAGAAAAAAATTGTAGGAAGCTGGAATTGTAGAGCTGGAATTTGTGATAATTAAATCCCAGGGAATGGGGAGAAGGGAGGTACTGATTTGTGCAACATTCCCTTGACTTCAGGGCAATTTCTTACTACATTGGATGCAAACTAGTTATGCATACCAGATTTAGAAAAAGAATGTGCCTTTCACCATTTTGAATCAAATTTGGATCTTCTTAAAGCAAGAAACAAATAAGAAATACTAATACTCGTATAAATACTAAGCCCGAAGGACCTTTTTTTTTGGTTTTCTATCTCTGCAAACTAGGGTCCGTGATATGAATCCAGGCAATTGTCACTTCCATAATAGAGCAAAAGTTTAGTATGAAATGGGAATCCAGCCAGTACCTTGATAAAAACTGCAATATTTTCCTCAAGATTCTCCCAAGACTCAAATGTTGTTTCCTACCTAATAACTTTCCAGTTATGCCTGTTCTGAAACTGCTAAAATTATGCAGATTTAATTCCCAAGCTTGTAGTGGCAGGAAATTACATTTTTATTCTCCCATTTTTTAAAAGGCACTGAATGGAAGAAAATCTAGTTCTCAGAATTTTTGCTGGAACATTTCTATGAAATATGTCCTTCTAAAATTATATTTGGCATGGTGGGGGAAGTGGTGAATCTTTTTTGAAACTTCCAAATTATAACCACATGTGTGTAAATCTATATATTATATTCTGAATGTGTATTGGGACATTGCATGTCTATGGAGATTCTCAGTCATCCAGGTCATGGTTGTCCCAAAGGTGATTTTTCAGGAAGCAACTGGACTTTCTTGATTTTCTTTGAAGATTATTATTATTATTAATAATAATAATAATAATAATAATAATAATAATAATAATAATAATAATAATAATAATAATAATAATATAAAGTTGGAAGGGACCTTGGAGGTCATCTAGTCCAACCCCCTGCTCAGGCAGGAAACCCTATACCATTTCAGGCAAATGGCTGTCCAGTCTCTTCTTAAAAACCTCCAGTGATGGAGCATTCACCACCTCTAGAGGCAGGTTGTTCCACTGTTTAATTGTTCTAACTGTCAGGAAGTTTCTCCTTAGTTCTAGGTTGCTTCTCTCCTTGACTAGTTTCCATCTGTTGCTTCTTGTCCTGCCTTCAGATGCTTTGGAAAATAGCTTGACTCCCTCTTCTTTGTGGCAGCCCCTGAGATATTGGAACACTGCTATCATGTGTTCTCATCGAAGACCATGACCTGGATGTCTGAGAATCTCCATAGATATTTAGCTATGCACTTTGGGATGAACACCTTTCGAATGGCATGGGAGTATGAACGGATTTCCAGAAAACATTGCAGACTACAGGAGCCATTTGCGCTTCTGTTTGAGATGCAGGCAACACAGACTCATCCCAAACATCCTGTGCCTGTCTTCAACAGTGAAAGGACACAGGACAGAAAACAAGAAGCAAACCCATTAGGAAAAGATTCAGCATCTGCATTTAAAAAAAGAAAGGCCACTTTTTTGAAGACAGTGAAGTCCACATTTTGGACAGAGAGGACCGATGGTTTGAAAGAGGTGTCAAAGAGGCCATCTATGCCAAAACTGAGCGGAGGAGGAGGGATATGACATCATCTATCTCCAGTCTACAACACAGTCCTTTCAGCAGTTCTAAGACAGTTTCACACCCATTTGCACCACTCATGTGACCTTGAGGACACAGATAAACCTCCAAGCGGCCTGAACGACTCTCTAAAAGAATGCAAATGACCAGCTGTCTGTAAGGAATATAAATCCTCCCATTTCCCACCATCCAGTCAGAGCTGAAGAAACTTCTTGGATGAGAAGCAAAAGGTCTTCAAAGAAAAACAAGAATGTCCAGTTGCCTCCTGAAAAAGCACCGTTGGGTGGTCCATTGCATGTACTTCCTAGTTTGTGGGATTGTGATCAGCAATGTATTAGATTGCACTGTACTTTCTATATTAGCTTGCACAGAATAGCAGTAGCATATATTGGGTAAAACTGGATTGTGGTTGTGTTTTGATGAATGGGCCAAAATCTGTAACTGACCGGTACTGTCCTTAGTGTTTTCAGGAAATACTACATGTAGATGGGTATGACTAAGGCTGTTAGCATACTCTACAGCCTGTGAAAGCTATGAGTACACTGAGATTAGCAAAGATTGTTATCTATGGCAAGAAATTATATAAACCTGGAAATCTAGGATGAACAGGAGGACATTCTGATCCAAACCATGGTATTTATCAAACTTGGATATAAAGTGGCTGGGAAGATATGAAAAACTGTGATTGATAGCCATACTCTTATTCTGATGGACAATAGCATTATAGATGATTAGTATCTGATGATAACGATCCTAAGATTAGAAGAAATCAAATTGTCCCAAAATTTCCCTTTCACTTGGCAGTGGTATAAGAAGAAGAAAGGGAGGGGGAAAATCTTATTAATTTAGCTCTTCATTCAATTTTCCTTCTGCCAGTGTAACTTAGTCCCTTTTTTAGAAGCATCTTCCACCTCCTTGCACCTTCTATTCAACTTTCATCTTGATGGGAAGAAAACCTGAACTGCCATCAGTTACACTAATGGTTGCACTAGGAGTAAATTAGCTAATGGACTCTATTTTAATCCTTCTTGAGTGGAAACAATTACATACAAAATGCAGGATTATAGATCTGATTCTTCCTGTTGTGCTTACACTATAACTGAACAGAACAGAATAACACAGTTGGAAGGGGATCTTCTAGTCCAAATCTCTGCTCATGCAGGAAAGCCTATATCACAGGTCTGCAACCCGCGGCTCCGGAGCCGCATGCAGCTCTTTTAGACGTCTCCTGCGGCTCCCAGTCCTCTGCCATGTACAGTCCAAAAAAAAAAAAAAGTGGGACTAAAAAAGTTCAACCAATCAATTCAAATATGCAGGGTAGGTGCATATCTCGCCTTGGCTCCACTCTTCAGTCAAACCCTGTTCTGCACATGTGCGTATGTACGCGCATGTGCACACATTTTTTGCGGCTCCCAGTTTTTCCTTTTGTGAGGGAACCGGTTCCGAGTGGCTCTTTCACTGTTTCAGGTTGCTGACCCCTGGCCTATATCATTTCAAACAAGTGCCTGTTCAATCTGTTCTTAAAAGATGCCAGTGACGGAGCACTCACAATTTCTGAAGGCAAGCTGTTCCACTGGTTAATTGATCTCACTGTTAAGAAAATTCTCTTTAGTTCTAGGTTGCTTCTCTCCTTGATTAGTTTCTTGTCTTCCCTTCTGGTGTTTTGGAAAATAGATTGACCCCCTCTTCTTTCTGACAGCCCCTCAAATATTGGAACACTGCTATCATGTTTTCCCTACTCCTTCTTTTCACTAGGTTAGACAAACTCAATTCCTAAAACCATTTTTCATATGTTTTAGTCAAGTAAGAGTAAGAACAAGTAAGAGATGGAACTGTTAGGAAAAAGTTGAATGCAATAGAATTGTGATACTTAAGTAGTGTGAATGGTAAATGTCAAACAGATAGGTCCAAGAATGATTGTATGCTAAATGACGTATATTGAATACAAAACTGAGTGACTGGTATAAAAGAAGCACACTAAAGTATTTCTGTAATTTAATGGAAATGTATGAAGACTGAATTACAAAAGGAAGGAAGGGAGGGAGGGAGGGAGGGAGGGAGGAGGGAGGGAAGATGGAATGGAAGACAAAGAAACCTATGGATGGATTTGAAAAAAGGCAATGTAAAAGCAATGGATGGATGTGGTTGAAACAAGAAAGGTTTGTAAGAACAGAAAAACAAAGAAGGATATAGTGATTGTTATTATTAGTGTAACAAATTAGTGTAATTTAGCTATATTTTCCCCCTATCTCAACTTTTCTTTGGCTTAGTATTCATTACTCTGCATTTTACTCCAAAAGAGAATACATTTCTTTTTTTATTTCTTTCTCTCTCACACACGCACATGCTGGCAAGCACAGAGACACAATCCATTCATCCAACTATCTTTTGGGTTTTTTCCACATACAGTAGGTGCAAAGAGCTACAGCGTTTACTAACTAGTTATACTCTTCACTAGTAATAGAAAAACAAAGAAAGCTCTTGTTTGTCTTTTTAACATAGATTCTCATTTGAACTTGAATAGCCTCTGAAGCTATATTTTGCATTGGGTGGCATTTTATTTGAACCACCCTGTTCAATTGCTGTGCCCAATGTACACCTGTATTTACATATTTGTGTAGTCTATTAGTATACTTTTCTCCATTTGTTAAAAACCTTGAAACAATCTGGGCCAGGTTACAAGTAAAAGACAATGGGAAATGGTTGATGAACTGTTTCTTCTGACATCTTTTCCACATTAACCTCCCCAAGATGCTTCTTATCTTAATCATTATCTTTATTTAAAGGTAATGATTGTACTTCATTTATTTTATTAAATTAAATAAACAATTTCCAATCACTCTAGAGAAATATTTTTGAACTCTATTAAGAATAATATGACTCAGTGCAACACCCATAGGTATTATAATGACTTGTCCACTTTATTGATCTTTTTAAAGCTAAATGTACTCTAATTACTGTTCTATTTTATTTCCATTTTACTATGGTAATTGTACTTAAAGGTAAAGGTAAAGGTTCCCCCGCACATGCGTGCTAGTCGTTTCCGACTCTAGGGGCCGGTGCTCATCTCCGTTTCAAAGCCAAAGAGCCAGCGCTTGTTCGAGGACGTCTCCGTGGTCATGTGGCCGGCATGACTAGATGCCAAAGGCACACAGAACGCTGTTACCTTCCCACCGTAGTGGTCCCTATTTTTCTACTTGCATTTTTACATGCTTTCGAACGGCTAGGTTGGCAGAAGCTGGGACAAGTAACAGGCACTCACTCTGTTACACGGCACTCAGAATTCGACCCGCCAAACTGCCGACCTTCTGATCGAGAAGCTCAGCGTCCTAACCCACTGAGCCACCACTTACAACATCTTAATTCAGTTTGGAATGTTAAGAAGAACTAAGGCAGAAACATTCAGAATTCAATTAATTTCAGTAGTATTTAACTGAATTTCCTTTTATTTGGGCTTGGTCTAATGACTAGAACTAATTAGGAAATTAAAATATAAAATAAAAGTATACACATGCACTTGCCCACTATATGTTTTCAGTCAGTGGTGAGGAATCTCCTTACCTTTAATACTAGTTCTCCTATCAGTCCATTCCAAGTCCCATTCTCCAGTGGAAGTCCATATTTCTGATCTGGCGCAACATAAATTTCATATGTGAAGCCAAGGTAAGTAGATAAAGATTCCAGGACATCAATTGAGAAACCCTGATATTTCTTTGTTTTGCCCAAAACATTTTCTGACACCATCACAAACGGTTCCTCCTATACAGAGAAGAAAAAGAGTAACACTTATGGCAAAGGAAATTCATATTTTTCAAAGATTTTTTTCACTATTCTTTACCCCAGTTTCCTCCCCTCCTTTTTTAAACTTGCAGAACTTTGAGTGTTTACTGACAGATTCTGGTGTTTCATAGTTGCTAATCCTAGGCTATTATTTCTATTTTATGTAGTACAGAAGAGATGTCCTGTTATCAATTGCAAAGCAGCTCAAGCCTAGAGGGAGAATGACTTTTCTTCCATTCTTGATGGTCAAATAACAGTACTTCAAATGAGTAGCCATGTATTGCAATAGAATAACATTTTAAATAGTACGGTTGTCTGATTTTCTTGGAAAGCTTGTTTCATAATCTCATGTATGAGTTCAAAGAGTAAGGCACTATGCATTGTAGGAATCTGACTATGGTCTATTACAGTGAAGTATATATTCCAATTCTCCAAAGTGGGATTGTTATAAGACCAATGTGCTTCTGGACAGAGAAAATCAGAATGCAATTAAATTTACTGAATGCATCTTTACATGAAAATGGAACTATGTATCCTCATTCAGAGTTAAGTATTTCCAGTAGAGCTATGAATGTTTTTGTGACAACATAAACAACACTTAACCCAAGAAATCTTATCATTCTGAAGACATTATTCAAGAAAAGCATGCCATGATCTCCAGCTGTCTTTTAAATCACATATGTGATGCAATCTCAGAACAGAATTTAGGAAACTAAAATTTTCAGAGCTTGGTTTTATACACAAAGTATACAAATAAGTCAAATGATAGATAGAGCTACTGCAACACTGGACAGCAAGCATATTATATATAAATACATTTTGATTTAGAACAGATAAAAAGATAGCTTACTTTCCTGTTTAATAAATCTGATCTGCTGCAGTTAATTTACATACGCACATACACACACAAACACACACAAAGTCATGTACCAATTTGATGCATTATGTACAACATTCCTTAGATATGTACAGGAAAAGAATGATTCAAATGATGATCTTCACACTGGAAAGACATTCCTATCTCCTTTGTTGGAATATTAGATAATAACAGTTAATAATTCAGAATGTGAATTCAGGAAGTTATAAGTCCCCACTAGTTGCTCCTCTGATTTATAAAAAAGGCTTTTGAAAAAAAAACACTTGTCCAGCTTTACTGCTTATGCTCAACTTTCAGGAAACCAAGGACAAAAGTAGGCAGGTGAAGAACTTAGGGGTACCTTCTACTACACAATAGCTAGCCACAAATTAAAGATCCCCAAACTGTCAAGGTATTAACATTTTGTTCAAGCATGAAATAGATGACTTTTCAACTCTTGAGTTGATTTATTGTGTTTCACTTTACAGGGCATCCAAATGTTCACTACAGATGTTAGGCTCCACATTGCAGAAATTTTTGTGCTTGGAATCTGGCAAAGAATGCTCATTAATATGGTCATTTCTGTAAATGACCAAATGTCTCAATTGAAAATTCCATATCTTAAGGCTCCCACACAATCTATCGTTAGAAATGAAGAATAAATTCTGAAAAGAGGAAAGACCAGTTCTGTAAAAAGTTTCTCAAGTCAGGATGCAGTAACATAGTTATTTTGAAAAAAATTATATACATAAATGAGAAACCAAACATACACAACCTCCCTCCCTCCTTTCTAAGCATGCATCAGCTGAAATCATCACTTATGTCACAATAATGGTAAAGGTAAAGGTTCCCCCGCACATGCGTGCTAGTCGTTTCCAACTCTAGGGGCCGGTGCTCATCTCCGTTTCAAAGCTTGTCCGAGGACGACTCCGTGGTCATGTGGCCGGCATGACTAGACGCCAAAGGCGCATGGAACGCTGTTACCTTCCCACCGTAGTGGTCCCTATTTTTCTACTTGCATTTTTACGTGCTTTTGAACTGCTAGGTTGGCAGAAGCTGGGATGAGTAACAGGCGCTCACTCTGTTACGCGGCACCCAGGATTCGACCCGCCAAACTGCCGACCATCTGATCGACAAGCTCAGTGTCCTAACCCACTGAGCCACCGCGTCCCTGTCACAATACACTGATGTATTTGCCATAGCATTTTTCCTTGATTTCTTGCAAATGATTAAGGAAATAATATTTTCAGAATCTAGTGACCATTGAAGTCCTGCAGTGGATTCTAAATTTCCCAGCTCATTCCAATTCAGGAAAACACCCTGTACATCTTTCTTTACCATATCAGCTTGAAGTTGTAGGCTCCTTCCCCAGTTTTCTCAAATCCAGAGGATAATGGTTCTATAATGTACACATTTTATCAACTATGAGGCTTCAAAAAGGTTGAGAATTCTGTACAACCAAGGTTTATAATAAGGAAGTATTTCACAAAGCTTTAGAGCCAGCAGTTTGATCCTAACTGGCTCAAGGTTGACTCAGCCTTCCATCCTTCCGAGGTCAGTAAAATGAGGACCCAGATTGTTGCAGACAATATGCTGTGTAAATCATTTTGAGAGTGCTATAAAGCACTATGAAATGGTATATAAATCTAATTGCTATTGCTATTAATAACAGCCTAAGATGGATTAGCTAGGGAATTTGATCTTGCAAAGTTTTCTAAAACCATAGTTGGCCTTAGATCCTGATGTAAAGGCATCTTGTTGAGATTTATCTCAGACCATGTAACCTTCCACACTGTGCTTTCCACAGTCCTGCCAGAGGCAACATATACTTCACTGCCTATTGTCTAGAGTACCAATTCTATAACTTGTTTTTGCAGGGCCCTCAGGAGGTCAAGGCAAATATTATTTCCATGGAGTTTCAGAACAAGTGAAGATTACCTACTCTTTTCATGACTTTGTTTAGTAATGCTGCTTTTTTTCATTAAATAAAAAATAAATAATAAACTAAAAAAGGATGGTGCTAATGGACCCTCCATGATATTGATAACATCAAAGTGCTTTTAGGAAACCTTTCTTGAAATACTTAATCTTTGAATGAAAATTGGCTCAAGACCACTTGTAACACACCACTGTGCCACGACTGTTGAAGTGGATAGCTTTCACAAATAGTAGACTTGATCGAACCCAAGTCTTTTCCATTTTCCTTCTAGAGATAAAGGGTAGCTTATTTCATTATCTCATATGCGGGACAATGATCAAGATAAAAAGTAGGCGTCTCCTGATATGTCTTGTAAAATCATGTATGATAGGAAGAATTCATAAAAAGGCAATCAATAGCACAACTGATTGGCAGATCTCCCTTAGACTTTCCCAAACACAATAATCTCCTGATGTTTGTGCTCTGTAGTATATATTCTGTTAGGAAACTTAGTTTTCCATTGATATTCTTGTTCCACTGCAGAGAATGAGCAAAATACATTTTTGCTGACTTCAACTTTTACATCCCGGGTGAGGAACCAGAAAAGTCATGTTTTCATAGTCTTATGTTAGGAAACAAATAATAAAGTAACATACGCATACATAGAGTCTCAAGAGCAGCACTTTCAAAGGAGAATTTTATACTGGAATTAGAATAGAATAGAATAGAATAGAATAGAATAGAATAGAATAGAATAGAATAGAATAGAATAGAATAGAATAGCTTTATTTGGCCAAGTGTGATTAGACACACAAAGAATTTTGTTTAAATTTAAATTTACTTTGTTCAAATATCTCAGAGATAATCCTTTATTTTGCTTTGTCCACTGTAACCTGTCTGGCACCTGCAAATGATAAAACTCTGATTTAAAATGTCATTGTGTGTGTTGCACTATTGCATAGATACAGAAGAGAAGAGAGTAGGCTGGAGACAAATGAGGACCCACTCTTTTAGCTACCCTTTGGTTCTGCCTTGGAGGAATGATTTGGGTGGAAATTAGTAAACCTTGAGTTGGTCTACCCATATAGTCTCTAAATGCAATATAGAAAATTAAGTCAAAATGCTATGATAATTTTCACTATCTCACCATGTTTTTTAGATCTTCTTAGAGTGACGTAAATACCTTAGATCTGTGTCAACTCAAATTTAAATCATGCTGCATGAAGGAATGTTCCTAAAGATTGTTCACAAATGTAAGTTAAAACACTGCTAATTGAGGCTAACATCTCCCTTCATTGTCATAAACTTTCAGCTGAAAATTTGTTTCTAGTAAAACTGAAAGCATGGTTTATTATGTTTTAATCAGCTTAATCACAGTGGTAGCAGCACTTAGCCAACCATGGCTGATCCAGAAAAATCTCAGCAGGAACAGCTGTGCATAGTAATTGGACAGGTGACTAGCAAGAAATCCCAGGACTGTGGAGTATTTGAAAAAAAAATTCTGAAAGAATGTAAGGGCAAACTAATTTATTATTACCAGGAAACATAATGGATATGTCCATAAAGTCATCAGAAGTTAAGCTTGATTCCAGGATTTCTTGACTTTACAAGGGCATCTTTTTTAGGATCAGAATGTTTGAAATATTGCATTTTTGCATAAAAATGCATGGATATTACATTCAATATTTAATTCCTCCCATTTTTAGCAGTAGGTAAATAGTGTCTAAAGAAAGGACCTTCTCAGCTATGGCATTCCACATCTGAAATACTCATACTAAAGAGGATATTCTGGTAATAAAATGAAATAAAATGAATGCCCTTCTGGCATCACATAAAATTGTCTGTGCATTAATTTCCCCCCGATGTTTTTAATTGGCCATTTTTATTGAAATTGCTGAAGCTCAATGTGTTTTTATTGTGGCACTACTTTTCTTTACTCATGAGTGCATTTTGGTGATTCAATTTTACTTCATTATTTATTAGCCATGTTGAAAAGCAATACATTTCCAAATACATTTTCTACAAGAAAAATAGATCTTTAAGCTCCTTTCCATTTTATTCAGGTGACCTAATTAGAAAGTTATAAGAGTCCTGGGTTTTCTAACATTTGGCTTGTTTGTGGGTATCTGTACAGTGTCTATAGAAATGGACTTTCCCAACGTACAATTATCCTGATGTTGTAAATGAAAAACATGGTATACTCTCTTATTTGTATGTGTCAGGGCAAACAAAATAAGGACCCCCAGATGTTCCAGACTTAAACTTTTAGAGTTCTGTGTCACTGACTATTCTGGCTGGGCTGATGGAAACTGTTCCTTAGAATATCCAGTGCCTATTCTTAATATAGGTATTGTAATATAATATAAAAAAGGGACGCAGTGGCTTAGTGGGTTAGGACGCTGAGCTTGTCGATCAGAAGTTTGGCAGTTTGGCGGGTCGAATCCCAAGTGCCGCGTAACAGAGTGAGCGCCTGTTACTTGTCCCAGCTTCTGCCAACCTAGCAGTTCGAAAGCATGTAAAAATGCAAGTAGAAAAATAGGGACCACTACGGTGGGAAGGTAACAGTGTTCTGTGTGCCTTTGGTGTCTAGTCATGTCGGCCACAAGACCACGGAGACGTTCTTGGATAAGCACTGGCTCTTTGGCTTTGAAACGGAGATGAGCAGCGGCCCCTAGAGTCAGAAATGACTAGCACACATGTGCGGGGGAACCTTTACCTTTTAACCTTTTTTAAAATATAATATATCCCATCAGAGCAAAGAAGTTGTCTGCTGTTCTTAACTACTAAAACCATCCAGTGAAAATGAAATCAACTTCTCCTTAATCTTGGACATCATATCAGTCTACTGTGAAACACCCAGTATGCATTGCTAAGTGTCTTCTAAGCCCCAAGATCCCAAATTTAGCTTACCCTATCACTAAGAACCCTATTATTTTAATGAAAATAGTTTTTAAAGTCCTCTGTTTCATTGCTAACATGACAGTCTGTCTTACTTTACTGAGGATAATCTATTGTGATTAAAAGGCATCCTTTATTTGAAGGATTACCTCTACTTTAGTAAAACCACAAAGAAGAGAGAGCTCCTGTTGTTTGAAGTTGTTCTTAAGCAAATAGCTTTCATACAGCAGATAGCTTTCTCAAATTTGGCTGTACATATTGTGTTGATATTTAGTTCTACAGTATATAAGCATCTCTCTATGCAATCTGCAGCCTTTTTGCCTGCTTTTTTTAAGAACTCCCTATTTTATTCATTTTAAAATGAATCTTCTTTTAAGCTTCTAGTGCAGGGATGTCAAACTGCCAGCCCACGGGTCGGTTTCATCATACCGAAGCCGTGCCAACCCCATTGCCGGCAATGCAAAAAGAGTCACGATACGTTGCAACATGTCACGTGACATAGTGAGTTTGACACCCATGTTCTAGTGGTTTTGCAAAATCAAAATGAAAGCAGAAAAAGAGAGAGAGATGGTAATTGGTGAGAAATATAAAATAGCGCTTTTGAAGGTTTGATTACAAACTCATGACCTTTTAATGTCCTGTTGAAAGAAGCAGCAAGGTCAAATAATTAGCCAGACTGTTAGCATTCACGGAGCATATAAAATGACCTAGGTTCAACCTCTTAGATTTTTCTGATCAAATCAGAATAGATCTTAATACTGATATTTTAATCCATTAAATTGAACTCTTCAAAGAATATAATTTTCCACTCTGCCAAACTTGCCTGCTAGTATAAAACCACCCAATGTTGTTAATATAGGAGACAACTTACAAATGGCAGCTGCTAGTTCTGATCGTAGATATACAGGCTTAAAATGGCCCAAGGGAATTTCTTACTGTATATAAAGAACATAATAACCAGTAACAAAACTGGATAAGCTAATGGTTCCTACTTCATTGCTAATGATGGAGTAATATCTACTCCTTCTGAAGACACAGACTAACTTAGAAGCTATAGGGCAGACAATGTGGCACATAATATACATATATCTCCTGCCTGCACAGCCTCTATCATTTTGGCTAATGGAAGGAGTGATGTCAGACTTTGTTCAGCTAGTAATGCAAAATTAGAACATAACAAAACCTTAATCCAAGCCAAACTAACTTAGAAAGATTGTCAAGGAGAGAGGAGCTGAGATAATATTGTCAAAACATTATGAAAGGATTCTAGCAACTGCCATGTATTAAATACAGGTTTTAGTTATAGACAAATCAAGGGTCAAATTACTTATGCTCTCTCTCTCTCCCCCCCCCAGTAGTACAATGGGGATGTCATGTCTGTCCTTTTGGCAGCCCAGTTCCTTGCCAGAGTAAAAGACAGATCTGTTATCAGGTGTTTCTTATTTTTTGTTTATGTGAGAGCTAGTAATCACATCTGGTCCTGTTTAAAATGACACTTCATTGTCAGACTTCATTCTGCTTCATGACTTGACCAGCCCAGAGATAGTGAAGACATACACATAAATAATACAAGCTTTTGGGTACCCACTTAGCAATATATTCTATTAATTCACCTGCATTTTAACACAGCAGCAAAAAATCACAACATCTCTGCAAATCATGATACAAATATGGAAGATTTCATAGCTGTATGCAGGGCTTTTTTTCTCATAGAACGCTCAGAATGGAGTTACGGCACCTTTTTTGGATGGAACCTTGTAGGGTAGGCAAGGCGGGTTGTATGAAATGTGTGAGTTCCGGCACCTTTTTCTTTTACAAAAAAAGCACTGGCTGTATGACATAGTCTCCCTCTTCTGATTCCTCAAAAGTTTTAGTCTTGGTGTTAATCATAGTCACAAGGTTTCAGAAAGAATAAAGAGATACTAATACTTTATTTCCTTGATTGCTTTATTGACCATCTTTTCCTTTCATTTATACTTGGACAAAGAATGGCATTATAGCTTGTTATTTTTAATTGAAAGCAAAATGTATTATCTTGATGTTGACAATCAATGGTCAAAATTGAATCGAAACTTTAAAAAGGAAAAGACTGACTATATAATAGGCTACAGAAAAATAAAATAACATTAATATTTTGAACTGCACTTCAATAACTGGTCAATGAAAACCAGTCAGAAGCAATGCATCATAAAGTTATAGAGAGTATTATGCTACAGGTTAAAGCACTTGGTGAATGAAATCAGTGAGAACAACTAGCATTAAAAGATAATTTATTCTTATCATCAATTCTATTTCCATGCCCTAAAGAGATACATCCATAATGAATGAATGAATGAACGAACCTTTATTGCCAAAGTACAACCATGTATACATTGAGATTGGCTGAGCCTCCCTTCATGCCTCCCCACAACTCACAGTGACAACAAACCCACCATCTTGTTACACCATGTGAGCTAACTGCACAACACACCAGCCTCGCAAGACAATCATACATAGAGTTATTTCCTGTTCAGAAGCTTGACAGCCCATGAATAGAAGCTGTTCTTCAGCCTGTTGGTATGGCTGGCTATACTCCTGTATCTCCTACCCAATGGTAGGAGAGTAAAGAGGTACATTCCAGGGTGTGAGTCATCCCTGAGAATTTCCCTCACTCTTCCAAGGCAGCGAGCCCTGGTGATGTCATCCAGTGGTGTCAGGGGACAGCCCATGATGTTTTGTGATGTGCTCACCACCCTCTGTAATACCTTCCTATCCGTGGCTGTCAGGCCAGCATACCAAACCACAATACAGTGCGAGAGGACGCTCTCTATAGTAGTCCGGAAAAAGAAGATCATTAGCTGTTGTTCTACCCTGTTCTTCCACAAGACCCTGAGGAAGTGGAGTCTCTGTTGGGCCTTTCTGGCCACCTGGGTTGTATTGACTTTCCAGGTAAGATCTTCACAGAGGTAGACTCCCAGGAATTTAAAGGAAGAAACTCTCTCCACACATCCCCCCCCCGATGTAAAGTGGGGCAGGTTCCTCTCTTTTCCTCTGGAAGTCTAGCACCATCTCTTTTGTCTTGCCAATGTTCAGGTGCAAGTTGTTCTCTAAACACCATGTGGATAGTTTTTGTAACTCCCCCCTGTACGCTGTTTCATCTCCACCTGTAATAAGACCCACTACGGTGGTATCATCTGCAAACTTAATTATCGCAGTAATTGTTTATTGTCTGAATCAATAAACATTTGGCCTGTCAATGCACTTTCTCAAACTGTCTTGTACTTCAGGTTCAGATTGTGACCAAAGAACATAGGAGATGTAGGAGTACTTTTTCTTTAATGATACAGGAAAAACACTTTTTTTAAAAAAATCATCCTTGCAGATACTTGAAGTTGGCAGAAATTTCTTATGATCTGCTGAGTAAATGCACCTTATCAATAATAATTCTTATGATCTTGGTAAAGATGAGAAACCTGAAATTTCCCAAAGCTTGCAGAATTCAATTCCTAATAGTGTTTGCCTGCCACTCTGATTGAGATTACTATTCTCCTAACCCATAAGACATAATGCTTTTTTGAAGTTCACATCTTCCTGTTTTGGAGGTAGCTTCAATAACCTAGTGAAGTACGCTGAGGCCCTGATGATGGAGAATTATTGTTCATACTTATCAACAAGTTGATTCTGTTAAATAGCAAAGGAAAACTATTTCTCTCAAATACTTTTGGTCTTCTTTCTCCAGCTATCGCTTACTAAGATTAAAATCCTTAGAATATTTTTTTAAGATCCTAAGAAATAAAAATTTCCTTTTATATTTTTATACGCTGAGGTTGTCGATCAGAAGGTCGGCAGTTTGGCGGGTCGAATCCCGAGTGCCGCATAACAGAGTGAGTGCCTGTTACTCGTCCCAGCTTCTGCCAACCTAGCAGTTCAAAAGCACGTAAAAATGCAAGCACCTTTGGCGTCTAGTCATGCCGGCCACATGACCACGGAGATGTCCTCAGACAAGCGCTGGCTCTTCGGCTTTGAAACGGAGATGAGCATTGGCCCCTAGAGTCGGAAACGACTAGCACGCATGTGCTGGGGAACCTTTACCTTTACCTTTTTATACCATAAACCTGACTTCTTGACCGTGTTGTTAATGTGGGCTTTCTAGTAGGTAGGAGGGATAATTTGTTCGTTAACTTTCTAGATTAGACAGCAGCCCTGGACTTTCTCAGAGGTCTCGCTTTCAAATGAGATGGATCCTGCTTAGCTTCCAAGATCAGACAAGGTTGCCTAGGAACAGCCACCTGTTAAAGCAAAACTAAAGTCCTCTGCAATGTGAATTAAATATGTCATTGACTGGGTCATAGTTTCTGTCATTTTATCACTCCTTAAGTTTAAAAAATAAAGAAGTCCTATTCCCATGCACATCACATCACACAGTGAAATCATTTTCTCTCCAGTATAGAAGAGACCATGTGAGTGGCATGGTGACCTAAAAGGTGGAGGTCTTGCCTCACAATCAGGAGGCTGTGACTTCGATCTTAGGTAGAGGCAGATATTTCTCTCTCTGGGTACAAAGAGAAAACATCTGCTGTGACCTCTGTGTAGGCGTCAGGAAGGGCATCCGGCCTGTAAACACTCAGCTCCCTTCAGTTGTCCCAATTCCATTCTGATGCAAGGGGTTACAGGGTTGTTAAAAGAAAAGAGAAAAAAAATAGAAGAGACCATGCAGCAGTTGGTCCCTCTTAAGCTGGAGCTAAGGTTACAAACTTAAGTAAAAAACAGGGAGAATATCTCCATTCTAAATTTAAATGAATGCACAGTCAAGGTGCCCAGTGACCTCAGAAAAGTTTAGCTCTGGCTAATAGTTGCACTTGAAACAATTCTTTCTGTTTAGATACTGAACGACCTGAGATATTATTTTTAGCAGTGTCGACCATTTCAAAACCTCTATTACTTACTCTGTGTTATCTGTTTTAAATTAAAAATGACAGCCTCCCATAAATCTCAGGAGATATATTTCATATTTAGTGGCAGCTTCCAATCATAGGTCTGAAATGGCTAGAAAGAATAGCAAATAGTCAAGCACTTGTGTCATGCATTAATCCTCATGATGATTTTATTCACCCAACAATAAAATGAGGCCATTTATCATGGCTGCTGTAAACTAGTAACATTTTTTTGGGGGGGGGGAATCTTAGATGGCTTTTTTTTGACGTTGTCCACCCTCATGCTTTTTCTTCTCAGAAGAATATAAATAGGAACAAGCAGTGAAAAGTGATGAATAAAATACTGCTGCTTTGCCATTTCTTTAGTCAGCTAAAGATTTTCAATAAATCTTATGCTCAAATACTTTTCAGAAATAGGTTTTCCTCATATCATGGGTTGATTGGTAAATAGCATCATTCCCTTCCCCTCCCCACCAGATTTTATATTGATACTCAGCAATTTATAAAAATGTCACTATAATAATAATTAATGCTGTTACTTGTTCATAAATGGCGATATGACTCTTAAGTGAAAAGCAAAGCACGAGAGTCCTGGTGGTGCAGGGGTTAAAGTCCAGTATTGCAGGCAAACTCTACCCACAGTCTGGAGTTTGATACTGATGGGTTCAAGCTTGACACAGCCTTCCATCCTTCTGAGGCTGATAAAATGGAGACCCAGATTATTAGGGGCAATATGCTGACATTGTAAACTGCTCCAAGAATGCTGCCTAAGTGTTATTGCTAATGCAACAATTTATGCTCTAACAAGCTTACATTTTGAAAGAGGGAGGAAAAGGAGACACATTGCATGTGATTCCATGCAATGATACATGTTTGAGCTTTGATTCACTATTATTCTAAGGTAGAAAGCAAGATAATGTTCTGTGTACCTTCCTTGGAAGCGCCATGCTTTCTACAGTGTATGACTAAACTTTAAAATATTTATTTAATTAAAAATGAATATAGATTGGAATCTGGCATTCTGCAAAGCATCACCTTCTCTGTTTGTAAGATCACTTCAAGGCCTTGCATGGACAAGCTGTTTTGGAAGTAAGCTCACTTGTTCAAAAAATAACTGGACTGGTACAAAGCATTTTGGAAAAGCTATCAAGAAGCAACCTCAGTGTTTTACCACTTTGGGTGTCGAGGGAGATGCAAAGTTCTGGTTCTTGCTCTTCCCACAGCCTCAACAATTGTTATTTGATGCTGTTTTAGTGTGTCTTTGATGTTGTTCCTCCATCTTCTTCTGAGTCTGCCTTGTGTTCTTTGACCTTCTCCTTTTTTTGTATATGCCTTGTATGATATGTAATCCCAAGGCATCCTCTCCAGGTGAGCAAACCTCTTTATATGCTGCTTTTGTATGTAATCTAAGATTGGTTCTATGCCAATTCTTTCTCTTATGATCTCATTTCAGATTTTATCTCTTCCGGTCACTCCAGAAGATTTCCTCAAACATCTCATTTCTGTGGAGACTAACTTTTGTTTATGTTTTATTATAAGTGTCCATGTTTGGCACCGGTAACATAGGGTAGGGATGAATTTGCTTTGCATGAGATGCTTCTTTCTATTGATCGGTACTGTCTTATGTTTTCGGAATGGAGTTAGCTGTCACAATACTTGACTTCTTGTATTCAAGTGTTTAATAATAGGATATACCCGTCATGACAATCAATTGTTAAAACAGGTGATCCCCTCCCCCTCCCCACAAATACGCATTAGTTCTTTTATGAGACTGTCCATAATATGATTTTAGGAGTTTGCTAACATAGCTTTGACTCTTGAGGAAATGTGTTCCTCAGCCGAAAAGAAACTGCCCATCCCTAGTAAGAGAGGAATGCTGAAAGCTCATCTATCACATTGATGTGAATGTTCAACCTTTTTCTGCTTACGTATACATATTTTAGAAATGTAAACTACTGGGCCTTTCTTCTTGGTAGCGGCAGGATTGTCAAGATAAGACATTTATTAAATGGCTTAGAATGAGAATAGGGAAAGGTACACTAAAAAAAGAAAAACCCATAATGACAGGAAGAACATTTTGAATCCTGGTCAGAATTGCACAAAGGAACAGCTAGCTTGTTATTTTAATCTGACGCACATCATGTTTAATGGAAATGCTAATTCAACTGCTGGTGACTATATAGTCAAAAGTATAATATTTGTACTTGACTTTGATAAGAACCCATAGCTCTTTGAAGGACATTCTAGAACTGGGGTCGGCAACTGCAGCTCTTTTATGACTCATGGACTTCAACTCCCAGAATTCCTGAGTCAGAATAGCTGACTCAGGAATTCTGGGAGTTGAAGTCCATGAGTCATAAAAGCTGAGGTTGCCTACCCCTGTTCTAGAATAACAAAATAACAGAATAACAGAATAACGGAATAGCAAATTTGGAAGTTCCAAAGTTCCAGCTCCCTGCTCAAGCAGAAAAGCCTATACCATTTCAGACAAATGGTTGTCCAATCCCTTCTTACAAACCTCCAGTGTTGAATACCCACAACGTCTGGAACAGGTCATTCCAAAGAGTCCAAGTCATTCCAAAGAGATAGATTTGATCCTATCCATCCACTGTGTTTCCTTTCTGTAACCTTTTTGTAGTTTTACCAATCATGACCCATGGAAATTAAACAAAATTCAGTTTTTGGAAACAATGCACTTCTGAAGAGGATATTGCTACTTCTTCACTGAATTCATGTTTTAAGTAACTTTAAATACCTTTCTAGGCATGGACCATGGTCTCAAACCCCCAAGATTTAACTCAAGATTTAAATCATAATCTTTCTTCAAGCCTTCGTGGATCCCCTGTGATGACACTAACCCCCCCCCCCAATATTGAACTATAAAACACTATACAAAATATTAAAATGTTAGCATTAAATTATATATATATTAATTGTATTTTAATTGGGGTTTTCTTTCAAGGCCAATATAATCTTTTTAATTGATTTTAAGTTTTGTAATTTGTTTTATTGTTTTTAAAAACCTTGTGAACCGCCCTGAGTCCTACGGGAGAAGGGCGGTATATAAATCATACTTCACCCATGGCCTCTGAAAGACTCTGCCTGAGAAGCATAAGAGGATTGCAGTGGGGGATCTAATTTTATGTATGTGAGATTCTGAACTTTTAATTTACCCCTTTCTTCTTTTTTTCTTGAAACTTATCAGCCTGCATAAATAGTAATGCAGTACAATATATCCAAGTCCCTAAAAGATACTAGTATAATTGGATGCCAGAATACACCACGGCAAGTTCTAAAAAGATAAATGGTGATAAAATTATAAAACTGATGGGGGAATTTGGATTTTTTAAAATAGAAAACATTAACTGAGCACACTCACTGCAGGAATATGATACTAACCTCAAAGTACAAAGACCTAGTTTCTCCTTTTGTGACATTAGTGTGAGGAACATCAAATTACATATCATTCTGGCCTTTTTTGTGTTATTCCAATTTAGTTTACTAGAATAGAAAATGGTTTATCCTATACAACTCTGTAGTATTGAACAGGCAGGGGTAACTTATGGTATTGTTGGAGCACAGCTGCCAGCATTTTTCTAATATCCAATATTAAGTTACAGTGATGTTAACTGAAAGATTTCACATTAGCTCACAATTTGTTTTTGTGTCTTTTGGCCTGCAGTCCAAATACTTAACATTAATTATATTAAGTTCCAACATTTAGTGTTGCTCCCTAGCTTTTCTCAAGTGTTAAATTTAATGCACTTGTTCTGTTGAATTGATAATTGGGACATATGAACCTAGTTACAATATTGGTTAGACAACATTCTGCCCCTTTCATATGTCCTTGTGTCACTGATTCTATTTTGATCTAGTTAGCTGGATGGATAGACACACAGATGATAGATAGATAGATAGATAGATAGATAGATAGATAGATAGATAGATAGATAGATAGATAGATAGATGATAGATCACATCACACACTCCTTTCATGTCTCCGACAGAAGCTGGAGCAAATAACAGGAGCTCACCCTGTCTCAGAGGAACACTTGGGTCTTGAACACAGGCTTGCTGCTTGACAATCCAGTGTCCTAACCATGTGAGCCACCATGCTCCTTGATAGCTATATAGCTAGTTATCTATATAGCTAGCTAGCTAGCTAGACAGACAGACTAACAGATATTAAATTATGTCCCTTGCCAAAGCCTTTTCCCATCTTCAAAACCAATGACAGTTGAAGAAACCCATACAAAATAGAACAAACCTCCATTTCTATATCCAATAGTATGAATAAAATTTAAGTTCAATCATCCCCATTCAGCACAAAGGCCTAAACTGGCCATATTATCCAGAATTATATTGTAATCAATGGTAGAGAAGCCCACCAGTAATCCAAGAGAACCATAAGGGATGTACTCACTTTGTTCATTTCACAACTTAGATCTTATATCAGTGCAAATAAAGCAATTTCAGAATGTATCCTAGCCCCAAATTTAATTGAAATGGGTTCAGATCAACAGTATTGTCAACATCCATTATTCCATTCTTGATTACCTTTTCCAATATTCCAATACATTTGTATCCATGGTGAAACAAATATTTGGTAGTGGTCCCCAATACTGATAAATGTTCAGACCGAAGGTTTAACACTCTGCAGGAAGTTTATGCATATTTGATTACAGTTCTGTTTTGTATTACCTTTCTTCTTCAGATTCTTTTAATCAACAACTATTTGTGGGAAAGTCACTGAAGCAGTAGGCGTGAGCTTAAATGGACTCCAGAAGATGGTAGAGGACAGGAAGGCCTGGAGGAACATTGTCCATAGGGTCGCGATGGGTCGGACACGACTTTGCAACTAACAACAACAACAACATTTGTGGGAAACCAGGGGACCCAGCAAAATTAGGAAGAGGAGAGACGACTGTGCTAATGTCTGGATTCTTTTTGAATCATTCCAAATAAGCAAATTGATTCAGAAACATCCAGTGGGATTTAATGGGGCACTTCTTCATTTTGTTTCAGAGAATTGATTCACTTTGGAGAGTTAAGGAAACTACCACGTGATTTCTGAAATGATAACTTCTACAGCCCCAATAAATGACTTTTTAAAAAGAAATCTTAATTCTGCTTACCAACACAGTCACTACACGAAGAACTACTCCTCGCATGTTATTTTCCAGTCTTCTGTCTGTTAGTGACCCATTTAGACCAGTGGCAGGATTCCAGCAACCCAACTGAAAAATAGAAAAAAGAAAAAAAAGGATGTGTCACGTCAAGAATCATAAAACCTGGTCAACTGCTTCTATTTAGATAGAAGTGCACACACGCACACCTACATGCACACCTACACAGACACACATCAATATTTCATCAATAAATTGAAATCAACCTTGGGTTGAAGAATCTCTTTCCTACATTGCCTTGAAACTGAGAAATGTATTCCCTTTGGACTTGGGTTTATTTCTCACTCTTTTTGCCTTCAGGAAATGAGTTAGACTTTCTTCTTCAGCCAGACTTTTTCTGGGCTTTGTGTAACCTTTTGCTGTTTAAAATTGCTTTGAATTGAGAGCCTTATGGAAAGAAAGATGAAATATACAGAACCAATAAATAAATAATTTTTTTTGATATCAGCCTCCTGCAGAGCCTCTGATTGAAAATCTCTATAATGTCTCCCTGACTGCATGAAACCCTGACTAGCATGTATCTAAAACAGTTGTTATGGATCCTGTTGAGCATCCCAACGTAACTTTTCCTCCTTTGACATTTTATGAGATTAAGTACTAACTACCATCTTCTTCTCCAGCACAAATACATCTGCCTCTATGCTCAATTTTTCAGCTCCATGTTTTGGGAAAGGTCAGAGGGACCTAGCAGAATAAGAGAGTTGGAAGTGACCCTGGGAGTCTTCTAGACCAGGGCTTTTCAACCTTTTCACAGATTGTACCACTTTTAGGACATGGCAATATTCGAGTACCACCTGTGCTTAGCAAGGTGTCAAAAACTTGATGGCTGAAAAAAAGGGGCGGGGTTTTTGGGTTTTACTGATTAGATTCATTTGTTGTGATAGAAATGTCTAGTTTACGCTATTATGGAAAAGTAAAGAGTTGAGGTTCGATGTTAAGGGTTCACTGTACTGCAACAGAGGAAGTTGGAAGTCAATGTCTTTTCTTTCCCCCTTCTCCCTCTCTCCCCCCCACTTCTTCTTCTCCTCCCCTGTGTCCCACTCTTTGCTTTTGTATTTTTGTATTTGATTCCGTAATCTAATAAAATGTTACAAACCGTTAAAAAAAAGGGGAAAAAAACCAAGTACTAGTTTTTTAATTTCTTTAGTGGCGGTTCCTTTGCTCTCAGGCCACGTGGAAGACCCTGGGCAGTGCAGGCTGCCCAGAGCCCTGGGAAGTGGAGGGCAAGCATGCAGCTCACCCCAGACTTCCCCAGTTGGCGGTGCTTACCTTTTTGAAGCTGCTGCTGCTTGGCTTGCTCTCCTTAGCCAGGTTGCTCATGGTGTGTGTGGGAGGGCAAAATGTGTGGGAGGTCAGAGGGAGACCCACTCCCTCTCCATGCGAGGAGACCTGGCTTTGTAACCAAAGGATCCTCAGTGATAGGATGGGAGACCACCAGGAGAGTCAGGAGGAGGGGACAAGGGGATGGCATAAGGGCAGCAGGGCTGGTCGTGGCCAAGTGTACAGCAGGACTTCCCTCAGATCCTCCCTCCCTCTCATTATAATCTTCCTTCCTTCCTTCCTTCCTCCCTTCCTTCCTTCCTTTCCTTCCTTCCTTCCTTCCTTCCTTCTCTTCTGTTTTCTTCCCTCTTCATTCTCCTTTCCATTTTCTTCCTTTCCCTCTTCCCTTCTTTTTCCTTCCTTGCTCTCTTCCCCTCTTTCCTTCTTTTTCTTTGTCTTTCCTCTTTCCTTTTCTCCTTTCCTGTCCCTTCTTGGATGCTCAAATCCCAAAGGGGAAACATTTCTCAATGCCTCCTTTCCTTGTGATCAAATGCCACTTTTGCTAGTAATTTGTGGACACTTAAGAGATTGAGAACAAACCAGGCTCAGTTTATCCCATGCTTATATTTAGCAAAACTGTCAAAATGGTGCCTGTGACAGTTGATCAGAGCTCCTCCATTTTTTATGTGCAACAGCTTTATGTGCAACAGCTTTAGTGTTTAGGAACAGAAGTAGCTTAGTTGCTTTTCTATTAATACATAATCCTTAAAAGGGCTCTCTTGTAGAGAACCTGCCTTGGTCTAATTCAGACTGGAAATATAGCAAAGGAAAACATTTTCCCCATTCTGCTTTGTCCTGTTTTCCCCATGGAAATGTTTGTTAGCAAAATACCAGGAGAGGATATTTTCCTAAAAGCTCACAGTTCAAGAATACCAATGTTAACTTGGATTGCCAACAAAGTTCTGTCTGTGACAAAACAGAATGCAAAATTGCTTTGTCCTTTGAACTGGGGCATTTCCAAAAAATTGCATCTCCTTCCTTCCTTCCTTCCTTCCTTCCTTCCTTCCTTCCTTCCTTCCTTCCTTCCTTCCTTCCTTCCTTCCTTCCTTCCTTCCTTCCTTCCCTGCTTTTTTGTTAAAACAGTGCCTGAGGGTCCAGGCACAGGTGGCAACAGGCAGGCAGCGGTGGGCAGAGACTTCACATTTTGACCCCTACCCCCTGTCATTTCCTCTGTGTGACTCTCAGATCACATCTCTCAGACTTGCCCACATGTTTGTTTGTTTGTTTGTGTGTATGTGTGTGTGCATGGGTGGGTGGGAGTCTCACCCCTAGCAGCCCCGTGCCCCCAAAGAGACCTTCTGTGATGGCAGGCTGCAAACTAATGAAAGCTGTTTTTTTGGAGTACTTGTTTCTTTTTCTGAACATGCTGCCGATCGCATCATGCCCTGCCCCCCCCAGCTCCCACCCCCCCAGCCCCGTGGAAGGCTGTAAGAAGCTCCAATCGCAGCTTCCCTTCTTTCTCCTGTCCTTTTCCTCCCCAATGTCACAGCGTGGGGCTGCAAGGAGTGAGACACCCCCACACGTCCACACACACACACACCGACACAGACCCAAACACGTGCATGGGTCAGGGAGAGGCGAACTGAGAAGCACACAGAGGCCCTTCAGGTACCGAGGCAGTGACAGGGGGTGGCAGGGCAGGGGTCAAAATGGAAAACCTCTGCCTGGAGCCTGAAGCAGCTTAAAAAAATGAACCTGCAAAGTGCTCAGAATGCAGTTGTGATGACCCAGGGCACAGCACAGCACAGAGGCAACAGTCAACTGGCAGTTCAAACTGCCCTTTATTTGCTTCAATTTTCCCCAAATGCTCCCACGTTTCTGGCAAGCCCCAGAACAAAGTAAGACACACAAACCTTCAACAACCTCTGGCTGCAAGCAGTTTCACATACAGTTAGATTAGAAGAGTAATTTACTCAAGGCCATGTAGATAACAAGGAATGAAACATACATCTAAAATCTACCGAGTCTATGGAAATAGAAGCTTGCCTGAGCAGTTTCAGGAGAGAAGTCAAAATTCAACCCGAGGTATTTGAACACCAAAATCAAGTTTGTCAGCCAGTCCAATGGTCAAGAATTTCAGGGTTTCCAAGCAGAAATCACAACACAGAAGAAGAGATCAGAGAGTTGTTTCTAAGATCAGCAACAGCACACAAAACTCCAAGAAATCAGCATTTGATCCCGACAAATGCCCCTCCCCACAGCATCTCCTTAAGTTTCACTCTCCAGATGTGCCTTGTGGGGAGGGGTGGAGCGCTCTCTTCCCAGTAGTTGAGCCAGCCTGCATTGTTCCCTCCTTCTCTCCACTCTCCATGCTCTAGGATCAGGAGGGGGGTGGCCCTTGCTCATCACCTGATCTCTGTCTCTCATGTTCATCCTGTCCCAATCCTGAAGGGCCCTGGCCTGCCTCGGCCTGCTCTTCCCCACATTCCTCTGAAGCCACAGACACCTCTCCCTCAACCTTCATATGGTCCAGTTCCAGCTCATTTTCCTCAGCAGATTCAGGCTCTGATGGAGGCATGACAGCAGTCCTTTTCCCAGCTCCCTCCCTCCCTTCCTCCCTCCCTCCCTCCCTCCCTCCTTCCTTCCTTCCTTCCTTCCTTCCTTCCTTCCTTCCTTCCTTCCTTCCTTCCTTCCTTCCTTCCCTCCTTCCTCCCAAGGGATGATGGGAGAGGTGGTGGCCATGCTACCCCTGGCCGTCGCTGTCCCATGCCTGGTGGGAAGGGAAGCCTGGTGGCTGCAAGGCTAGGTCAGCAAGCGGGTGTGGCGCTGATCTACTGATGGGGGCCCTCAAATCCAGAACGTGCTCAGCCTTAGATCCACAGGGCATCCCTGGAGCCAGTGAGGGGGCCCCCACCATCTCTGCTCTGCACCCAGGGGGTGCACAGAGAAGGTGGCGAGTGTGTGAGCACTGGCATCCTGATAGAAAGGGAAGTGCTTCTCTTGCTTTTTTTTCTTTCTCAATAGTCAGCAGGGACAGTCAGTAGGGATACCAGGCACTCACCGCCTCCTCTTCATGTGCCCAGGGCGCAGGGCAGGAGCAGTCCCTCACTGTCCCTTTCCCACCCAAAACCCCTTTTATATCCTCTCCTCTCTCCCTCTTCCTCCTCCTTTTCTCTTCAGGGTATCTCCAGCTTCTGAAAGCACCGATCAGCTGGAGCCTGGGGCTGATCCTGGGGCTTCTGCTGAGCCCCGATAGCCCTGCAGCTCCAGCTGTCTTTCCCTCAGGCTGTGTGGTGCTGCCGCCTCTTAAGCTCATTCCTCTCTCCCCTGTTACCATTCCTCTAGGACGGTTGCATACCACCTGCCAGGTGCCAAAGTACCACAGGTTGAAAAGCCCTGTTCTAGTCCAACGCCTTGCTCAAACAGGAGACCCTATGCTATTTCAGACAAATGGCTGTCCAATTTGTTCTTAAAAGCCTCCTGTGATGGAGCACCCACAACTTCTGGAGGCAAGCCCTTCCACAGATTAATTGTTCTCACTGTCAGGAACTTTCTCCCTCTGTCTAGGACAGGAGATAGCGAAATGGACTGGATGGGGAGATTAAAAACATATATTATTCTCACACTACTGAAAGGCAGCTGTTGCTCCTGCTTGTAGAAAAATATCTTTAAAAGCAAAGTAATGAGTTTTTATTCAAAGTGTTCATAGACAGGTTTTGCTCTCCCCCCACCCCCACAATTTAATCACTGCCATCTCCCAGATGAAAGAAAAGCTAGCCTTTTGCCTTACCAAAAAAACAAAAAACCCACATTAAAACTGCTAGGTTGAGCTCTGTAAGCACATTACTTCTATTCAGAACTATTATTTTTAGTTACATAAAGGAACTAATTAGAATTTAGATCCAATAAACCGAGTCAAACATTTGGATAGTCTGATTATCAGAGATACTGTATTGCTTTCCCCAAATATAAAACTATGTGAAGAATAAAAAAATGTTCTTTTTGGAGCTCAAAAAAGCCTATTTTACTTATGTTCATTAATCTCTATTTTTATATAATTAACTTTTTAGCCTAGCTCTATTCTAAGATATGTTTGAGGGGGTTGTGGGGGGAGGGAGATGAAATAATAGCACAGCCCTCAGATAACAAACATTTTATCTCAATCTCCTTTCCTTGCTTAAGTGGTATTGTTTGCTTTCCAATGTCCACATTTCATTTTCAACTCTCTGTTGGCATTTAATGGTAGTCAAACTCATGACAAATGCGTGCTTGCCGGCAAAGCAAACATAACATTGATTTTTCAGGACTGAAGTTGTTTACTTGAGATTCATTAGTATTGATCATCTTTTCTAAATTAGGTTTGAGTGGTTCATTCCAATACTAGAGGACTACCTAAAGATTATTCTGAAAATATAAGTACATGTACACTAAGAGTGAATACCATGTGGCTGATAAGATGAATATAGCATTGTCCTCAGCCTTATCTTTCTCTCTGTCTCCCCCCCTCCCCTTCAAAGGTCATAAAATTTTCCTTTCATAATCTT
Source organism: Vipera ursinii (assembly GCF_947247035.1). Classification (NCBI taxonomy): domain Eukaryota; kingdom Metazoa; phylum Chordata; class Lepidosauria; order Squamata; family Viperidae; genus Vipera; species Vipera ursinii. The sequence goes on from NC_139521.1 coordinate 62,431,628, forward strand.
GCTTTCTATCACTTTAAAAAAAAAACAAAACCATACTACACCATCTGGAGCTCTACAGCAAGGAATAGGCAGTTTTAAAGAAAGCTGATTTCTAGATTAGATTTTATGGACTTAGAAAGCACTTTTAATCATTGTACTGAATATTAGAACATATGGAGTAGACATTTTTCATTGTAAAACCCTTTTCTGATCATCTGCTAAGCAGAAAAATCCCATGCTCTTTTTCTCAATATATTTATATATATCAATAGTCCCCTTCATGCACTACAGGAATTCTTCAGGTGAAGATTGGAGAGCAAGATCCCACACTGGACATATAGATGGAGATTCACAACAGGAAAAGCACTATGTTGTTAAATTGCACCAACAAGGGCTAGAATCCCAGTCCTTCACTCTCTATTAATGCCTGTGTGGGTAAAGTATACATATACTTTCCGACTGTTAATAATTATTTTTATATGTATTTATTTTTAAATTATTTCTTACAGGCCATCTGTCTCGGAGAAGGACTTTAGGTAGTGTACAATAAAATGTTAAAATAAAAAAAAAACCAGTGTATAAAAGTTGAACCTTTAGAAAGAGGCAAAAATAGCAATAGCAATGGCACTTAGACTTACAATATATACAATTTTATATAGTGCTTTATGTATTCTCTGAGAGTTTTACAATATCAGCATATTGCCCTCAACAATCTGGGTCCTCATTTTACCAGTCTTGGTAGGATAGAAGGCTGAGCAGATCAGGATCGATCTTCTGGCTATGATTAATGATTAAACACTATTAAAATTAATTGAAAGGTGAAGGGTGAGCTTTCAGGACATTATTATTATAAGTGACTACACAGTTATCTTAGATGATTGCAATCAAAAATAAGTTCTAAAGTCAAAGAATCTTAATCCTATTTTATTTTTAATTTGATTATTAATACTAAATCTTAATACTAAATTGAAATGAAGGATATTAAACATATTTTCTTCTGCATATAAAATCTTTTGGATCTTTCCTATATATAATCATCCTTTCTTTACATCTAAAATTGACTTTCTGTTTCATCTACTGTACAATAATTTTTTCATTTCATTTGACTTTCTAATATAAGCTTGGTTTAAAATGTAAAAAGCAACTTGTGGGAGGGTATTTTTACGAAGACCTTATCCCAGGATACAAAGTGTTAATCCCTTCCCCACTTCTGAGTTGTTGAACCAGTCTTTGTCTACCATTTGTATAAATAAGATCAGAAGTGCATATGAAATTGTTTTCACATTTGCTCACCCTTACTTAGAAAATGTTGTAGTGGTTTTGTTTCTTATCATCAAAGAATTTCTTCTATAAACCTTATATCAGCATAGAGATGAAGTTCATCAATTAAACCTTTCCTTTACAAGGGACGCGATGGCTCAGTGGGTTAGGACGCTGAGCTTGTCAATCAGAAGGTCGGCAGTTTGGCGGGTAGAATCCCGAGTGCCGCGTAACAGAGTGAGCGCGCCTGTTACTCATCCCAGCTTCTGTTAACCTAGCAGTTCGAAAGCACGTACAAAAGCAAGTAGAAACATAGGGACCACTACGGTGGGAAGGTAACAGCATTCTGTGTGCCTTTGGCGTCTAGTCATGCCGGCCACATGACCATGGAGACATCCTCAGACAAGCGCTGGCTCTTCGACTTTGAAATGGAGATGAGCACCGGCCCCTAGAGTCGGAAATGAGTAGCACGCATGTGCGGGGAAAACTTTGCCTTTACCTTTACCTTACACCATAACTACAAATCTAGACAGACAGAAGTTCCAATGATTGTCTATATTGTCACTCTCATTGGGTTTTTTTTTATGTCTATGAGCAGGGAAATCTTTTTTCAAGGGATGCTTTTTGTCTTTGACTAGGCTTTGTTGTACCATGTAACAGATTATGAATCTAGCCAATTGGGAGTTGTTCAAAAATAATGAATTTATGGATTATATGTACAGGTTTGTTAGTACAGGTTCGCCTGGTGTGCCAGTTGCGACCCTATCTGGACCGGGATGCTTTGCGTACAGTCACTCATGCACTCGTGACCTCTCATTTAGACTACTGCAATGCTCTGTACATGGGGCTGCCTTGAGGACCACTTGGAGGCTTCAACTGGTGCAGAATGCGGCCGTGTGAGTTGTGTTGGGGGTCTCTCGATACTCCCATGTAACACCTCTACTCCGTGAGCTGCATTGACTTCCAGTTGCCCTCCGAGTGAGATTCAAGGTGCTGGTGATGACCTATAAAGCCCTAAATGGCATGGGTCCAGATTACTTACGGGAGCACCTGCTGCCGGCGTCAACGTCCCTTCGTCCAGTGCGCTCCCACAGAGAGAGCCTCCTTAGGGTGCCATCGGTCAAAGAGAGTTGACTGGTGGCCCCCAGGGGGACAGCGTTCTCTGTGGGTGTGCCAGCCCTTTGGAATCAGTTACCGGTTGAGCTCCGGATGGCTCCTGACCTTCACTCTTTCCGCCGTGATCTGAAAACTCACCTATTTGAACAAGCCGGCCTGGCCTGATGGGTTTGGGGTATTTTAATTGTAATTTTAATTTTAATTACCTTTTTATTGTAATTGGGCTATTTTATTTAATTCTCATTTTAATTTTTATATATTGTATTTTTATTGTATCTTATTGCCCTGTACACCGCCCTGAGTCCTTCGGGAGAAGGGCGGTATATAAATCAAATTAATAAATAATAAATAAATAAATAAATATGCACGTACATACTGTTTGTGTGTGTGTATACATGCACAACATACATGTTGTCCATAGAAAGTGAAATGGAAGTGAGCAAACTTTACTTTGATAAAAATGTTATAATTCTCAGTAGTTTCATTTGTCCTTAAGCAAATTCATCAGTAAGACCAGAATGATAAGTAATTGGAGCAATGCTCCAGAATTAAAATGTAACTGATTTGCATGTGTTTCAAAAGATCAGGAAAAGATATCTGGTGAAGACCTGCTGTCTGATTGCTAATAATGGATTTATGTACCTCTAGCCTGAGTTTACATATGGCAGTGCCTTACATCACTATGATTCTTCACAACTGAATGAATCGTGATCTATTCTGCATAATGCTGCATGGCTTCAGATCTTTGGTTTATTAGCTCTAAAGTTACCTTCCAGAAAACTTTCAGAACTTTGGGCTACACTCCCAAGAATGTTTCTTAGAGATTAATGGAATATTTATCCAAATTAATAGGGTGGTGTAGTAATAATAGAGGTATACATTCGGAATAGTGTGAACTCCAGTGAAAATGAGCCATACCAAAATGTACAATTATTTTACATCTCTCCATAGAAAAAGCCACACATTATTATTTCCAAGCCTCCATCCTGTTATCATTGCATCTGATCCTAAGACATTAAGGAACTCATTTATTCTATAGCAATATGATGTTCTGTGAGATGAAATAACCATCTTAAAATGACTAATGGCCCTGATAATATAGGGCAGCTGGCTCACCTATGTTTAGTCTGAACACTGCAAATCATTGGCTATTGCCAGCCAGCTTGCTAATACCATGAGACCTATTTCTTCAAGAAAATGTAGATTTATGGATAGGGCTATTCTCCCCCTCCCTTTTAATCTTGATGCCTCCTGGCTGGACCATGATAAATGAGGTAGCTCCTTCAGTGGCAGAGAGGAGGGGCAAGAATCATGATATGAAAAAGGAGGAAGGTCCTGAAAGAAACGAGTGGCATTTTTCTCTTGTCTCTGAGTTTTCAACACATTAAAATTCTCAAAGGATATCAGTATATGAATCAGTTAATGGAGCCATGGCTTCAAAACAAAACATAGACACAGTGTTTGTCTCAAAACCTTTGGTGATTCCCCCCCCCCTTTTGCCTATACAATTTTATGCTTTTTAAATCCTTCTAAATAGCCATATAAATTAGAATTTATCTTCTTGGTGAACTGTTTGCTTAGAATTTCCCATCAGAAATCTTCAGGCAACCTGATGTCCTTCAGATATTTTGAACCAGAGCTGTGACATTGTTAACATTGGCCATGCTGGTCAGACATTCGATTTCCCTAGCTCCTGCTATGAGATCTGTCTTACCCATTTTCAGTCTTTGCACTTTACTATGTAATTAGAATTACAGAATAGCAGAATTGGAAGGACCTTGGAGATCTTCTAGTCCAAGCCCCTGCTTAAGAAGGACACCCTATACTATTTCAGGCAAATGGCTATTCAGTCTCTTTTTAAAAGCCCCCAGTGATGGAGCACCCACAACTTCTGGAGGCAAGCTATTCCACTGGTTTATTGTTCTCACTGTCCAGAAGTTTCTCCTTAATTCCAGGTTGCTTCTCTCTTTGATTAGATTCCATCCATTGTTTCTTGTCTTGCCTTCTGGTGTTCTGGAAAATAGATCAAGCCCCTCAAATATTGGAACTCTTCTATCATGTCACCCCTTGTCTTTCTTTTCACTAGACTAAAAGGTAAAGGTTTCCCCGCACATGCGTGCTAGTCGTTTCCGACTCTAGGGGCCGGTGCTCATCTCTGTTTCAAAGCCGAAGAGCCAGCGCTTGTCCGAGGACGTCTCTGTGGTCATGTGGCCGGCATGACTAGACGCCAAAGGCGCACGGAATGCTGTTACCTTCCCACTGGAGTGGTCCCTATTTTTCTACTTGTATTTTTTATGTGCTTTCGAACTGCTAGGTGGGCAGAAGCTGGGACAAGTAACAGGCGCTCACTCTGTTACGCGGCACTTGGGATTCGACCCGCCAAACTGCCGACCTTCTGATTGACAAGCTCAGCGTCCTAACCCAATTCCTGCAACAATTCTTCATATGTTTTAGTTTCCAGCTCCCTAATCATCTTTGCTGCTGTTGTCTATATACAACTGAATACAATCAGCCTCACTAATACATGTTTTTAATCATAATCATGTAGATATGTGACTTGCAAGCTTTTTACTTTGAAGAATTACTTTCTATATTTATTTGTCAGCCAAAGCCCTCTTCAAACATTACTTTTTTATGACAGCTGGCTCCTGTCACATTCTTGAAGTCCTTCAACTCATGTCCAAGAGAATTTATTAGGTCCAGTGAAGCCAGGGGGTGGAGCCAACTGTCATGGTCACAATAAAAGAGGCTAGCAAATGATCCCCAGCCTCGCTAAATAAAGTGGATGAGGAACACTTCTGAAGAGTTCTTTAGCCTTGGCATAGACTTCTCAGGATGAAATAATGTTTTAATAATTCTGTTCCTATGGGACATTCTGTCAGTACATGTTGGATCTATTGCTGAGCCTAACTTGAGAATGCATTCCCAAACATTCCTAAGTGATCTCTATTCTTAGAAGTGCAGAGCAACTCACAGGATGATATTCTAGTCTTGTCCTTGAATCCATCATCTAGTCATGTTTCATCATAGCATTTAAGTCTACAGATAAAAGTCAGAGTTTCTAGTAATAGTCAAGTTATCTAGCCTACACATTCTAACAATTTTGAGGAACACTTCATAAATTTCTTTAAGACTAGCTTACCAAATACTAAAAGCTCAGGGACAGAAATGGGGATAGCTCCAAGTTCTATTTTGATTGGAGAAGGCCTTTTTCCACTCTGAGGAATTGTTTTTAGGAACACTTTCACTTCACACTTTTGCACTAATTCATTAACTTTTTCAATGTGCAAGGAATGAAGTTAATTTCAGGCTCAAGAGAACTACTATGTTAAACATATTTTAGCTGCAGCAATGTCCTATGCTCTTGAAGAAAGCAGCAACAGGTCCCTTGACTCACAAAGGGGGAGGAAATGCAGAAGGTCATACATGCTCACACTCACACACACACAAATGTTTGACTGTTGTGAACTGCATTAGGCAAATCTCCTGTTGTCTATGGTTTCATTCTATTCTACAAAAGTCACTAATTGAGCCCTCAGCAAAGTCAACCAAGAATATAAGGTTCAGAACTTGGAAAAACTAGGTTTATGATTGTGTCAGTTATTAAGTCCAACATAATAAATTATGGAAAGAATGAAGGAAAGGACAAGAAGAATAAGCTTTGTTTGGCTTACAGAGACAAGCATCTTAAGGCAATCATTTTGAAGCCATTACAAGTTTCATTCTGAATGCAGGAATGATGCTGGCTCCCATTACCATTTATACACTTGTCAGAACATCCTACCTTCTATAATAATTTAAATAGCTGGTAACTTATGATAAGAATCACAAAAGTTTTATTGAAACCAATAATAGAGAATTCTGGTCTAGGGAAAAATGATAAGTCATTTATTTAAAGGATGAGATGGAACAGTAACATTCTTGTCAGCTTCTAGAATAGCTGAAAGAGTGCAATCTATTTTTATTATGAAGAAAAATCACTGCAGTAATGATACCAAGGTTTCTCACAAACATGAGCCAACAATTTATTGCAGAAATTAGATTATAGTTGCAATATAAAGTTTTCTTCTAAAGGGAAATAAAATTCATTCTTTGGGACATAATATTCTCTAATCAGATCAAGATTAGTGTTTCTATGTCAATGAATATTTATTAAGGTGAAATTAATTAAATAATTTTTAAAAATCAATATCATTTTTCCCCAGGCCATTTACATCACTTGATCAAATCTTGCAAATTTTAAATGAAAACAATTCCATTAAAAAGTTTGGAGGGAGATCCTTCCCTTTCACAAATAGCTTTCACAGGGAACATAACCAGTTACAAAACAGCAAGTAACCAAAGTAGTAGTGCCATACCTTCTTGCTATGCTTCTTGCAGGAATAATTCTTTTGGCAATGACTACATCTTCCCCTAACTCATGGTATACCAATTTCCCTTGCATGCAGAGCCTCGGGGGAATGAGGGCCAATGCAATATATGAAATCATATGGGACATGGAGCAGATAAATTGGCAAGTGAAGAATGATGTTGTTGAAAAGGAATAAAGTATTCCACAATCTGATGTGATTAATGAGAATTCTCTCATTCTTCCTCTTACCCAACATATTACCTTTGTAATAACCCTTACAGACTAGACAGACCAGTTCACAAGCAAAGGGTTGTTTGATACCATGTATATCCAAGTAGTTTAGAGTTATAGTCACCAACATTTCAAATCTCACTTCAAATACATAGAGAGAGTAATACCTGGATGGTCAATGCCATACTGAGAAGTTGTTTCTACTCTACCTGCTGCCCATAGATGGGAGTCCAGAAAATGTGAATTCATTTCTGGACTTCTATATGCACAGAAATAAAATAGGTTACAATATTCAAAGTTGATATAACCAGTCCCCCCACAAAATAAGAGCCTTGGTGGAACAGTGGGCTAATGCCTCCTTAAGTAACACCAGCTGCCTGCAATTAGTGCAGGTTCGCATCCCACCAGGCTCAAGGTTGACTCAGCCTTCCATCCTTCCGAGGTAGGTAAAATGAGGACCCAGATTGTTGGGGGCAATTAAGCTGACTTTGTAATAATGCTACTTGGGTGTGTGTGTGAAAGCCCTAATAAGCAGGCATATACATAGAATGAAGGCTACTGCTAAGCTTGTAAGCCGCCCTGAGTCTTCAGAGAAGGGCGGGATATAAATGGAATTAAAATAAATAAATAAATAAAAATACATCACAATTAATTTTTTCAGATCATTAAAACATATTCTTAGGTTCAGTTTTTAACTGGCAAAAATTAGAATTAGTCCAAATTCAGGATTCATCTCAAGCTGATTCAAAACTCAATGGATCTTGACAGGAAGAGCACGTTTTGTGCTTTTTTTATTGTTTAACCTTCTGAATAGATCTTCAACAGTGGCCTAAAAGATCTACCATTTCATGCTTGTGAACTCATAGGAGAAAGAGCATTCCAGAATTCAGTTATCACCATAGATGGATAACTGTATGGTTATAAGGGAAGGAGATATTATCAAGGGAAAGGGAAGGAAATACCATCAAGCATATCTTAAGATAGATAACCAAGGTGTTCTCCAGATATGAACATTCCTTAACCAACTGCTTTTGGGTGGAACGTCTGTAGTTTCTGAGTCAGTAGAAGCAACTGTTTTTTATCTATATCACCTAGATGTGAGCCACATTTTTAATTTCCCAAACACAACTATCCCAGGAAATAGTGAGGAATTAAACAAACACAACTATCCCAGGAAATAGTGAGGAATTAAACAATTGGGCATTGTCCCTCAGACATATTTCTAAAAAAATCCAAGGCAGGATGCAGGGTTGGTGTCAATCAAGTGTTAGAATTTTAACATATGCCTAAGAGGGTGACCGCATAGATATGTCCTTTAAGGCTAGTGATGTCTCAGAGATATAGTGATAACCTAGAGGGATTGATGCTGAAATTGATACAAGTAGTCCTTGACATAAGATCATAAATGAGCCAAGTATTACAAGTGTAGATTATAATGATCATTGAACAAGTCACCATGTGCCTTTTTTCAGTTGTCATTAAGCAAAATGAGGCAACCATGAAATGAGTTTGATTTCCTCAATGGCTATTTTTTTTGCCAGAAATTGGAAGTAAATGCTGGAAACTGACAAAAACGCCACAAATCTCAGTCAAGTGACTGTCAGATGCTATAACTGGCCATAAATGTGAGCCAGTTGCCAAGTACCCAAAATACAATCACATATTTGTGGAGGGGGTTCAACTGTCAGAACTTTGAAAGTAGATCTGGAAAGGTCCATTTTTAACTTTGAACGGTTGCCAGGCAAGGACTACCTGTATTCTTTTTGGAGGAGTGGTGATTACAATGTGATATAAAACTTATCAAAAGGTTCCTGCACACATTTTAAGTCTTCTATCTAAAAACTGTGCCATTGGTATTTGGTATTTTCTCACTGAGTTTCAGTGTAAAAATCTTGGAAAGTTTATATTGGCAAGAAGGGCTTCGCAGTTGCTTGTGAACCAAATACTATGGAGTAGTAGATATTTAAGTGAGTCCTTAATTTGGTAATGATTTCAGCAATTACTTCTTGTATCCCAACTTCTCTTTCAAGAAATGAACATTACTGAAAAGAGTAATGTTTTATACATTTCTCCAATTGCTATACGACAAATATCTCACAGTGAAGGAAGAACAATGCACTGGAATTTCATTATATGGTAGTAGTGCACACCCATTATATAAAGCATAAACAAAAGCAATTTGCATACTGGGATTAGTCCTGATTTAAATACTTTTTCTCAAGACACTTTCATTAACCGAGTTGACAGAAACTATCTATTATTCATTTTACCTGCATTTAATTGGAGTTTTAATAGGCAGTGTTATGTCTTCGATGTGGGAAAAATAAAGAAATAGCTTGCTTATTCTACTGCTACGAAAGATCAGCTCAACATAGTTGGATCCTACAGCAATGCATTTATCTTTTCTGATCCCATTGCCATTAATCATTTACCACAAAAAATAAAGATAATACAGGGCTGATGTTTCATAAAACAGTTAATAGTCACCAACAGGATATTTTTGCATGTCTCTGTATTTAGCATATTATTATTTAGCATGGATGAATCATTCTATTCCTCTGAAAATTATTGTATTTTCCTATTTTCCTGCCAAAGTCAAATCCCCACTAACTTAATGTTTGATTAAAAAAAACCAAATACTGGGAAAAAAAATTAAATATTGGATACTCCACAAATTATATATCCAAACCTAGACACAAATGTACCCTAACATAAAATCTTTTAAATATATATTTTCTTAAAATGCATAATGATTCATGTTGTAAATATGATAATACATTTTATTATATAATAGTCAACATTTAGTAATATAATAATAATAATAATAATAATAATAATAATAATAATAATAATAATAATAATAATAATAATAAAAAGAAGAAGAAGAAGAAGAAGAAGAAGAAGAAGAAGAAGAAGAAGAAGAAGAAGAAGAAGAAGAAGAAGAAGAAGAAGAAGAAGAAGAACTTGGAAGGGACCTTGGAGGTCATCTAGTCCAACCCCCTGCTAAGGCAGGAAACCCTATACCATCTCAGGCAAATGGCTTTCCAGTCCCCTCTTAAAAACTTCCAGTGTTGGAGCATTCACCATTTCTGGAGGCAGGTTGCTCCACTGGTTAGTTGTTCTAACTGTCAGGAAGTTTCTCCTTAGTTCTAGGTTGCTTCTCTCCTTGACTAGTTTCCATCCATTGCTTCTTGTCCTGCTTTCAGGTGCTTTGGAGAATAGCTTGGCTCCGTCTTCTTTGTGGCGGCCCCTGAGATATTGGAACACTGCTATCATGTCACCCCTCACCCTTCTCTTCGTCAAACTACACATACCCAATTCCAGCAACCGTTCCCTATATGTTTTAGCCTCCAGTCCCCCAATCATCTTTGTTGCTCTTCTCTGTACTGTAGGCATCAGACTAGAAACCAGGACACCATAACTTCTAGTCCTTTCTTAGACACAAAGCCAGTTGGGTGATCTTGGGCCCAATCATTTTCTCTCAGCCCTAAGAAGAAGGGAATGCCATTTTTGAAAACTTGCGAAGAAAACTGCAGGGACTGCCCAGCCAGTCACTAAGAATTGCTAACACTGATCTGAACATCAAAATAATAATAATAAACAAACAAATAAAAAACTGTAGAAGAGCCTCCTTCAGAAAATTCAAAGAGATACATCATTTGAAGAATAACTCTTCTTCAGTACACATATTAATGAGGCTGATCTGGACTAGCTTCATTCATATATTTCTTTCAGGAAAGAAACAAAGAAGAAGGGATCTGGACCAGGGCTTTTACTGTGGAGTAATCAGACATACAACCAGATCATTGATAATAAAATGTCAAATCTCTAGCAAAGCAACAGGATGTAGAACCTATAGATCCATGGAACATATAGCAAGTAAGTGCCTAACATGTGCCAAACAATGGCGTCAGGAAATTTCCAGAAGCTCTGAATGGAAGCTTTCAGAAACATAATGAATGCTCAGAGAGCTGACAGCAGGCAAGCATACTTTATTATTCTTTGTTTAGATTCAGGTCAGAGTAGAGTTCACTTCTTTTGTGGACTGAGTGGGTACTAATTTCATAAATGTAGCCACAGTTCAAAGACTAAGGTTGCCAGGTCAAAGTTTTGAAAGCTCAATGATGATAGAATCAATAGATGGGACAGTCACTGAGAATGGTACCAGTTTTGGACAGCATGGAACCACTGCAGATGACAATCCATGAGAATTAATACCGTGCTATATACTGTAATTTACAAATGCCCATTGCCTTGGGAAGCAAATGGCAGCAGTTACGTGATCCAGATGTAGGTTGAACACAAGGGACATTCATGTTTCCATCACTTAAATGTTGGAGACATGACTTGCATGCACTATATGTTGCCCTTCCCAGTCTGATACAGCACAGTGGAACAACTAGACTGCCAGACAAATACTTAGACTTTCCAGGTGTATTTGGGGAACTCTTCCTATCAACAATGTGTGATTGCACCATCAATTTGTATTCAGGAGCCCAGCTTCCAGCAGAGATAATAGCAATAGCACTTAGACTTATATACCACTTCATAGTGCTTTGAAGCCCTCTCAGCATATCTATCAGCATATTACCTGGGTCCTCATTTTACTGACCTCGGAGGGATAGAAGCCTGAGTCAACCTTGAGCCGGTGAGATTTGAACAGCTGGCAATCTGCAGTCAGCAGAATTAGCCTGCAATACTGCATTCTAACCACTGTGCCACCACAGCTCTGTAATATTCCACAATATTATTCCATGTCTATTCATGATTTAATCATTCTGAAAGAATATTTGGTGTTATGTACTGGGCTTGTGGTGTTACACCACGTGCGTTGCTGGAGCGGCTAACGGCTCCCCAGTAACCTAGACTAGCCATCTCCGGTCCTGTAATTGGCTAGTCCCAGGCAGCAAGAGTGGGTTCAAACCTATTGGCTGCCACCTAGGGGCTAGACTATATATTGTGGCTGGTTGCAGCCCAAGCTTCAGTACAGTTCTAGCAAGAATAAAGAATGAGTTATCTTGTACTCAGCCTCGTGTCTTCCTTCCTGCACCAAAGAGCTCATGACTTAACATTTGGATATCAACATTTTTTTTTTAAAAAAGGATTCATTTACCTTTACAAATCCAACATGGGGAAAGGGGTGAGTGGACTCAGAAGAAAACTGGAGTGTGTGTGTGTGTGGGGGGGGGTGTTTTTCATGTGGACTGTGCATACTACAAAAAATTGAAAAAGTTAACTATTACAAACTGCTATTCTCTACTCCTTATTTTGGATCTCAGAGGCTGCCTTTGCTGAAAGCAGTCTGAGATTCCCAGGGGAAGGCCAGGAAAGGTTAGTGCTCAATCACTCCAGGGAACAAAGCCATATGCTTCAGTATAGCTTCAGAAAATTGGAAGGTCAAAACCTGAATGAAGGGATGAAAAGGAATTTACGGTAATTAAAAGGCCAAAGTGTTCAATAAAAGCCTAACTGCTTCAGCTTGCTAAACTGTAACCCCAGCTGTAACAGGGGACAAGGCAAACGGCACAAACATGAAAGATATGCACATGTGTACAGTTCAAAGGAGAATGGAAGGATGTTTTGGAAAGCCATGCCACAGTACTGCTGATGTGTTAATTCTGAAAGTTTTATGGTTAGCTTAGAAGCACGATTATTGCATTTCTGCTTAAAATGGTTAAAAGGAACTATAAAGGGGCAAGAATGATCGTCAAGGGAACGTCTTGGGACTTTGTGATGTGTAACCGATGGTAACTGTTGCATAAAACACACTACGGGACATTGATGGGTAGGCAAGCTCTGAGGGAGACTGTGTCACTTTCTGCAGAATAAAGTTTTCGTTAGGGATCTCCACCTTGGTATCTTCAATTTTAGGTATAGATACTCCAGGGACCGGACTTAGTGTGGGGCTAAGACAGCGCCTTCCAAAGTTTTTTAAAAAAAAATCAAATTAGAGTTAAGGAGCGCTTACAATTTAATCAGAATGAAGGAATTAATTTTTAATTTAATTTTTAATTTTAATTCCATTTATATCCCGCCCTTCTCCGAAGACTCAGGGCGGCTTACAAGCTTAGCAGTAGCCTTCATTCTAAGTATATGCCTGCTTATTAGGGCTTTCACCCGCCCCCCAAGTGGCATTATTACAAAGTCAGCTTATTGCCCCCAACAATCTGGCTCCTCATTTTACCTACCTCGGAAGGATGGAAGGCTGAGTCAACCTTGAGCCTGGTGGGATGCGAACCTGCACTAATTGCAGGCAGCTGGTGTTACTTAAGGAGGCATTAGCCCACTGCTCCACCAAGGCAGTGATACTTGACCTGATCTACTTTGAAGAGATGACATCACCCAGAAGTCCAACCCTGTGCAGCTAAACTGTAATTTACTTTGTTTCAAGGCTGAAATTTCCTCCAAATCCACAAGCATCCCCAAAGCAAAGATTCAGCCTTGTCGGATTCTGTTTTTCTGAACAGCCACTTCAGGAAAGTGATAAGCAGAGGAGGAAAGGGAAAGCCATGAGTTTTGTCTTCTCTGCCATATAGCACTCTTACAAAAAGTCAGCAGTGGGCAAAACGAATGACCTCAAACATTAAGAAAATAGTTGTTTTTTTTTAAAAAAAAATACTAGTATGGAGAGTTTGGCCTTTTTTCCCCTTTTTCTTTCCTACAAAGGTTAAATTCCAAAAAAGCATTTATAACTCCCTAAGCATTTTTTATTAAAGTAGTTCTGAAGAACTCATTTCCCTATTTTCCCTTAAACTGATCTCATAACCATAAACCGGATTATACTGCTGAAGTCTGTATAAATTATAAAGTTGCTTTGTAGAGGGAGAGAATTGGTAAGGCTGCTGAACACAACAGTTGGACTTCAGCTTTTAATTCTTTTTAGCATTCGTATGACAGGCAGCCTCAGAGATAAAACATTATTTTGTTCTCTAGACAAGATTTCACACTGTAAGTGTTCCTGGAACTTTCAGCCATACTGAAAATGATATTTAATGTCTGCCCTTTGGGGTGTTACTAAAAGACTGATGATTAACTGTATGATTGGCAGCTAACTGTAACTATGATATTTAAATCAAAATGATTCTACAAAAACCAGCTTGTTGGCATTATAGACCTAACCATTCTAATCACTGCATCACCATGGCTCTTTATGTATTCCATACAGTTTAAAATGGCATTCTGGATATCCCTAATACATTTCTCATTGGAGAAATTGTTTTCAATTTTCTGTTCATCCATCTGTTTGGTCTTCTACAACAAAAGGTATAAAGAAAATATAAGAAATTCACACTTTTCACTTTTATGTGAATAGTAATCCAAATTCTGGATAGACAAACAATAATTTTCTCTCTTGGTTTGTGTGCTAATATGTATTGATTGCAGCTTATGAAAATACAGCCAATTTCACAGAATAGGTTGGATGCATGATTCTCTTTTACTGACAGGTTAACTATATTTTGTTCACTTGGACTTTTCAAGAATTGAGGTTACCATAGCAACAGGAGAATGTTCAGTTCTTTGATTTTTAACAACAAAATGTAAGAGCATGAAAGAGTAACAGAAATAAGTCCCGACAGAATAACTTGTGCTTGGCATGGAGTTTTTGAAAGCCACATGCAAGTCCTTAGGACACATGTTTGTGACAACCCTGTTGTATCTGAGCAGATCTGAGTACTTCAGTGCTTCAGTGAATGTAAGAACCACATTGTTTAGTAATCTATGTAACTCATAGAATGATCATTTGAAATCTATCCTTGTATTTAGTATATGGGCTGAGGATGTACTTTACCCTTCTGTAATATTACTGGTTCAAAAGCAAAATGCATGTCACTATCCTTTCATGTCACATGGGTTTTAGAGCAATTACAAAGACAAAAATTACCAGGCTGCAGGAATGGAAAGGAATGTGTTATCAATTTTTCACTTCACAAAACTATCTGGTAAGTGGAGTGCAATTGCCCTTTGATAGTCACACTTTCCTGAACATTACAATGCAGTTCTCTTAACATAAAAAGCATAGACATTTGCATACATTAAGGAAAAATGTGAATGAAAGCAATTTGGTTGCAAAAATGTGCATATTGGAAAAATACACATTTTTTTGGAACTCTGAATCTGTGAATAATGATTTTCAGTGAGGAAAGAGCTCATCTGCTCTTTCCTCACTGAAAACCTCAGCCAGGTACCTGTATTCCTCTGGTATCTCTGGTAATCCCTTCTCTTTCCCCACTGCTGCTGTCTCCTCCCTCTGGGTTGGGGGGGTGCTTTTGGAGTCTACGTTCTTCTGCCCCCCCTTTGGGAAGTTGAGTTCTGCTGTCCTCCAGTTTATCCCGGGGTTCCATTTCTTCAGCCATTCCAGTCCTAGGATCATTGGGCATTCCATGCCTGGGGCCACTATAAACATTATGTCCTCCTCATGGGGCCCCAGTGATAGGTGGATTGGTAAAGTGGCTAGGGTGGCTGGTCCTCCCCCTGCTATTGTCCCATCTAATTGACTAAAAGAGATTGGATGTTTTAGCCTCCTCACTGGGATGCTCAATCTCTCCACCAGCGTTGGGCTGATAAGGCAGCGGATGCACCCAGAGTCTATCAGAGCTTTTATTTTGGCTGCTTCAGGCATAGGGGAAGCTAATATAGTCACTGTCTTAAGTATGGGTGGAAGGGGTCCACTTACCAATGGTTCTCCCTCTGAGCTGTCTTCCGAGTTGTCCACCGTCCCTGCGGTGCAGGCCGGAGTCCAGTCCCAGTTCCTGGCAGGAATTGTGGACTCTACAGCCTCTGTCCCCTTCATGGAAGATTCTTTTGTGTTGCCTTGGGGCTTCCCCGGCTTCTTGGAGGATGATGCCTCTGGTTTTCGTGGGGGGGCTTTTGAACGACATTCTGCAGCACGGTGGCCCTCTCTCCCGCAGTTGAAGCAACTTGTTGATTTTTTGGCTGTGGCTGGTGGGTTTTCCCCCTCGCGTGTTTGCTCGGGTGGCAGGCGGCCCCATGGTTTTCCTCTGCAGTGTCTCTTCAGTAGGTCTATTTCCACTTCCTCCGCCAGGATGTACCAGTCGTCGAGGTGGGGTGGGTCTCCTCGAGGCAGGCAAGCATCATACAGGTCGTAGTTCAGACCGTCTTTGAAATGGCTAAGGAGGATGTCTTCTGGCCAGTTCAGCTTGCTGGCAATGGCTCGGAATTCTTGGGTATAATCAGCCACTGCTCGCCTGCCCTGCCTCACCGTTTTGATTCTCTCCCGGGCCTTACGGTCAGCCAAAGGATCCTTGAACCGTCGCCTCAAAGATGACATGAATCGGTTGAAGTCATTGAGTTCTGGGGCGTTGGAGTCATGCAAGTTCACCACCCAGTCTGCAGCCATCCCGTCCAGGGCAGATTGCACAATTCGGATGCGTGTTTTGTCACTGGGGATGTCCCGTCCATACTCTTCCATGTAGCTGAGGACTTGGGTTAGGAAAAATCCCAGTCGTGATGGCTCCCCCTTGAATTTGACTTCCAGGGGTGGGAGTCTTTGGCTGGAGCGTTGTCTGCGCCGTGGCCGGTATCACTCCTCATCCTGGTCCCCATCTGTGGTTCTGGGGGGGGTACTGCTGAGGCAGCAATTCCTGTTCCATTGGATGGCCCCGGGGTTTCAGGTGTTGGATCCCCTCCGTTACCTTTCCAGTTGCGTCCCCAGGCGCTGTGTTCTGAACCAGCCCTCTTCTGGCCTTGTAATAAGGCAAACCCCTATTCAGAAAGAAGAGACTGGAGAGCGTCCAAGGCTAAAAGGCATCTGCCAAGATTTATTACGCAGTTAACAAAAACACTAGAGCTTATCTTCTCAAGCGGAAAAGTTGCTTTCAGCAACCAGCCCCTCCCCAAACACTCCTTTTATAGAGAGCTCAGGGCGTGGTCTCCCTGTGCCTCCTCCCGAGGAGTCTCACAGCCTTTCTTTGTTTGTTCCTGCTCGACTGCCTCCTGCGTCGGGCGTCCTTGAACAGGGCCAGCTGTGGGTCATCTTCCTCCGCACTCTCGGGCTCACGCAGCTGAGAAGAGGTCCCCGGCTGAGGGCTCTGCAAAGCCTCCAAACCATCATCAGCCGGTTCGTCTCCCACACGGTCCTCCTCCCCTTCATCTGAGTCATCCGACACATCTGAGCCGGCTGCCGAAACCACAGGCTGGCCCTGAGTCACAACACTATCCCGCACCGCAGGGCCCTTCCCCCGAGTCTGCCGATCCAGATGCGGTCGGGATGGGAACTGTTCGTGAAACGCAGTCACCAACGCAGGGGCATGAACGGCGGTCGCGTCTTCCCATGTGAAGTCCTCCGGCCCGTACCCTTTCCACTCGATCAGGTACTGGAAGCGACCTTTCAGCCAGCGGGAATCCCTGATGCTGGCGACCTCGTACTCGGGGGTGCTGCCTCCATCATGAGTTCCTGATGGGGGAGGTTCCGCTTGGCGAAGTGGACAGGCCGGTTGTTCGGGGACCAACAAGGACCGATGGAAGACGGGGTGCACGCGCAGGGAACGTGGCAGAGTTAAACGATAGGCGACCGGATTGATGACGGCCTCGACTGGGAACGGACCAAGGTAACGGTGGTCCAGCTTCCTCGCCGGCCGAGTGGATGGTAGGTTCCTGGTGGACAGCCAGACCCGATCCCCCACCGATAGTGGAGGCGTATCCCTTCTCGACCGATCGGCGAACCTCTTGTAGTCGGCCTTGGCCTTCTCCAGCTGCCGTCGCACCAACCGATGGATCGCCTGTAACTCCGCCATAAATTCGTTCGCTGCCGGCTCTGATGAGTCCACAGGAGAAAGGGGGAAAAACCGGGGGTGATAACCCACATTGGCCAAGAACGGTGTCATCTGCGTGGAGGTGTGCTGCGAGTTGTTAAAGGCAAACTCGGCTATGGCCAAATAGTCCACCCAATTGTCCTGCTGCAGGTTAACGTAGCAGCGCAGATACTGCTCTAAGATGCCGATGACCTTCTCGGTACCCCCGTCGGTTTGTGGATGATGCGCGGACGAGAGGCAAACCTTAATGTCCAACGCCCGCATCAACTCCTGCCAGAAGCGGGCTGTAAACTGGGCCCCCCTATCGGAGATGACTCTATCAGGAAGGCCGTGCAGCCGGAACACCTGTTGGATGAACATGCGACTAGTGGCGCGAGCTGACGGTAAGCCGCGACAAGGGATGAAGTGCGCCATCTTGGTCAGCATGTCCACCACCACAAACACTGTCGTGAAGCCGGAGGATGGGGGTAGATCCGTCAGAAAGTCCATGGACACAGCCCCCCAGGGTCTCTTGGGTGTTGGCAAGGGCTGCAGTAAACCAGGCGGGGCCCCTGTCGCTGACTTGGCCTGCCTGCAAGGAATGCAGGAGGTGACATAAGACTGGACATCGTGTCGGACTCGGGGCCACCAGAAGGTACGGGAGACCAGGTTCAGAGTCTTGAACAGGCCAAAATGCCCCGCAGCCGGGTTATCATGACACTGGCTGAGGACGAGTCCCCTGAGTGGCCCTCCTGGAACATAGAGCCGGTCACGATAATACAGGAGTCCATCCGTGACCGACCAAGGTGAATCTGGCCCCACCTCTTCCTTCCGCTGAGCCACCCACACCTCCTGCTGCTGCGCCTCCCGGATCCGAGCCCGTATATCCACCGGCTCCCGCACCGCAGCAAAAGACTCGACGGGGATCACTGTCCTGGGCGGAAGCTTGTCTTCCGCTCGGGTGTACTCGGGCTTCCTGGACAGAGCATCCGCTCTCTGGTTGTGTCCGCTTGGTATGTACCGCACCCGGAAGTCAAACCTCGCAAAGAAGAGGGACCACCGGATCTGGCGTTGGTTCAAATTCCGAGCGGTCTGCAGGCTTTCCAGATTCTTGTGGTCCGTCCGGACCTCGATCTGATGCCGCGCCCCCTCCAGATGATGCCTCCAAGCCTCGAACGCCGCCTTGATGGCCAGCAGCTCCTTCTCCCAGATGGTATAGTTGCGCTCCGAGGGGTTCAATTTCCGAGAGTGATACGCGCAAGGGAAAAGGGTACCGCTGGGCGTCGTTGCCTGGAGTAACACGGCCCCAATGGCAATGTCGGAGGCGTCCGCCTCCACGACAAACGGCCGTTGCGGGTCGGGATGTTTCAAGATGGGCTCCTTCATGAAGGCGTCCTTCAAAGCCTGGAACGCCTGTTGTTCGGGGGCGTTCCACTGGAACCGAGTCTTCTTCTGCAGGAGCCGGGTGAGGGGGGCTGTCAAGGCAGCAAAGCCAGGGATGAATGTCCGATAGTAGTTGGCAAATCCAAGGAGTCGCTGAACGTCCTTCACGCGACGCGGGGGTTGCCAACTCTGCAACGACTCGACTTTACTCGGCTCCATGGCGATGCCCTCAGGAGACATGCGGTGACCCAGGAAATCGATGGTCACCTGGTAGAACTGGCACTTCTCCAACTTGGCAAACAGCCGATGTTTCCGGAGGCGCTGCAGGACCTGACGGAGATGCTGATGATGCGCTTCACGCGACGGGGAGTAAATCAGGATGTCGTCCAGGTAAATCACGACAAACTGGTCCAACAGATCCCGAAAGATATCGTTCATAAAATGCTGAAACACAGCGGGGGCGTTGGTCAGGCCAAACGGCATCACCGTGTACTCGAAATGTCCATAGCGAGTACCAAACGCCGTCTTCCACTCATCCCCCGGCCGAACCCTGACGAGGTTGTAAGCTCCACGCAGGTCCAGTTTCGTGAAGATCTTAGCCTCCCGGAGTCGGTCCAAGAGCTCGGGGATGAGGGGCAGCGGGTAGCGGTTACGCACCGTGATGGCGTTGAGTTTCCGGTAGTCACAGCAAAGCCGTAACTCGCCCGACTTCTTTTTGACGAAGAGCACGGGCGCAGACACTGGCGAGGACGAGGGCCGGATGAAACCACGAGCCAAATTCTTTGTCAGGAAGTCCCGCAATGCAGCCAACTCGGGCTCCGACATGGAGTACAAACGCCCCACTGGGAGAGGCGCATCAGGGACTAGGTCAATGGAGCAGTCGTAGGGCCTGTGCGGGGGTAATTGGTCCGCCTCTGACTCGCTGAACACGTCAGCAAAGTCGGACAGTTCGGGAGGCAAGGAAATCCCTGGGGAACCCACCACCTGGCCGGCACAGATATGACGGGTGTGGTCCACGCACTGCAAACTTGGAAAGGTGACCAAGTTCTGAGACCAATAGATCTGTGGATCATGCGCCCGGAGCCACGCCAGTCCCAAGACCACGGGGAAGTGCAGATCCGAAGTGACGTAGAACTGAATGGCCTCCACATGGGTACTGATGGCCATACACACGTGTTGCGTGGCGGCCGTAATAGGCCCGGACAGGAGCACTCAACCATCGATGGTCTCCACAAGCATGGGCGGATCCACTGGACACTGGGGAACAGCCCATTTGGCCACAAAGGCCGAATCCATAAAGTTAGTGGTAGCCCCAGAGTCAATTAAGGCATGGACCGGAATCCCCTCTGGCTTGCCAGGAAGGATCAGACGTGCCTCCAAAATCAAATGCCGTGGAGGTTCACAGGCACCGTCGGAACGGCATCGCTCGGCGTGGTCGTTGTGGGTCGCCCGATCTTTCACACTGTCTAGATCGGGCTCGGGCCGTTTCCCGACAGCAAAGCAGGGGACTTTCTCGGGGCCGGCTTGGTCACTGATGCCCGCTGACGCTTCTTTGGACAAGAAGCAGCCAAATGTCCAGGGTCCCCACAGTAAAAACACAACCCCTCCGATCGTCGTCTGTCCATTTCCGTCACCGATAGACGGGACCTGGCGGCACCCAGCTCCATTGGCTCCTCCCTCTGGACTGGGGGCTCACGCACCACAGGGGCGGCAGGGGTCTGTGGGGTGGCACGGCGACTCTTTCGCTGCTGCAACCGGGCATCGATCCGCAGACAAAGATGGATCAGCCCATTCAGATCTGAGGGAATGTCCACGCGGGCCAGCTCATCCAACATCTCCTCTGACAAGCCATCCTGAAAGGCATCCACGAGCGCAGCCTCATTCCAGGCAGAATCCTGGCTAAGCAGCCGGAAATCGCTGATATAGGCCTGTAGAGGGCGCTGACCCTGCCTCAAAACTTTCAGGCGTCGGGTGGCAGTCTGCGCCTTAATCGGGTCCTCGTACATGAGGCGCATATGGTCACAAAACCCCCCAAAGTTATCCAACAAAGGGCTAGGCTGTGCCAACAGAGGCGTGCCCCAACGAGCTGCATCTCCCGACAGAAGGCTCAACACGAATCCCACCTTATCTCGGTCAGTGGGGAAATCAACTGCTCTCACGCTGATAAAAAGCTGGCATTGTCCCAGGAAGGCAGGAAACAGTTCTGGATTACCAGCAAATTTATCCGGCATAGCTATCTGACATTTCCTCCTGGGTGGGGGTGCAGCATGTACCTGAGCTTGCAGTTGAGCCACCTGAGCTGCCAGCAAAGTAAGTTGCTGAGTGAGCTGGGCACTCTCGGCAAGAAGCTGCTCCATCGTAGTAATAAGGGGTGGGGGCTGAAAGCAAACTGTTCTGAACCAGCCCTCTTCTGGCCTTGTAATAAGGCAAACCCCTATTCAGAAAGAAGAGACTGGAGAGCGTCCAAGGCTAAAAGGCATCTGCCAAGATTTATTACGCAGTTAACAAAAACACTAGAGCTTATCTTCTCAAGCGGAAAAGTTGCTTTCAGCAACCAGCCCCTCCCCAAACACTCCTTTTATAGAGAGCTCAGGGCGTGGTCTCCCTGTGCCTCCTCCCGAGGAGTCTCACAGCCTTTCTTTGTTTGTTCCTGCTCGACTGCCTCCTGCGTCGGGCGTCCTTGAACAGGGCCAGCTGTGGGTCATCTTCCTCCGCACTCTCGGGCTCACGCAGCTGAGAAGAGGTCCCCGGCTGAGGGCTCTGCAAAGCCTCCAAACCATCATCAGCCGGTTCGTCTCCCACACGGTCCTCCTCCCCTTCATCTGAGTCATCCGACACATCTGAGCCGGCTGCCGAAACCACAGGCTGGCCCTGAGTCACAACACGCTGCCTCGGTTGCGATTTTCAGCTATCTCCTCCCTCAGTGAACTCAGGGTTGCTTTCATCAGATCAATGGCCTTTTCCAGGATCCGCTCCTCCTCGCTGGCGTGCAGGGAACTCTCCATCTCTTGCCTCCATTCCGGTTGGTGGTTACTACGCCTCAGGGTCTTTTCTCCCGAAGCCTTTTCCCACTCACTTTTCCTTCCAACGCCCATCGACCACCGGGGTTTTCGGTCGTACTGCTCCACCGCTTCTTCCCCGGGGGAATATGCTGCTTCAGCTTCCCATTGTCTCTGGGATTCCATTTGGGGGGAAGACTCCCCCTCCATGGGGCTTCCCTCCTCTCTTGCTTCGTCGCCAGACATTTGTATTTGTTGCAAAGTCCCCCGGTAAGGTTTTCCCTTCCATGTTGACTCTTAAAGCAGATTCCGTCTACTGTCAGGACCCACCTCAATCCACATCTTAGGAAATAAGAACTCTTGGATGCAAGTTTAGTCCAAAAGGAAAATGTTTACTAGGAAGGAATCGATTGTGGGAATACAAGACGGAATCTGACAAAGGTTACATTTCAATCCTATATAAACCATTCCCATTTCAGCCCCTCCCCTCATCCATTTGGTCAGGCTGTCGTCAGTTGCTAGGTGTCAGGTCCTTCCATGGGAAAGGGAACTCTCCTTGGTTTTATGGTTATTGCTTCCCTTTTCAGTTGTAAATGAAGACACAAACCAGATCTGTCTGTCCCCTCCCTTCCCCCGTTAAAACATCCCCTGTTGTTTGAAAATCGCTTTAGTAACCATCCTCTCCCCCCCCCTCGGAGAGATGGCAGAATCCCCAGTAATAGCACGTTGTTCTACCTATACAATTATGAAATGTGATATAAAAGGATTCTGACAAATGCCATTGATTCAAAAACACTTTTCCAGCATAGTGTTAAAAAAATGATCCCTTTTTTTCTCACCTTAAAATTACCATCAGGAACATTTTCATTTTTTAAGGCTACAACTGATCTGGTATTTTTAATCTCTGTGTAATTTGAAATGCATAGTATTGCAGGCAAATATATAGAATTCAAGTTAAAAGATTGGAGTAATCAATGGTTTATTACCCACAAGTGTCTGAATTATGCTGTGACTGAATTTATACTCCATAAACATAGTAGTTTGTAAATTACAATGACTAGGGTCAAACAACATATTGGACCTCCAATTAGAGTGATCCTGCACTAGAGAAAGAACACATTTTGTGTTTTCCACTTTTCTAGTGGGCCTTCATTTTCTCAAATTGAAGGACAGCTACTTTCATTGACATGCAGTCCAAATTTAAAACAGGAGCCTTTAAAAGAGATTTTAACTTACTTATTTTGCTTGCTTATCTTTTAAAAACTTTGTGTGCATTTGAAATCTGTGAGACTTTATATTTTACACTCTCCTGTTCTTGAGAAACGACCAAGTGATCACTTGACCACACAAACTGAAGTGTGGTAATAATGTTGACTGTATGATGTTGTGTGGCCAAGCAATAGTTGATGTGGCCATTTGATCACTTCCTGAGACAATACTGAGGATGGAAAATAGAGTCAGTTTGGTGTAGTGGTTAAGGTGTTGGACTAAAAACCAGGAGATTGTGAGTTCTAATCCTGCTTTAGGCATGAAAGTCAGCTGGATGACTTTGGGACAGTCATTCCCTCTCAGCCCAACCCACCTTACAGAATGTGCATTGTGAGGAAAATAGAAGGCAGGAATATTAGGGTTGTTTGCCACCTTCAGTGTTATATACTACACACGCACACACACACACATGCACACACACAAAACAGGTTTGGAAAAATAATAATAGAAGCATCATGGTTTACTAGTGTCAATCAAGAGGGTGCCAAAGTAAGTACAGAAGAGAAGTACAAGTCTTCAGAACTGGGCCCTTTGAGGCTAACAGTTTAACTCCAGTCAAAAATTTCTCAAGAGCAGAACATGTTCCTTGGGAATTAATGATCCCCAGCTGTGCTTTGGATAGAAAATTGGTCAGAGGATTAGAAGACCGTCTTCCCAGTCTATCATTTTCTAGATGGGGTCATTCTTTGAATGCATAATTCACAATGTCCCAAGTAAACATTGCAACACTGGATGAACAATTACAACTAAAAAGTTATCATCTTAAATCATTATGATAAAGAATATAGATGACTTTATTGTCATTCTTTCAGATGAATGCACTGATTTTAACAGGACAATGTTTGCTTTCTAACCTGACCTGGTACCAGTTCTTTGCATGCTATCATCAAACAAACTGTATGGATAATAGGATAGTTGAAAGAGAACATGTTTTAATAATTTTAATTTTAATTTTTGTATCTAACTTTTATGTATTGCCCTGTTCACCGCCCTGAGTCTCTTGAGAGAAGGGCGGTATATAAATTAAATAAATAAATAAATAAATAAATAAATAAATAAATAAACAACAACAATAATATTCTGTACTGTTAAATGATTTTCCTGTCCCAATTTTCTTGAGAAAATGGAAATGGTTCTTGTTCATCTTCTTATGAACTCTTTAAACTCCTATAGGCTATGGTTTAACTCAGGGGTCTTCAAACTCGGCCCTTTTATGACTCATGGACTTCAGCTCCCAGAATTCCTCAGCCAGCGTGCCTGGTTGAGTAATTCTGGGGGTTGAAGTCCAGGAGTCATAAAAGCGCTGAGTTTTAAGACCACCCCCCTTTAACTGACATCACACCAAAACTTAATTTTATGTTTGCACCATCTTCTTTTGAATCTATCCAGGAAAACATTTTATTTCTTAAAAGAGAAGCAGTTGAAAGCCACAAACTAATAACCAAGTGACAAGAATGAACTTTTAATTTCTTAGACTCTTGAAATAGGCAATTTCCTAGGAGGATATACAAATGTGTTGATAAATTAGCCTCCTTTTTATTGCCTATTCTCTGAAGCCTATTTCCAGAAATTTCCATAGAAATCTGGTACAAATAGTAAGAGCTCAAGTAAATTGCGAAATGATTCATTCTACAAAAATGTTCAGAATTTTATTGTGTTGAGAGCTGTACATGTCCTCTTAGAAACTTGCAATAAGTTTATAACAAGAGCTAATATTCATTTTGGGATTGGCAGATATCTTATGACATTAAAACCTGGATTACTTATCTCTTTTCTGCATTTGTAGCCCTCAATTCTTTTAGATTTTTTTTAAAAAATCCTGTCATTATTTTTATAAATGCCTCAAGGCTGCAAACATACCTAATACTCCTTCCTCTTCCTATTTTCCCCACAACATCTGTGAGGTAGATTGGGCTGAGAAAGAATTAGTGGCTCAAGGTCACCCAGCCGGCTTTCGTGCCTAAATCAGGACTAGAACTCACAAACTCCTGATTTCTAGCCTGGTGCCTTAAGGACTAAACCAAAGTGGCTCTTATATTCTGCACCACCAGAAGGATAATATCTTTGAAGTTAAACTTTGTCCACTGGAACTATAATCTAGGAAATTATTCCTACAGGATTTCAGCAGCAATCCTGTTTCCAGATATGAGCATTTTCATGAGAAGGTTGGGCATTCCAAGCTGTTGTGATAACTACAGCTGTGGAGGCAGGAAACACTTAATGCTTGCATTTGCTGAGGATTTTATGCTTCCATTTTCCACTGAGAAGGATTAATAGAACATTTGCACTTGTTCATTCTTTTCAAAATATAAAGAAAGACAGTTGGATAATTATATGAAGAGATACACAAAACGGGTAGACAGGGCAGATGGACTCCTATTAACAGTGGTTGTTAATTGACTTGTGGAGTTAATGTAAGAACAGATTTTCTCCCAATAGTTTGTACACAGGGAACTTGAATTTCCATTCCCACTCTTATAAATGAGAGCTATGCATTTAATTTCATTTGTACTATATTAAAAATCTGATACTATAAACACAGTGAAGATAAATTTTTACTGCTTTTCAGATACTGCCATACCTGTATGCTATTAAATATGCTAAATCCTTGACTGAATGGACTAGTAGGTGTCTGTCAGAGCTAAATGTCCATTAAATCATTAATGGTATTTTACATAAGCATTAAGTTCACATAATGTATATAAAGTGTACTTTGCTTGTAGTGACAAAATTCAATTTGGATTGAAGCCTGAATACAGATTATGTAATTACAGGCAAAGTCTACTAAAACAAGTTCTGCAAAATCTAGGGTTTACTGTAATTACATGCACAATTTTATCTCACAAACTAATTTTAGTTCAGTAAAAATACTACATGTGTTTGATAAAGTAACCAAGGAAATAAAGTTTAAATTTATTAGAGCAATGGTTGCACTGTTTTTAAGCACAGAAGGTATAATAGGGCATCTCAATCATTTTTGCACCAAGTCTTGATTTTTAAATGATGCTTTGTTGAATAAGATAAACTGCTTTGGGAAAAATATCTGCTCAGTTAAATGCAAACACACTTCAAAGTACATTAAGCAGTGAACGGGGCAAGCCTACCCAAATGTCAATCTGTTGTTTTGCATTTCAAATTGTGATTTAAATCTTTTGTAGCTGCCCTTGTTCAGCCTTCTTCACCTTGGGCCACTTTGGATACATTGGGAATAAAGTTGTCAACTATTGGTCATGCTAGATAGAAATTTCAGGCATTGTAATTTCTATACATCTGGGGGGATGCAGCAGTGGGATTCAGCTGGTTCACACCACTTTTGTAGAACTGGTAGCTAAATTTTGCTGAGTTCGGAGAACCTGTTCTGTTCCAGCCTACGACCGTCCCAGTTTGCATGTCAAGGACAACCCCTTTTCTTTTTAAATCAATAGGTTGGAAAAACCCCAACCCTTTTATTTATATACAGTTCAAAATAATTAAGTCCACAAAACAAAAAGCAGCATAATATTTTCCTTAACAAAATAAATGGTTCAAACAGCAAACAAGAGTTAAACAAGAAGATCAGCAAGTACATAAACAGACCAGGATTTCCTTTGGAGTTCTATGAATGGTTGCCTTCAGCAACCAGCACCGCCCACACCTTCCCCTTTTATTAACAGCCCCAAGGTGTGGCTTCTCAATGCCTTCTCCTCCTTTCACTGAGTTGCCTCATAAACTTTCTCTGGTCTGCTCTGTTAAACTGCCTTCTACTTTGAGCGTCTCTAAATAGATTCATCTGTGAAGCCTCAGAGTCGATTTCTCCTCCTCACACAGCTGAGCCTCATACGTAACACGATTGGAGGGGCCCAGCTCTTCCTCTGACTGAGAGTCCTGTAATGCATCAGAGCCTCCCTCAGTCACCAAAGGCTCTCCAAACCCCCCCCTCCTCCTTCTCCTCCTCAAATCCCTCGGACTCAGCTGCTGGGAGTACAGGCTGACACGGAATCACAACAGAACCGTCTGAATGCACACTGCTTCCGGAAGTTCAGTCTAGGCCTTGGAGGCCTGCCAGAAGTGCATGGGTGCCACTTCTGGAAGTCTGTTCTAGGCCTCAGAGGCCTGCATCCAATAAGAGAACTGGTTGTTCAGGTATTTGAATCCCACCACTGGATACAAGTTTAGGGAGAGCTGTCCATACTAAAATGTCCTACATGTAATTAGGAGCCAGAAGGAATATTTTAATTCTTTTATAGATAGTTCTAACTTTTCAACACTCCAAAATGTTCCCCTGTGAAGGATTATGATATAACTTTGTATGTTATATCCCTGGTCTATGTTTCAAGAAATAATTATAAAATATATATATTTAAATAATTCATCCTAATGAATTTCCTAAGCATCAGAAATGATGTTTGTGCATTTCAGTCAAGAAACAAACATATGTTATTATTTGAATACAACTATTTTATTTTGACTATGAATGGGGAAGAACAGACCTGGCTTCAGCCCTAGTAAGAGAGCAAATGGCTGTGATTGTTGATATCTCTTGAATAATAGATTTTCCATCTCTAGGTCCAAATAGAGGTTTATTTCCACAAACAGATTTGATACACAATCTACAGGTCCCCCTAGTCTCACAAGTCCTGCTCACAGAGTAGGGGCAATTACATTTTGTGTGCCCTTGCTTTCTTTCCAGAATTAGGAGTCCCTATACAATTCTCTCTTGTTTTGGTCACCTCCTGTCTATGCTCTACATAAGGCAACCGTTCAAGACCACTCAGGAACTGCAGCTGTCTAAAATGTAAAAGCAATGGTATAGGTCAGGGATATCAAACTGCCAGCCCACAGGCTGGATGCGTCACACTGAAGCCGCACCTACCCCAGCTCCAGCAAGGGGGAAAAAGTCATGATACGCGGCGAGTTTGACACCCCTGGCATAGGCTCACCTTAGTATGCATGCAACATTTCCACCTTTCAAATCACAAAGATTGTCAGTGGGGCAGTTTATGGTGCAGCTTATCTCCTTTAAAGCCCTTCATAGGTCCAGTTGTCTTATGAAACACATGTCTTCTCTGTCACTGTGCCTGCTTATGAAATAGCATTATCTTAAAATCTGGATGTTCCCAATCCTACCTGGTTTTCATAAGGTCTTAAAGACCTAGTTTTTTAATTAAGATAATGATGATCTTCCTTTTTTAAAAATCACATTGGCAGAATTTAATGATAATGATTAATATTTTATATTATGTTAGTTTATTTTTGTTTTAATTGACTTGTTTTGAGTGAGCAGTCATATAAATTAACTAATTGAAACAAATAATACTGAAATGAGTGCTTTTATGTAGAAAGTGATAGTTTGCAGCACTTACTCAGATTTGTCTACCTGGCTCTCAGAAATTATTATATGAAGCACATCGTGGTATGCTACCACTGCTGGTACACCATATTACTTTCTTCCTTTACTATAATATGATGGCATTTGGAAGATGTTTCAACAATACTTCCAGTTCCCTAACAGACAAGATGCAACCGATGGTTACAATGAGATTCAGGGTTAAGTGACCCTCTTTGTTGAATTGTGGACAACATAATGATTCTCATAAAAATCTCAGCCAAGGTAGACTCCTGAAATTCAATGCTTTAGACCAGGGTTTTTCAACCTTTTCACTGACTGTAGCACTTGGCAATATTTGAGTACCAACTAGCAAGGTGTCAAAAACTTGACCAAAAAAAAGGAAAAAAGGGATAAAGTACAGATAGTCCTTGACTTACAACAATTCACTTAGTGATTGTTCAAGGTTACAATGGCTCTGAAATGAGTTATGGCCATTTTTCACATTTATGACCATTGTAGCATTCCCAGGGTCATGTGATTTATATTTGGATGCTTGGCAACTGATTCATATTTATGATGGTCACAGTGTCCCAGGATCATGTGATCCCCTTTTGCAACCTTTTTGACAAGCAAAGTTAATGGCAGGGCTGCTGGTGGCCAAGTGCTAAGGCGGGAATTCCTTCAGACCCTCCCTCCCTTTCATTCCAATCTCCCTCCCTCCTCTCTTCCATCCTGTTTCCCTCCTTCCTTCCCTATCTCCCTCTTTCTCATTCATATCTCTTTCCTTCTGAAGGAAGAATTTGAAAACCCACCCCTCACCCCCATATTTTCCATTTTCCATATATTTATCAAACAAGGAAAAGCCTCCAGAGGCAGAAAAGACAAGCTGCTGAGGTAACTACCTTAAAAAGGCGCATTCCCCTTTAAGAATTAGTTGCTGGCTATAAAGGAAAGTTAAGGAGCCAGGGGCACTTAAGAAAAACAAACAAACTAACAAATATAGCAAGTAATGGCTGCCGGATAAGGCAGCCTCCCCAAATGGCTCCATTCATAAGTAAAGGAATGCTCCAGGCAAAATCCATTCAGGACATAACTGCAGCAAGAATAAGCTATGCACAATGCTGGAAAAATGAACAAGTACCATCAGAAGAAGAGCTAATAAAGAAGATATTGGAATGCGCAGAGATGGGCAGACTAACTATGAGACTAAAAGACAAAGAAGTAACAGAATATTATGAAAGCTGGAATTTATTTTATAAATGGTTGGAAAAAAGAACCCAAGAGTGAAATTTGTCTATGTATTAATGAGTCATGAACTCAGTTCACACGTTGTTTGGAAAATTAACATATGCGTGTAAAGAATAAAAAATAAAATATATATATAAAAAAATACTTCAAAATCCCTTGCAGCAAAACCTACAGCTAACAATAGCAGAGAAATACAATTACAACCCAAAATCCAACACGGGCCCTCAGCCACAATAGAAATTGCCAAGCACTCCTTAAGAACATAAAGCCCACATTGCACAAATCCCAGAACTTCAAAGTCACAAAATCACACGAGTCCTTCCACTCTCCTGGTTTGTTGTTCAGCTGACCCAGAACCGAACTGCTTGAAACCACACTTCACTTCTGCCCATAAACATCTCCTCTGGAGCAGCCGGAGCAGCCAGCTTCCTCTTTTCTCTTAAAGGTATAGCCTCCTGGCTGAAAAGCAAACTCCCGGCTTTTTCTTCCAACACTTCCTTCCTTCCCGTTTTCCTCCTGCTCTACTCCCTCTTTCTCATTGCCATCTCCTTTCCTCCCTCCCTCCCTCACCTCCAGCTAATGCTGCCTTTCTTTATTCCACATGGAGGGTGACCACTCCCCACTTGCCTGTTTGTCTGTCGCTGCCACCTGTGTGCATGCCTGGCACAAATGGATGCCAGAGAAATTGTAGATCGGGTCCTGGCCGGCCTGTTTGATCTCCTCTCCTCTCTCTTCCCCCTCCTCCTTTTTCCTTCGGTGCAGCTTAAGCTGATTCCGCCTCCTCCCAAGGCTGTGTCTTTTTCTCTTCCTCCCTTTCCCGCCCAAACTCCCTCCTTTTATAGTCTCTCCTGTCTCTGCCCCCTTCCTTCTCCTTCCAGGTGAGCCGGAAGTGCTGATGCTGGGGCCTTTGCCTTACCCCAGCCGCCTTGCAGCTCCCTCATGGGAAATCCTGAACTGCGCAGCTTTGGCTCATTCCCTCCCCTACTACACTTGGCGAGGCTGGGCATGGCCGTGTACCACCTGCCAGGTGGCAAAGCCCTGTTTTAGACCAACACTTTATTTCTCTATATTGCAATGTCACAATTCATTTGGTGAGAAAATCTATTTTCTTTTCTCTGGAAACAAAACAAACCTATGTTCCTGCGTGCTGCAGAAATAAGCAGTATCATTTCCTAGCTTTGATGTTTCCTTTATTTCTTTAAGGGAAAAACAAAGTATATATATAAAAGTATGTAAATAAGCTCACTCTTTCTTCCTTTAATCACCAGCCAGACATCATTCTCTTTCTGTGTTTTTTTTTATAAAAAAATCTTATCGTCTTCCTCCTCCTCCTCCTCCTCCTCCTCCTCCTCCTCCTCCTCCTCCTCCTCCTCCTCCTCCTCCTCCCTGCTATCAGTCACTGTGAAATACAATTTGGCACACTAAATAAGACTTTATGCCAAGTTCAGCTTCCCTACCTCATTTCTGTTCTACATACAACAATGTTCCACATGAGATATTGCTTTGAGGGAACTAAACATCTGTAGGACTGCTCTTTGATACCAAATTATCCAAAGCAAAAAAAGTTACTGCAAGCAACTAGCTTTGGATGATTTGGATGAGCGACATTGCATAAATACAGGGAGTCCTTGGGTTACAACCACAACTGAGCACAATATTTCTGTTGCTAAGTGAGACATCTCTTAAGTGAATTTAACCCCATTTCCCCATTTCTGGCTACTGTTGTTAAGTGAATAATGCAGTTCTTAAGCTAATAACACCCTTGTTAAGTGAATCTGACTTCCCCCTTGACTTTGCTTGTCAGAAGGTCCCAAAACTGATCACATGACCCAGGGACAATGCAATCATCATATATATGAGCCAGTTTCCAAGCACCTGAATTCTGATTACATGACCCTGAGGATGTTGCAATGGTTGTAAGAGTGAAAAACGGTCATAAGTCATTTTTACAGGGCTGTTGTAACTATAAATGAACTGCTGTAAGTTGAGGACTACCTGTATAGCAGAACTTGTTCATTCATTTCTGATATTCAAATATATAACTATGAAGGAGTGATCCTTTAGTCACTCTACAAGCTGATTCAGGGGAAGAAGTAGAAAAATAAAAGTAAAAAGACATCTAAACCTATTAGCAAAATGACATACCCTCCTCCTTCTTTGCTGGAATATTCTGCTCTTCCCAATCTAGTTTTATTTTCAGACAATTATCAATGTAAAAATGCCAGCACTTGAGTCTTTCTCAATATTTCAGTCTCTTTTAGAAAAAAAATAAACTTTCGTTCAGTGTCTACTATGCAATCATTGATACATAGGGATGAAAACCTCTGTTGTGTTCTTTATTGAATAATTCATCCTATTCCAGAGCTAAACCCTGAAACAGAACATACTTAAAAATTTACAAATGAACAAAAGGTCTCTCTAATCCATCATCCCACAAAATGGCCAAGCAGACATCTTGTTCCTTGATTTGAATAGCTTCTGTTCATTATGGAAATTTAATATAAATATTAATAGCTTTTCATAGACATATTTTTCACTAATCCTACTTTACAAACATCTAAATCAGTAGCCATCACTAATTTGAACGAAAATATACCTAAAGAGACTTCTCCAAATGCCAAATCTATAATAAAGATGAACTGTTTCTTCATCAGTATTATCCATAAACTAGATTTTAGGGAAAAAATAATGTATGTAGGGAAGGCACAAAGACTTTGGGTTACTCCCTCCACTTCTAATTTATCTTTGTTGATGTGAGTCACAAATCACAATCTGATTTTGCAATCAGAATCTTATCATGTTTAGCTTGAATGTACTTACAGATTACAAAGCCTAAAAGCACAAAAAAGCAAATAATCTAAATTCTTAATTTTGGCATGGATAGCAACTGTAATTTGCTTTTGAGATCTTCTTTTCAACATGGACAAGAGAAGGCTTCATCTTCTAGATTGGTTTCTAGTCCAAAGGCATGTTCTTCTTAGGGATGAGTATCTATTTTTCATTAAAAAATACCCCACCTTCATTTCTGGAGTTGTATATGCAAGTTCATAGATAGAATCCTAAAGAAATAATGTTTAATATATCATGTCACATATATGCATTTTCTAGTTAATTCTTTGAGTCTTTATTGCCACAGCTTTCCTAGTTATAATATGCTGTTTTATTCTTCTCCAAAGTACAACCAGTTATATCTAATTTTTCCCCACCTTTTGACATTAGGAACAGTATAGGGCCAATGCTGTGATGCAGAGACATAAAACAACATCATCAGCTCCTCTTCATCCCTTTTTAGACAGACACATACTGCTGCTAGTGCACAAGAACAAGCACATACTGCTGCTAGTGCACAAACTGCTAGTGCAGGAATGGGCAACTATGTCAACTTTATGAATTGTGGACTTCAACTCCCAGAATCCCTGAGCCAGCTCTGCTGGAATTGAAGCCTACAGGTTGTAATGTTGCCATAGTTGCCTATCCCTGTGCTAGTAAATCACCATCTTGGCTCCCCCTCCAGACAGATACATAACTTTTGTGGCAGTTTCCAAACCTAACAATCAACAAGAGTGTGGTAGGTTGGTGTATCTGCAGAAAGGCAGGTAGGTAGCTTCAGCACCATGGAGAGCTGCAAGTGCTTATTCCAAGAAAGACTGCCTTGTTCATTACTCTTTAACTCGTCTATTTGTCTAATGTGCGAGTGTGAAACTCGAATGCATCACGTGATGTATCATGATGTATCATGACATTTTTTGTCTTTGCAGAGCTGGGGTGGTCGCGTGACGCATCCAGCTCACAGGCCGCCAGTTTGACACCCCTGTTCTAAATCAACTGAAATCCCTATACAAATGAAGGCCAATGCAACAACAACAAAACTAAAACAAAATATATTGAAGTTAGCTGACATGTGGGGGAAAATCTATTACAGGTAATCCTCGACTTACAACAGTTTATTTAGTGACTGTTCAAAGTTACAACAGCACTGAAAAAAGTGACCTATGACCAATTTTCACACTTATGACCACAGTAGCATCCGCATGGTCAAGTTACCAAAATTCATACGCTTGGTAATTGATTCATATTTATGATGGTTGCGGTGTCCTGGGGTCACATGATCCACTTTTGTGATCTTCTGATAAGCACATAAAAGTACATGTCATTACAACAACAACAACAAAAGGAGGGTGGTATCTAAATTAGCTGACCTGTGGGACGAATCAAGATCTATTCAAAATAGGAAACCAAATTGCATAAACTAGTATGTCACAAGGGATCAAACCAGTGTCAAAGAAGCCCAGAAGATAGCAGACGAGATATGGTATAATGCTATTCTTCCTTGTTGCTGGAGTATCAAATATATACTGTGCCTTTCAGCTGAATATTCTTAATAAGTGTAGTATCCATTTTTCTGATGTGTTCCAGTTCCATAGACATATTAAATCTTATGATAATGTTGGAGCTTGTCTTCTAAATTTATTGATTCAATCCAACTCTGTATTTTCAAATTAGCAGTAAATGCTAAACACTGAAAATTGTAAACTGTGCCATTAATAAAAAATAAAACATTAATGCCACAAACCATTAGTATTTGTAGTAAAATGTCAGTGCAATGCTAACTGCTCTAATTGGAAAGTAGCACGTCAGTGAATGGCTATTTTCTTGTTCTCCAACTAAAGAACAGTTAATCAACAAGAAGGAAAAGGAAATGAGCAGATGTATTTTTTTTAACACGAATATAATATTTGGCAACTTGTCGCGTGAACAGATTGGGTTTCAAATTATAAGGGGGTAATGGGAGGGAATTGGAGGCAGGAGATTTTTTATGTATGCCTCAGACCAATAAGGATATTCCATTATTTGCTGAAGAAGGAAATAGCTCTCGTCTTTCATTTGTTGCATATACTGAATATCCATGCCAACAGTAAAATATGCATGCATATATGGACAAAGTCTGGTCATAAAATGTGTTTTTCTTGACAACACGGACAATGTAAAAAATTTAAAAAAATCTTTTTCTAATCTAAGATTTTAAGAGTTTTTGGTGGTCTCTTTAGAACAGGGGTCCCCAACCTCTGAGCTGCAACCCAACTACTGTATCATGGCCTATTTGCAACAGGGCCACGTGATCTCAACACATGCAAGCAGTGGGCTGGTGCGCATGTGCTCACAGCTCCACTTGCACAAGTCGAGCTGTGCATGCATGCATGTGCGCACTGGCCTTCCGGTCACATGAATTGAGCTGTGTGCATGCCTGCACACCAGCCTGCTGCTCACATGGCCCATTTCTACTCTCTGTAAAAATTTACAAAATGCAAAGTAAGAAAAACAGCTATAGAATTTAAAAAGGCATTGTGGAATGCCTTTTTAGTCCTGTTTTCTCAATTTTCCCTTCCTTTTGTTCTATTGAACCCTAATCCAAATATTTTCTTTTTTATATAGAACATTGAGGATGACTGCTAATATCTACTTATTTCATTTGTTATTTTGATTGATCTCATGATTCTTCTTCTAGAAACCATATCACCAATAACTAAATTTCCCTTGTTGTATACTGTGTATATATAAGGTATCCATTCCTACTTAGATTTGGCCATATTTTCATTATGGATATATATGCTGTCAATTTTGCCACTGTTCCAATTTAATATCATTGGCAAAGCTACTCTTTTCCAGTAGCGGGCCAAGTTTGTTTTCCCAACTATTATATATCTTGGTAAATTTAAATTTATAGTTTTTTGCAATTATACCTTTAAAAAAGTGATTTCAGCTCACATTTTACTTTTAGAATTTTCTGAATATTTGAAGGCATTTCTTCCCAGCAGGTTTGAATTTTTTTATATGACCATCACTGATGACAAAATGTTATAGCATTTCCAACACTTATTCTTATATATCTCATCTATTTCGGTATTTATTGACAAAGTTACTCTAAGCTGCAACTTAAGGAAAATTGCTATAAAATGCTTTAGAGTTGGTTAAAAAAAAGATATTGAAGCAAATAAGAACTTTTGGAAATGGCCCGCTAATGGCCCTGTTCACCGCCTTGAGTCCTTTGGGAGAAGGGCGGTATACAAATTAAATTATTCAATTAAATTATTCAATTAAATTAATTATACTAGTGATGAACACATCTGTGATCTTGTTTCCAGCAAATCAGCTCCAATCTGAATCACTGATATGGTTTCAATCAAACAGTTAATTTGAGGCTTCAAATTGTGTTGGATTAATTTGATTCAAAGAAGCAGCATCCATGCATGTACAGAAGAAGCCCTTCTGAATCCAAATGAAATTAGAGATGTCTGAGAGATTTGTTTTGGAAATTATTTAAATAATCTCACATAGAATCTTTAGATCCAAAGTCTTGCACAGAATTCTAGAATAGAATTCCAGCTATTAACTCATTTGGCATAGATATCAATGGTTTCTTCCTACACAATGCTTCCACATCTGCTTTAAATATTCCATTACTTGTGTCTTTTTGGAAAACTTCCTGATAATAATGCTGAATTTCATTCAGTTCATGACTAGTTTATCCTGCATGCTCTAAATTAATTGCAAAGAATAAATATAATAATATATAAGGAAGGGCTGCTAGAATTGGGTATGTCTAGTCTAATGAAGAGAGGGACAAGGGGTGGCATGACAGCAGTGTTCCAATATCTTAGGGGTTGCCACAAGGAAGAAAGAGTCAAGCTCTTCTCCAAAGCACCTGAAGGCAGGACAAGAAGCAATGGATGGAAACTAACCAAAGAGAGAAGCAACCTAGAACTAAGGAGAAATTTTCTGACAGCTAGAACAATTAATCAGTGGACCAACCTGTCTCCAGAAGTTGTGAATGCTCCAACACTGGAAGTTTTTAAAAAGAGACTGGACAGCCATTTGTCTGAAATGGTATAAGGGTTGGACTAGATGACCTCCAAGGTCCCTTCCATCATCATCATCATCATCATCATCATCATCATCATCATCATTTTCATCATATTATTATTATATATCACAGTAATTCTAGTAATAGGCAAGCAGCCTCCATGAATGTTTTAAACAAAAGCAAAATTCTTTTAAGTTTTTATTCATGTACAATCAATAAAAATGAACTGAAAATATAGGAATACTGTATGGGAAAAAATAGGAAGAGCAATGGAGCCCTAATGTAACTACTCAATTTTCTTTAGTTTTGTTATGCTAGAAATGGAAAAAGAAAGAAAAATGAACGATCAATTAACTATTATTTAACAAGTATTTGCCATTGGCCTGGAACTAATAACAAATAACATGAAATGAACCAAGCATAAGAAATTGCCTTCCAATACTGGTAGGTATGGTGGAAGTAATGGGATTGGGAAGGTTGTAACAATATTAGGACATGGAGATGAAAACAATTTTGAGATAGAAAGGAAATGCAGTTTGGTTTGGTAATAAACTGACCAGCTTCCCAGTTTTAAAAGTAGCTATCTTGTAGGAGACACCCAGGCTGAGCTTGAGGGAGGTGTCAAATGTATAATCAGTCTCAAATCCCTTTCTGCCCAAAATAGATCTAAGTCCAGCCCACCCTGAATTCCATTGCCTTTTATCTGCCACGAATTTGCTTTGACAGATTCTTGTAGAGAGCTTAAGCTTGTAATAAATCTTTATATTCAGTTGAACTGCCTGGACTTCCTGATTTCCTACCCTTGACATATCTGCTTTTTTGAAACTTGGAACTTTTCAAAACTTGGAAACTAGAAAGAAGGGAAAGTCAAACCTAGCAGATTCAAGGCAGTTGAGAATTATTAGCTTAAAGTGAATCTGAACAAGTTACTCCATTATGGTAAATTGGATCACATTGATATAGCACAGTATCAAACCAAATCTGGAGGATCTCAAAGTAAAATGAAGAGGTTCAGACCTGGTTGGTTCTTGGATGGAGCTATCAGAAAATTAGTTCGTAGAGACCACCAGGAATTGCAAAGTAATTGTAGAACCTTGAAATAAAACAGAAGATGGATACAGTTCCCAAAGATTGGAGAAAAGCAAATAAATGTTCCTATCTTACCAAAAAAAAGGAAGAAGAGGAGTCTTTTTCTCTGTTTGCACAACTGGTTGCCAAAGATTTTTTTTTCTTCCTATCTTTTTCCTGCAAATGCAGAATTTGTATTGGGTTTTTTTTCAGACCAATCAAATGTTGATCCATTGGTTGTGATAGGAACTGACTGAATGCTTGTTGTCTGAGCCTCACACACACACACACACACAGAGAGAGAGAGAGAGAGAGAGAGGTCCAAAGACACCAAGCCAGCTTTTATCCTTAAGGCAAGACTAGAACTCACAGTCTCCTAGTTTCTAAACTGGTGCCTTAACCACTAATACATTATTTGGCTCTCAGCCAAATAATATATTGCCAGGCTATTAATCTATCATTGTCTATAGACAGGAAATTGCAGATCTTCCACAAGCTAGGTCTTTTAGAAAAAAAATATCACAATATCTTTGAGGGATGGACCATAAGAAAGCCTGAGCACCAAAGAATCGAGGCCTTTGAACTCTGGTGCTGGAGAAGACTCCTGCAATTTCCTTGGACTGCAAGGCGATCAAACCGGTCAGTCCTACAGGAGATCAACCCTGACTGCTCTTTAGAAGGCCAGATCCTGAAGTTAAAACTCAAATACTTTGGCCATCTAATGAGAAGGAAGAACTCACTGGAGAAGAGCCTAATGCTGGGAAAGATTGAGGGCAATAGAAGAAGGGGACGACAGAGAACGAGGTGGCTGGATGGAGTCACAGAAGCAGTAGGTGTGAGTTTAAATGGACTCCAGAAGATGGTAGAGGACAGGAGGGCCTAGAGGAATGTTGTCCATGGGGTTGCGATGGCTCAGACACAACTTCGCAACTAAAACAACAACATCTTTGAGGGAACGTTATCTCTGTGATCCAGTAAACAAGCCATGAATCAAATCTGGTAAACTTTCAGTTCAATTAATAAGTGATTACTGACTAAATTCATATAGTATTGCAGTAATAATCTGCACAGTGACTCAAAATTCTTAAAAAGTTTTTTTCTGTAAACTGTCAGATTTTTTTAAAGTTCCCTTAAAAAAGTGATTCTTCACTAAGCATGTTTTCTACAGAGGTTTTTTTTTAAAGCAAGATTTTATTGAGATGAACAGAATGGGGTTGCAAGAATTCTAGCAACTGAAATATTTTTCATTTAAAACTTTCTGATTTTCATTCTAACAGCCTTCCTATAATCTAACAAGGAAGTAGCTCTTTCCCCGATAACTGAGAAACTTGCAGCTAGTTTTTAATACATGGTCCTCTGAATTGTTAGAAACCAAGTATTACAAAAGCTCTTGCAAAGTTTTAAAGTGTAACAGGAGTTTTGCAATCTTCAAATAGTCATTTTTCAAAGTGGCCAATAAGTCTGATTTTTAAAATAAAATCCTATAGAATAAACAAGACATATCTCTCTATGCAGACTGTTTATCACTGTCAATATTCAACCCCTCTAGTCTACTTGCAGGGGTAAATGTTTGTTTTTTTCCAGAGAAAGTGTGCATTGCTGCTCATTTTCATTTCTAATTTGCTATTAAATGAAAAAAAAAGCAATCTATTTATCAAGATTCTTCAGTCAGAGAGTGCAAGCACTTATTAAAAATGTATAGCTCTTTCAGGTGTTAAGTTGTGTAGAAATTGAAATGTTCTGGCTGGAAAAGAATGGATTTGATTGCTGGGTGGTAAAGTGTTCATGAGTTCATGCTGAGAACCTGCATCTCTAATGTGAATCCCTAAGATGAATCAATATAGACAACTAAAGATGGCCCTTATATACAATTAAAGGCCATCAAACAACTTCAGTAAAAGGCAGAACATAATTCTTCTCCCAATAATTTTATTGCAGAATTCAACCTAGGGATGGAATTATTTTCTAATTGGGCTATTTAAATCATTCCTCCTTTATTTGAAACAATGATATTCAGAAAACAAGAAAGAATCAAACAGAGTAATTAAGTATTTGGAAGAATGCATGAAAATAATTTCATTGAAAGGCAAGTGACGTTTGGTACTCTTGCACCTGCTGTGAGGCAGGGGGAACAAATCACGTAGTTAAACACAGATGCAGAATGTGACAAGGAAGAGGCAGACAATCTGCATTTGTCTCATTTTATATTACTGACTACTTTTCTGTTTTAAAAATACAGGAGGAATATTGCTTTTAATGAACATGTATTAAAATGTATGAATTGTTCCTTAATACTGAATGAGGAAGAATAGGTTGTGACTCAAACTCGACACAGAGTGGTTGTAAGTTTTAAGTCCCCCAAATCTGGGGGCTGCAGAGTTTCCATAGTTGGTTATGGATGTTGTGGCACTATTCCATTCAGACTTGGTGTGTAATCTGGGATTTTTCTGGTTTTACTGATCCTGCTCAAAGAGCAGAGCCAGGGGGCCTTTTCACAATGGCATCTCCTGCATCAGTTGCAACCATTTCTGGACTGGGAAGGCTATTCGTGGCATTTCACAAATTCATCACTTCTCGGCTGAGCTACAAGTAGTCCTCAACTTACAACAGTTTGTTTAGTGACCGTTCAAAGTTACAATGTCACTGAAAATAATTGACTTATGATCATTTTTCATACTTACATCCGTGGCAGATATCCCCATGGTCATATGATCAGAATTGGGATGCCTAGCAAGTGACTCAAATTTAAGTAGGTTGCAGTGTTCTGGGGTCATATGAATCCCTGTTTGTGACCTTCTGACAAACAAAGTCAATGGGGAAGCCACATTCAGTTAACAACCATGACTTTAACTTAACAACTGTAGTGATTCACTTGACAATTGTGGCAAGAAAGGTCATAAAATGGGCAAAACTCATATAACAAATGTCTCACTTAGCCAACAAAAAAATTGGGGTCAGTTGTGGTTGTAAGTCGAGGACAACCTGTATTACACCATGTTAATTGCAGTTTTGCCTCCTCCCCAAAACATTTGTCCTTGAGAATATGGACCAGATCCTTTAAATCTTGTCATCTTACAGGACTTAAGAACCATGTCTTTTCTGAGATTGCCCCTGTAGTCCTGCCTGATATATAATGACTAAATCTTCTCACCAATAGGAAATGGGTTAAGAGTCTTACCCAACGCATTAGGGACCAACTGAATATCTGCTAGTCAATACTTTTCTTATATTCCATTTGTTTACTGCTACATAGTCTCTCTCCCCCACCTCTCTGTCTTTCTTTCTCTCTATTATTTGTATTTTATGCTCTACACCACACAGAATCACATTGTTTGAGTTGGACAGCCTTATAAATCCTAAACATAAATAAACAATATTCACAACTCTTTCTTTAAAAAAAAATGAACATCCCAATGAAGCTACGTAATGCATCACCATCTGTGGTTTTCATAAAGACTATGTGAGTGACACAATAAATCAATTCCTGAGCAGTGACTTAAAATCAAAGCAGAAAACTAGTGCATTCTAAATGCGGGTAGAGGACTCAATAGTAAGAAAACAGGGCAGCATTGTTGGTACATGAGCATGTAAGTGAGAAAAAAGAAAAAGTCGGGGGAAATGGGCATTTTTTTTCTGGGCAACTCTCCTGAAACAAAGGACAAAGCAATAATTATATCAAGCAGCAATAAGGAACACGGTGGCGAGGAGAAGATTACACTGTGTTCCTCAAACATCAGAAACTACAATAGTAATATCCTTAGCTGTCAGAAACAGGAATGGGACTGAATAAAAGCAGAATGTTCCAAAACTGTCACAGTCAATATAGAGAACAGAAGAAGCTGAAGCAAACGACTTTAACAACTGCCTAATCTTCCCTTGCTGTCTTTCCAGATATTTATTCTTAGCCCATTTCTGACCCAGCTTTCACTTGTTTAGATAGACAGTTCTTTTTTGTCTCATCTTTGGGCCCTCGACTTTGTACTTTGCTATCATTCCAGCGTCTGTTCTTGTATTTGTCAAGTGATTGAATATGGGCCAGATTGGCAATGGTTCTTAGCAACCACATAGATCGACCTTGTTTAACAAGGTTTCTTCCCAACTTGACCTTGTGATCCGCCAATGCTGCACCCATCACAATTGTAATCAAGGTCACCCGAGTTCTAGTAATTCTCCTCTTCTCTTCCTTTGCACATTTCCAAAATTATGGATTTTTCAAAGCTGGGTCTCTGCATTTTTTATCCAAAATGTTTATGTCTGAGCCTGCTTATTTGTGCCTTGGGTAACAAGTTTCAGTTGGTTTGTTTGATGTTCCGTTTATTTAGCTATCCCTGGTACGCTCAAGGTTGTTTTTTTTTCAACACCAGAGTTCAAAAGCATCAAAACTCTTTCTAAACTACTTCTTCAAAGTCAAACTTTCGCATTCATAAAGTATCATAGGAAAACTACTAATTGCATATTTCTGATTTTTTTTTTAGGTACAGAGACATCACTGCACCCAATTTTTTCCCCAAGCTGTACATTGCTACCCTAGTTTGGCTTGTATATTGTTGATAACCATTCTTAAATGTAGATGTTATTCATAACTTCATCATCTTCATATTCAGTTTTAAGGCTTCATTTTCAGATATTTGGTTTACCTAAGAGTTTTCAATGTTTATTTAAGATGTTTTATCCAAGCAGACAAACTTATCTATTTTCAGTGGCAGAGGCAGAAGTGTGGACTATTTTTGATCTTCCACATGTTTTTGGTCTTTAATTTGCAGCATGGTGGCTGGTACTTTTGGGTGTTAAAGAACATAGAACATTAAAGTTGGAAGGAACCTTGGAGGTCTTTTAGTCCAATCTCTTGCTTGAGCAGGAGATCCTATACCAGGGGTAGGCAACCTCGGCTCTTTTATGACTCATGGACTTCAACTCCCAGAATTCCTGAGCCAGCATGGCTGGCTCAGGAATTCTGGGAGTTGAAGTCCATGGGTCATAAAAGAGCTGAGGTTGCCTACCCCTGCCCTATACCATTTCAGACAGATGGCCATCCAGTTTCTTTCTAAAAGCCTCCAGTGATGGAGCATCCAAATCTTTTGAAGGCAAGCTGTTCCAATGTTTTATTGTTCTCACTGTCAGGAAATTTCTTCTTAGTTCTAGATTGCTTCTCTCCTTAGTTAAGCTTCCAACCATTGCTTCTTGTCTTACCTTCAGGTGCTTTGGAAAATAAGTCGAAGCATAATACTTATCTCTGTCTTAGAAAAGGTTATGACTGACATTTTAAATTGATTATTTTTAATATTTACTAATATTACTGAACAGGTTTCCTGCTTTGTACAATTTTTTTTTATTGAAGCAGGAAATAATATTTCAGGAAAACAACCACAAAATGTATCCTATCTGAACTGAAGGAAGATAAAAGACAAGCTGTTTCAATAGAAGCAAAGATCAGAAAGAATAATTGAATAGAAATAAGGATTAATTGAGTAAGAAAATAGAAAAAGTGATTCAATTTCTCATAGTGGAAATGTACTTCTGAATTTAACAAAATCACTGTTATTCCAATAGTAATGAATAATAAATACAAAAAATAGAATGGATTATGAAAAACAAATAAAGAATATAAAATATTTTAGTACATCCATAATGGCAACCATTCATGAGTGAGGCTTGACTCCGCAAAACAGAAGACTAACATTTGATTCTAATTCATAAAATTCAAGGGTCAACAGGTCACTCTTCAATCCAGTCTCTTACAAAGATGACACAGAGACGAATAATCCAAAACGTAGACTGAATTTTTGGAAGAAATAAGAAAGGTAATTTAGATTTATATAGAAAGAAGCATAAAAAAATCTTTTTTGGCAGCAATACGTTTGATTTGTTCAATATATCAGATCAGATCTGTCAGCTTCCTGTCTCTATATAATCTAAAATTTAAAAGAAAGAGATCAAAGTGTCCATTCCAACCTCATATTATAAGGTGAATATATTTTATTTTAGTTAGCTCTTCAATTAAATACAAGAATAAACTGAAAAAAGGAATAATTATACTCTGCAATGGATATTATTACTACTTCTTAGAATCCTTTGACTCTCATCTCTCTATTGGTGAAAGAAACTGAAATTTGAGCGGCTGTATGTGAATTTTTTCTCTGAAATCTGAATTTCTATGTATCTATTTGGGTAATATACATTTAGGATCATATATAACAGAAGGACACTACACTGTCTATATTCATTTGCCCATTTTGTCTCCCAACATCCTATCATCTATGTCTTAAAGGAGAGCAATGCCTGTGGTGAATTTATAAGTAATTATTATTGCATTATATCCCATTTTTCTCTCAAAGGTACTTTTTTCCAAAAGACTACTGGACTTTTTATTTTTTTCCTTTGAAAATGTTTCATTTTTCACCCAAGAAGATTCTTCAGTCCTAACAATTAGAATGGAAGAAGCTTCTTGGATGAGAAGCAAAATGTTTTCAAAAGAAAAACAAAACAATTTATTCCAGTTACCTTTTGGAAAAAGCTCCTTTGGACAACCATGACTCAGTGACTGAGAATTTCCATAGATATCCTATTTTTATACAACTGTCAAGACAGTTACAGAAAGTAAAAAGCATATGCTGAAATGTAAGAACAAAGGAATAAAAGCAAAGAAATTGAAATC
This sequence comes from Vipera ursinii, assembly GCF_947247035.1. Classification (NCBI taxonomy): domain Eukaryota; kingdom Metazoa; phylum Chordata; class Lepidosauria; order Squamata; family Viperidae; genus Vipera; species Vipera ursinii. The sequence continues at coordinate 62,476,108 of NC_139521.1, forward strand.
AAGGCAACAGTATAAGCATACAGGAACAGTAGATGGACTTAAAATTGTAGTCTCATTTTCCTTATCAAACTAAAGTGTTCAGGAAGATGTCATCAAGTTCAGTGTTAGGTGTTTTACTTTTCAACATTTTTCTTAATGTTTTGGATGAAAAAATCTAGGGAGTACTTAAATTCACAGATGTACAATTTTGGGGAGCTAGCTAATGCAGTATAAGACAAAAACTGAAATAATTTTTTTTATATAGGTTAGAGAAACAGGCTTAAAATAACATAATGAAATTTAAAAGAAGCAAATGCAATGTTCTTCTCCAGGGAAACAAAAAAATAAAAATAAAATGCTCTTATAGAATGGGGACGTACGACTTGATAATTGTGCTTGTGAAAAAACGTCTTGGCATAGCAAGAACTGGACATGATTGGATTGCAAACTGGATATGAGTTAGCCGTGGGACTGACCGTCAACTGTTTAAAGAACCGTTTGGCTGCTTCAACAGTAAAAAGATCTATTTTAATTTGCAGTGGTGAGATTCAGCCGGTTCGCACCACTTTGGCAGAACCGGTAGCTAATTTTTTGTTGCCCAGGCCCAGAATGGACTTTCGGAAGCAGCATCGACACAGAGAACCAGTTGTTCACAGATTTGAATTCCACCACTGCATGCATGTGTATAATATCCAGTTTGGGGCACTGAATTCTAAAGAAGGATTCAGAAAAACTGGAACAGCTTCAGAGAGCAAAACAATGGCAAACTAGAAGTGAAGCAAGACTGAAAAAGTCAGAATATTTAGTCTTCAGAAGGGAAGACTTAATCTGGAACAGGGGGAGACAGGGAAAGTCTTTTCAGCTAGTTGAAAGGTGTTGCTCAGAAGACAAGATTTTTTCTCTATCATTCCAGAGTATGTGGCATGGAATAATAGATTTAACTTACAGAAAGACAGGTTCTGATTGAACATTAGAAAACAAGGTTCCTAACAGGGTGAAAAGTCTAATAGAGAACCAATTATTCACAGAAATGAAAGAGTCACTGGATATATTTATGCAAAGATCACACTTTCAGTGATGCTTTATGTTGGATTACTGAACTGACCAGGGGTTACACTTAATAGTCTAAATGGCCTCTTTCAATTCTAGGATTCCATGAATGCATTCACCTTAAGCAAACACATCTGATTATCAAGTATTGCAGCAACTTTATGAGATTACTGAAAAGGCCTGTAAATAACTATGCAAACTGAATAAATACATCAGTTGATCTATAAAGTATTACCAGGGCTTTTTTTCTCATAGAACGCTCAGAACGGAGTTCCAGCACCTTTTTTGGATGGAACCTTGTAGGGTAGGCAAGGCGGGTTGTATGACATGTGTGAGTTCCGGCACCTTTTTCTTTTACAAAAAAAGCACTGAGTATTACTGTAATGTAAATAGTTAAACAGTTCAGTGTTGGAGAAAATGTCAATCAATCAATCAATCAATCAATCAATCAATCAATTATGTGTATGTCAATGGGATAGGGTGGGTCACAGTAAGTTAATAAATTCCAGCCATGATGCACATTAACTGATTGAAAATGAAAAATGTATTGAAAGCATTTACTTTGCCTTTTAATCTTTAATACTTGATTTATATGTTACAGACTATCAGAAAAAAGGAAAAAAAGTATTGTGTTTATATTCCTGATCTATTTCATATGATTAGAACTGTGATAAAGTTCAGTTTATTTAGTGTACAGCTTAATTATAAAATTGGCAGCACTGACCTAAATGGACACCCATTTAACCAGATCTGCGGGCTTCTTTTGAAGGTTAAAACTGGAACTTAAAACATTTGTTTCCTTATGTTTAGAGCTGTCCACATTTTGTTCCCCTCATAACAGTTTGACACAAAAATTTTAAAAGTAACATAAGAGATACACTTTCTCTTTTGTTGCTATGGCTACTACTATATTAGAACATGCAAATACACATGTCTAATTAAACTAAGGGTATAAGCTGATATATCTATTCTACTTTTGTGTGAAGACAGAATATATTTGAGTCCTTTACCAGAATAAAATACACAACTTAGACGAACTTATAATTAGCAATTTACATTATTAGCCAGGATACCTTTCAGAATTGAGCCTTGTTGACCCAATTTCCTAGAAGCTTCTTAGGCAGAAGTAAAAATGTTGCAGATTTGGGACAAGGATAAGTTGGTTTCTGGCCAATGATGTGTCGCAAGGTTACTCCTTATAAAACTTCATGGGAAATATCTAGCTCTGTTTTGCTTTTACTCATCAATATTCCAGAAATATCATGGAGACAAAGCTGGAATTAGGCAGGATATAGGTATTCAACAAAATTGCATCTTCTTAAAAAATACATTTAAGAAATCAAGGTGTTATTTTGGGTATAGGATTTTTTTCTGCCTGCAGTTGCACATTTGCATACAGTATGTTCTTGAGTAATATTTAGTTACTTGCTGTTAGCTTTGTGTATTAGCTGGGCTAAGTATTAGTATTAGCTCTACCTTTATTTTAAGGTTACATCAACATAATACGGAATAACGGAATTGGAAGGAACCCTGAACTCTTCTAGTCCAACCCTTGTTCAACCCCAATTCTGGACTGCCCAAACTCTTCTTAAAAATGTCCAGTCATAGAGCACCCACAACTTCTGGGGGCAAGCCATTTCACTGATTAAATTGTTCTCACAGACAGGAAGTTGCAAGACTGAAACTATTTTTCATCTTCTTTCCTTTTACTCTCTGGAAAACTAGGAGGGTCCCTTTGTCTTTTGCATGCCAATTGCCCAGCCTTTGGCTCTCGCTCATGTCTCTCAAATCATTCCTACACATTATTATATTTGCTTGTTTGCTTGATCAGTCACTAAATTGTGACAGGTCCTTGGTGGCCTCTGAGCTGGCTTGTTTTCTTGCAGATGTTTCATTACCCAAACTAGGTAACATCAAGAAAACAAGCCAGCTCAGAGACCACCAAGGACCCTTCACCAGTCCTTGGTGGAGCAGTGGGCTAATGCCTCCTTAAGTAACACCAGCTTCCTGCAATTAGTGCAGGTTCGAGTCCCACCAGGCTCAAGGTTGACTCAGCCTTCCATCCTTCCGAGGTAGGTAAAGTGAGGACCCAGATTGTTGGGGGCAATTAAGCTGACTTCGTAATAATGCCGCTTGGGGGGGGCCGAAAGCTCTAATAAGCAGGCATATACATAGAATGAAAGCTATTGCTAAGCTTATAAGCCACCCTAAGTCTTTGGAGAAGGGCGGGATATAAATGGAATTAAAAATAAATAAATAAAAAATATCAACCCTACAAATATTCTCCTTTATTAGTCATTAAATTTTTAGGAGTGATGGATACCAGCCCATGGAGATCAAGACCATTATATAGCGAACTTTATATAATGAGCATCCTTGCTTATATCAGAGGCTACCACTGGTATAAAGTGGGATAGGGATAGCAAATCATAGCATATGCTAGACATTGCTATTTAGGTGTGCTGTAAAGAACCCGTTGCAGCTCCGTATATTATTCTGTTAAGCAGCTGATTATCCAAGTCTGCACTGTTAGCATAATAAGAAGTGATGCTGGTTCCAAGTAGATCTAGGCATTAATGTCCATTTGAAATAAAGGTAGTCCTTGACTTACAACAGTTCATTTAGTGACCATTCAAAGTTACAATGGCACTGAAAAAGGTGATCATTATGATCATTTTTCATTGTTGCAGCATCTCCACGCTCACATTATCAAAATTGAGATTCTTGGTAAGTGACTCATATTTATGATGGTCGACATGTCCTGGGATCATGTGATCCCCTTTTGTGACCTTCTGACAAGCAAAGTCAGTGGGGAAGTCAGATTCACTTAACAACCGCTTTACTAATTTAACAACTGCAATGATTTGCTTAACAGCGGTGGCAAGAAAGGTCATAAAATGAAGCAAATTTCACTTAACAATTGTCTCACTTAACAACAGAAATTTGGTGCTCAATTGCAGTCGTAAGTCAAGGTCTACCTATATTTCAATATATTTGTGGCTGCTTGGCAGATATTAAATTCTGAATTTTTCTGGGGAAGGATAATTATTTAATGGAGTTTTGGAATGACAGAGAGGAAGTAGAGAGCGAAATGCAATGGAGATGGGATGACTTACTTTGCCCCATGTTTGGAACAACTCATGATAATTTCACTTAAATTTTTCTCTCCTTTGAAATCACTTCTAAATTAAATTCTTTCAGCTAATTGAAAAGAAACGGCAGGAAAAGAAAGAAAGAAAGAAAAAAGAAAGAAAAGAAAATTTCTTTTCCTGGACTAATCCTAAATAACTTCTTTCTGTACTTATTGTCTACAATGTATTTCTCCCTTTAAGCTTTTCATTTTTTTTCATCTTGCATTAAACTCCATTTTAGATACTTTCTCTACTCCTCAAATCATGATTAATCTCCCACAAGAAATTGTGTTACTAAATACAAAAGCCAACTAAGGTTGGTGTAATGTAATCCAATTTTTTAAAAAGTTTCTATTCTTTACACTCTGGGTAAAGAATATCCCACCAGGCTCAAGGTTGACTCAGCCTTCCATCCTTCCGAGGTAGGTAAAATGAGGACCCAGATTGTTGGGGGCAATAAGCAGACTTTGTAAAAATGCCGCTGGGGGGGGGCGAAAGCCCTAATAACCAGGCATATACATAGAATGAAGGCTATTGCTAAGCACATTGATTTGTGCTTAGATTGTAAGCCGCCCTGAGTCTTCGGAGAAGGATTAAAATAAATAAATAAATAAATAAAATAAAAAAGATACAATTGTTCTGTCTGTCAACAAAGTCAGAAATGGAAAATTAATAACCATCTTTTGACCTGGTACATTGTTTTTGCTCTTTCTAATTTCCTGCCAAAGCACACCATATGGTTTTGCAAGGTGACATTTTCAGAATTCCATGTAGATTGATAGGCTAAACTTCTGAGAAACAGAGGATTCTTATAAAGAATGACCTTCATCCATTATATATTCAGACCTCATGATGCTATTACGGTTAAGAAAGAAAAGGAGGGGGGAAAAATTGCTTTTTACAAATAAGCAGCCACAAGAAAAGACTCCTTCAGGATGCAGATCACAAGAAAAACAGAAAACAAAACAATATAATCTGCAAAGCCAAGATAATTCTTGGCCAGAAAAGTCTGATTTCAATGTTTTCAATGAATATCACATACAGAAGAGTCTTTTCAGTGAATACAACATATAAGAGTATTCTTGAAAACTTGTGAAACATAATCTAAGATATTGAAGTGGAATGAGGTTGTCAAAAAAAAAAAATATCCTGGCGTGATCATTATCATCACGGCATTACTATTCTTGACTGGACTTGTGACTTTCTCAACTGCAGGACTTTGGGATGCTTCCAGGATCTGATCTTCGTACATTCTGAGAACATAGAGCATAGAATAATAGAGTTGGAAGGGACCTTGGAGGTCTGCTAGTCCAATCTCATGCCTATGGCAGGAGACCCTATACCATGGGTAGGCAACCTTGGCTCTTTTATGACTCAGCTGACTCAGGAATTCTGGGAGTTGAAGTCCATGAGTCATAAAAGAGCCGAGGTTGCCTACCCCTGCCCTATACTATTCCAGACAAATGGCTGTCCAGTCTCTCTTGCTTCTCTTTTTGGCAGATTCCATCCATTGTTTCTCGTCTTGCCTTTTGGTGCTTTAGAAAATAGTTTGACTTTGTTGTCTTTGGGGGAACCCATCAAATACTGGAACACTACTATCATGTCTCCCCTAGTCATTCTTTTCATTAGATTAGACATAATTTCCTGTAACTGTTCTTCCTATGTATAGCAAATGGAGATGATATCTCATTTTTAATGTTCACTGTTGGCTGGGGATAACTCTTTGTATTTGGTTTCTAAATGAATGAATGAATAAATAAATAAAATTGAGGGATCTAAATGATCTTAAAAAGGATTTAAAAGATGATACATATGCATTTAAATTTTGAGATGGTAGACCTCAATGTTTTATCACCTTACAATGCAGCAGGCCTAAACAGGTTCTTAACACTAAAAAGAGTGCAGTATACATTTTTAAAATCCAATTTTCACTTAAATACGAACTGGTGGAATCTGGATGAAGACGATCTTTGCACATACCAGGCATCCTTCAAACTGGCAACATCAAGCACAATGAAGTCAAGTCTAGTGGTGAATACATTGTGAATACAGAGTAAAGAATATCTTAAAGCCCAAACTCAGTGGAAGAAATGACATCAAGGCTAATAACTGGGCATTTCCAATCATTAGATACACAGCCAGGATAGTGGACTGGACTCAAGCAGAACTAAAAGCAAATAGGAAAACCAGAAAAATAATGACAATGAATCAGACCCCTCATTCACTGTGCAGTTTTGATAATTCTATTAATAAGTAGCATGGGTGGATGTGGAATGTTTCAAGTATACCAGAGAGCTGAAGAAAAAACAAGGACATTGGAAGAATATTTGAAGAATAGTGAAAAAGATGCACTGAAGCTATATATTTTAAACCTACCAGGCAAAGAAGATAACAAGAACTAGCAATGGCTAAGAGCAAGAAAATTGAACTAAAAGGCAGAGGGACTAGCTGCAAAAAAACCCCAAAAACCTTAAAAATACTGTAAATGCATATAAAGCCAGAACTGAGAAGATAGCAAATGCAAAGAAGCTGAAGAAACAATGGACCACCAAATCAGCTGTTGTAAGAAATTTGTACAGACTGGTTACAAACAACAGCATGGCAAAGCAGCAACAATGGTGCATCGTTTTTTCTGGAATTAAATACCACTTGCCTGCAAGCAAGAACTGGTAGGATCACAAAATAATCAAAGTAATAGAAAGTGAAGAAGCTAAAGTGCTATGGGATTTTAGGATTCAAACAGACATGCATCTGCCACACAACACCACAGAATTAAGAATTGTCAGTAAGTCTGGATAGTGGATATTGCAGCACCTGGGGATAGCAGAACAGAAGAGAAAGAACTGGAGAAAATCACAAAGACATGCAGCAAATAGAAGTGAAATATAACTGGCAAAAGAAATCAAAGAAAGTACCAATAGTAATATATGCCCTGAATGCAATATCAAATTATTTGGATCATCATGTCAACACCATTGGCATTGACAAAAATCCCCAATAGTCAATTGTAAAAGGCAGCTTTACTTGGAACACCTTACATCCTGTGACCATTCCTTTAATATTATTAAAAAAAAACAACAACAACATCCGCCTATCCCAAGTCCTTGGGAAGGATTTGAGGGTGGAGAAAAACACCAAATCCAGTCTAAACATCTGTTGACTGTGCAGTGAATCATGATAATAATAATTTTTTTTAAACAAAAAAATCAATTATCAATCATAGTCCATTTTGGAAGAGGCTAAATTTAAGAAAAATAAAAAAGAAGTTTAATTCACTATATTTCAGTAAATCTAAAGCACTCTCTCTTTCTTCACTGTCTTTCTAAGCTAAGGATATTAAGAAAATGCACATTTTATTGAAAATATATTTAAGAGGTACCATTCAATGCAACAGAATTTACTTCCAAATAATGCAGAATAGGATTTTATTTTGAATGTTGCTTACATGGCCAGAGTAGAATATAGAAATGATAGTAGTGTGGGAAATGAAAATATTGGCTATTGTTCTTTTATGCAAAGGTTAGGCCCAGGTGAACTAAATCAGGCCTCATGGAAAAAGTATTGAACCAAAGTCTGTGCTATGCTCAGTTTTACAATCCGAAGGAGCTATTTGTAATCCCAATTGCAACTGTACTTTACTCAATGTGCTTTTGCTAAGCTTGCTTGTTTCAAATATATTTAGAACATAAGGACTGGAACGGTGAGAAATGGGGAACTGAAAGTAGTTGATGGGTGCGGGTTCCAATGTACACGGGTATAAGATAAGAAAAGATAATCTTTATTGTCATTTTTTACTGTGGGCACAAAGGCACACATCAAAAATGAAATTTAGTTGCCCGCTCTCAAAGTGAAACACATACATGACACACATCTAAAACATACTATATACAACATATGTACAGACCCACACCCCTACACATACATAGCAATAAAATATTAAATAATGTCCATCTTGAATATATAACAGAAGGAGGAAGGTTGAGAGTTCACAAGGTTAATGCTGTATGGAATGAAACTATGGCTGAATCTGGATGTTCTGCTACGGATACCACGAACCCCCCTCCTCCCAGAAGGTAACAAGGAAAACAGGTTGTGAAGAGGATGAGTAGTGTCCCAGGTCATCTTACGGACCATGTTCAAACAACGCTTCTGTGCTATGTCCTGGATGGGAGGGAGGGAACGGCCAATGATCTTTTCGGCCATCCTCACCACTCTCTGCACCGGCTTCCTATCTGAAGCAGTGATGCTTCCAAACCAGACTGTGATGCTGTATGACAGGATGCTCTCGATCGTCCCCCTGTGGAAAGTGGTCAGAACAAGGGAAGGAAGATGAGCTTTTCTCATGCAATGCAGAAAGTCAAGGTGCTGCTGTGCCCCCTTCACCAGTTTCTCACTGTTGAGCAACCAAGTCAGCCTACTCGTTAGCTGCACACCCAGGAATTTGATGCTGGTAACCATCTCCACAGGTGAATTATCAATGCACAGAGAAGTGTGGCTGTGCCTGCCTTTTCTGAAATCAACAACGATCTCTTTGGTTTTTCCAGTATTTAAAACTAGTCTGTTTTCCTTACACCAGTTCACCAACCCCTCAAACTCCTTGCGGTAAGTTTCCACACTGTCATCATGAATAAGGCCCACTACTGTTGTATCATCTGCGAACTTCACAATATGGTTGGTGGCAAACCTAGCACAACAGACATGAGTCAACAGGGTGAACAGCAGCAGACTTAGGACATAGCCCTGAGGAGAACCTGTGCTCAAGAAAATGGTATTAGAGGTATTTGTTCCTCTATGTGGAAGAAATGTGGTATGTGGAAAGTTATGATCAGCAGAGGGTCAACAGAAAGTGTAAGATTGCTGACCATCTCTCTGCGGTTTTAGTACGTGAAAGGGTATAGCTGTACTTGCTGAGACTGCTATGTCACTCATTGCAATGAGTTTTTAATGTAAGTGATGTTTGCGTGTGTGTTCCAAATTATTGCTGAAATAAACCTCTGAATCGTAAAGTAGGAAGTATTGCTTTGTGTTGCTGTCTCTGTTTCTTTCATTGTTTTTTCCATGACAATAGTAATATTAATATGTATTGCTACTAATACTATAATATTGTAATAGTAATAACATTATGTTTACAAAATAAATATCATAATGTGCAAATGATATAAAGGCATCTAGCACAGATCAGATAGTGAAGAAAGATATTTATTTTATAATATTTGAAGAAAACCAATTCCATTTGTAATTCCTGATTAAATCTCCTAGAGAAGATGAGTCTCTTCACAACTTAGAAAACCAAGTCATATGATTCCGATTCACATTATCTATGCAAAACTATATATCATTTACTGAACTTTATTTAAGGATGATATGTGAATAGCCTATCACTCAAATACCTTACCTACTCAAATAGCCAATGAAATCCTTCAGAAGCCGGAAAGCCACTACAAGAACCTAACATATTATTTATTCCTTTAAAAAGTTATTTTCCTTGGAAATTATCTGCAGTGAATTTACAGATCAAACTGATGTAAATTCCTACTTGCAGAACAGATTTTGCCATTCAAAAACTAGATCATGCTGATGTAAAAGTTAAACCACTAGATGGCAATGAAACAGTTCACAAACCACAATTGTAATAATAACTTTGATATACAAACAAAACAGCATGCTACTAGTAAAGATGAGCAAAGCTGTTCACTTCTGCCTTGGATTCTTCTACCTCCCCACATCCCGAGGTTGGTGTTCTTTGCAAAGTTAAGTATACAGTTTTGACAATGCACTTATGAATCATTTAAATATTCTGCATGGTTATCTTTATGGCCAAGTGACTTAATTAAACAACATTGTATTCTCTACTCAAAACCACAGGTCTTTTTAAGCAATACACTACAGCTCTGTTGCAAAAACCAAGTTAATGTTGCTTTATGCTGTTGGATTAATCATTAACTGTCTTAAGCATTCAGTCTTCCCTCCCCTCCCCTAGTGCTTATTCAGGAGGGCAAAGTCAATAAACAACTTTTGGACTAAGTGTAGAATCAACAGTATTCATAAGGTACCCTATGAAATTCAAAGCAATTTAACAGTATTGGAAACCACAAAGCAAGCTGTGAAGCTGAGATAGATATGATGGATGGTTTAAGGTAAAAGACAAGATTGTGAATTACATTCTAAAGACAGTAATTTGCATTTGATCCTTCGCACTAGGAACACACAAAATAAATGGGAGCTGACCTATTGATACATTTACAATTCAGGGCCTCTAAAATTTCTTTATAATCCAAATCCATTGCTTGTCAACAGTATTCTTTAGTCTACATATTCTTTTTTGTGTATAAGAAGGAATAGATATAGATCTCATGCAGGGAAAATCAGTACTGTATATGTCCATATGGAACTCCAGTGATGTTTTCATTCTGTACAGATGAAAGAGATTTTGTTTTTAAAGGGGGCACACTAAGCATGAGTTGATTTGCAGCTGTGACACAATTTAATTATGTATCACCATAATTGAGCACCAGCCCAAAAGAGCCTGGGTATCTCTTTTGGGTATACCTTTCCACAAAAGTAATAATCTTTTGTGATTTAATTATTCCCCCCACCACCTGAACTTGTTGACTACTTCATTATAGGATTTTGCAATATATATTTATTCCTTTTTAAAGCTCTTCTGCCAAACCTGCATTCTATAGCAAAACCAATTCTTTTTCTTTCTCTGAATATGTATGGAATTATAATTCTCGTCACATGTATTTAATCTATGGAAAATCATCTGAAATATTCTACAAAATTCTCAAGGTCTAGGCTTAGAACATGGTGAACTAGATCATTTAAACCCGTGGCAGTTGAATTTTCCTAGTGCTAATTTTAGTTACGTTCAGTCCTTATTAAAAAAAAATATGATAAATCAAGGCCTCGTAAACATGAGACAATTTCACCAGGGATATCAGAAGAAGAACAAAACAATTCCAAATAATAGAGTCACCATTTTTATGTCCAAAGGATTAAGCAGAGATGACAAATGAAAGTTAAGCCAAATTTCAGAAGTTCACACAAATAAATTCAGTCCAGAATGGGATGTTTCAACGCAGAGCTTTTTATAATAGGATGTTCAACCATCCACCTAAGCCCAAATGGATGCATTAGATTTGCTCAAAGTACAAGCTACTTACCTCTGAGTAGACCCTTACACTATTGGTACTTTTTCCTGCAAATATATTCTTCTATACCTTTCAGCTTGTTATCCTATTGTTCCCATTCACCTAGAGTATTTTCCAGAAAATCTGATGAAAATCTTGGCCTTAGATTTGTGGGATAGGATTTTCCCCCAAACCTTACACTAGGCCTTGGACTATGAATTTAGTGCTTTCATAAATATCCTCCTCTATCTTTAAGGATGAGTCATCCAAAAGACCTTAGGCTCAATGTAGCACATTGCATAAATCCAGTTTCTCTATAGGTAGTCCTTGACTTATGACAAATTGCTTAGCAGCCAAAGTTACAACAGATTCCCCAAAAGCTACTTACACTTTGGCTTCAAAGTTATGGCTGCTGCAGCTTTCACCACCCACCATTCAACCCCTTAGGATCCACCAGTCACTCATCCACTCAAGGGAGATCAGGCTGGCTGTAGCAGGCATGAATTAGCTACAGTTTGTTGTTCTGTTCCAGCCTATGTGAATACTGCTCAACTGCTTACTCATGAGGAAAAACCCCTTTGTACTGAGAAAGGCAGGACTTTGTAAGATAAACCCCTTTTATTTTGACACAGCTTTTATGGAACAAAACTCCAAACAGTCTTTTAGCTGTTGAAACGAACAAGATTTGGTCTCTGGAATGCTCAAGGTTGAAATGACTCAAACACACAGAAATCCAACAAATTTGGTTAAATGTTCAAGAATCCTGAGGCAAGAAATCCAACAACAGAAGCACGAAGCCATAGCATGAATGGTTGCCTTCAGCAACCAGCCCCTCCCACACCTCTCCTCTTTATAGTCCAGCCAGGGTGTGGCTTCTTATGGTGTTTTACTTTTCATGGAGAGCCACCCCATCACCCTCCACTGTTCTGCACACCTTTCCTCCCTGTGCATTTGTGCATCTGGAACAGGCCCCATCTGCTACTCATCTTTGCTCAGTTCAGGCCCCCAACCCAGCTGTCTCTCTGCCTGAGCATGAGTAGATGGGCCTGGTGTCACATCTAGCTCTGAGTCTTCATGCTCCTCAGAGCCTTCCACAGACTCTGATGTGACCCCAGCAACCCTTTCCCCTCATCCAATTCATCTGACTCAGCTGCCGGATCTGTTGGCAGGTGAAGACTCGCAACACTTGTAAGCCTCCAGTTTCATTTCTACTCCTCAAGCAAAGGGAGATCACGTCGATCAGAGATTGCAAATTGCAGTGAGCAAGGAGAAGTCAGGCCATCCTTGATCTTCCTTGCTCACTGGGTAGGAAGAAAGTGAAGAACTAAGGGGAGTCCATCAAGAAATGGAGCATGAGGTGCCTCAGGGGGTGGGACACTCAGGGCAGGTGACCTGAGCCTGTGTGTAGGCTTTGCAGGGTATTCCTCAAGGCCCTGTAGTTACTTAAAGATCTGATTAACTGTGACGTGCAAACAAGAAAACGACTGTATTCAGTGATTAACTGAAACATGCTGTGGGAAGCCAGACATAATTTATATAGAATAAAAGATAAGTATATAAAAAGATTGGGACTTGAACTGTTCAACTGAAACATGAAAGATAAAGGGCAATAGATCCAAACTTTGGGAAACAATCAGTGGCGGGATTCAAATATGTGAACAACCGGTTCTCTGTGTGGATGCCGTTTCCAGAAGTCCATTCTGAGCCTGGACAACAACAAAAAAACAGCTACTGGTTGTGCCGACCTGTTGTGAACTGGCTGAATCCCACCACTGGAAACAATGAAATGTTAGTATTGTCCAAACAGCCAAGGCTGCCTCCAGTAGTACTGTCAGCCGTCACAATGCCTTGGGCAAGAAGCAATTTTTCTTCTCTTTTGAAGAGAAGTAAAGAGATGACCAAAAGGGACATGGTGGCTCAGTGGTTTAGGACGCTGAGCTTGTCGATCAGAAAATCAGCAGTTTGGCAGATCGAATCCCGAGTGCCGCGTAACAGAGTGAGCGCCTGTTACTCGTCCCAGCTTCTGCCAACCTAGCAGTTCGAAAGCACATAAAAATGCAAGTAGAAAAATAGGGACCACTACGGTGGGAAGGTAACAGCGTTCCGTGCGCCTTTGGCGTCTAGTCATGCTGGCCACATGACCATGGAGACGTCCTCGGGCAAACGCTGGCTCTTCGGCTTTGAAATGGAGATGAGCACCGCCCCCTAGAGTTGGAAATGACCAGCACGCATGTGCGGGGGAACCTTTACCTTTACTTTTTAAAGAGATGACCAGTCAAGGAGAAGAAGTAAAAAAATTAGGTAGAACCCTTGAAAATAAAATAATTTTTAAAAGTATGTATTTGGCAGATCTCAAAAACTAAGCAGCGTTGAAAAAGCTTTATACAGGTCGTCCTCAACTTACAGCAATTCAGTTAGTGACCACTCAAAATTACAACAGCTTGGGGAAAAAAGTGACATAATCGTTGTTCACACTTGAACTGTTGCAGCATCCCCATGGTCATGTGATCAAAATTCAGATGCTTGGCAACTAACTCATATTTATGACTATTGCAATGCACCGGGGTCATGTGATCCCCTTTTGTGACCTTCTTACAAGCAAAGTCAATGGGAAAGCCAGATTCACTTAACGACTGTGTTACTAACTTAATAATTGCAGTGATTCACTTAACAAATTTAGAACTTTGACCTTACGGTAGCAAGACTACTGTATACACAAAAATGGACGGATACTTCGATTCCCACTATGGATGAATGGCTACAGAAGTTGATGGAGTTGGCAGAGATGGCTAAATTGACTGTCTCGATTAAGGAAAAGAATATAAGTATTTTTGTTTCTACATGGAGACCACTTCTGGACTTTGTGCTTGAGGTGGAAAAAAATGAAACTTTGATTTTGGGTTTTACTGATTAGATTGATTTGTTGTTATAGAAATGGTTACTACTATGGAAAAGTAAAAAGTTGAGCCTTGATGTTAATGCTTCATTCTAGTGCAACAGATGAAGTCGGAAGTCAATGTCTTTTTCCCCCCTTCTCCCCCTCACTTTTCTTTCCTTTTCCCCTCACCAGTTTGTCCTACTATTTGCTTTGTATTTTGTATTTTATTCTATAATCTAATAAAGTATATTTTAAAAATGGGGCAAAATTTCTTAACAAATGTTTCCCTTAGCAACAGAAATTTTGGGCCCAGTTGTGATCATAAGTCAAAGACTACCTGTACTTTGGTGGGAAACTGCTAGGAAATTCTGGAGTTGGGACTTCAAGAAACATCCTGGAAGAGATTGATCCCAAACTACTTCCATATTTTTGCAAGGAAAACAACATGGATGTCTCCATGTCATAATTACAATAATAATAATAATAATAATAATAATAATAATAATAATAATAATAATAATAATAATAATAATAATAATAATAATAATAATAATCCTTTATTGTCAAAGTACAACATGTGTACATTGAGATTAGCTGAGCCTCCCCCTGTGCTCTCTCCCCCCAACACACAGTGACAACAAACCCTCCATCCCACCACACTATGTGAACCAACTACACCACACACCGGCCTCCCAAGTCAATTCTGCATAAGATTATGTCCCATTTAAAAGCCTAACAGCCCACGGATAAAAGCTATTTTTCACCCTGTTGGTACGGCTGGCTATATTCCTATATCTCCTACCGGATGGTAGGAGAGTAAAGAGATACCGTCCAGGGTGTGAGTCATCCCTGAGAATCTTCCTCCCTCTTCCAAGGCAACGAGCCCTGGCGATGTCATCCAGTGGTGTCAGGGAACAGCCCACAATGTCTTGTGCTGTGCTCACCACCCTCTGTAATACTTTCTTGTCCGCGGCTGTCAGACCAGCATACCAAACCACAATACCATACGAGAGGACGCTCTCTATGGTAGACCGGTAAAAGAGGGTCATTAGCTGTTGTTCTACCCTGTTCTTCCGCAAGACCCTAAGAAAGTGAATCCTCTGTTGGGCCTTTCGAGCCACCTGAGTTGTGTTAACTTTGCAGGTCAGATCTTCACAGCTGAGCTGGATGCACAGAGGCTTAAAATAAAAACCATTTCAGCTTCCAAATATCAGCATGAAGTTTAGATTAATCAGGGTCAATTTAGTTGATCAGTTCATGAAACATTTATGGTAGTTTCCTGATTCTCAACAATAAGTTAAAGCAATGGTTATTGCTCATTCATCTGAATGCAGCCGACTACTTTCCTTCTATATTTTATCAGCTTCCTTTTCTTGAACTTTTTCTCCCCCTCCCATGTCTTTTGCTGGAAGAAAAGATAAATGCCATGCCAATCTAGAAGGCCATTAGCTATGGTCTATCTTGAGAACAATGGGAGAGAAGCAAACAGCTCCTGAGAACTTTCCATGATAAAATAACAGGAAAAAACTAATTTAATTTTTATATGATGAAATATGCATTGGTGGCCCAGGAAAGCTGAGCTCTTATATGTATTGGCTTATAATGATTCCCATAAAAAGAAAGAAACACAACTATCATGAAAGATTGGATCCAGAATGGATTTTCTTTGCTCATTTTTAAATGCAATTGATAGCTAAGGCCATCAAGATTTGTATATAGAGGTACATGTTGTTTATTTGTATGTTCTTGCAATATATATGGCTGTTTTTTTTATAAAATTATGACACTCTTCTCCAAGCAAAGAAAATAGTGCATATTTCCAAGGAAGTTGTTCACCCTAAAAAAGATGGAAAAAAAAATTATTCAGCTTATTTCTTCCAAAGTGGTCTGCAAGAATCTCGCTTTTCAGTCATTTGAAGTGGATTTTCAAGGAGCACATATCCTCCCAGTTCAGATATGCAGACTTTCGAAATAAATAATTCTCAGCTTCTTATTCTAATTCTACTACTAACACTTCTTTATGTCTGAATGGAAAAAAAATCTTCAGAAGAGATAAAAACATATAAAAGAAAACAAGCAAGCCATGTCCATTTGCAGTACAACTGACAGTGAGCAAATGAAAACAACAGCTTGAGCAAGTTGTTTTCAATAGCTTGAGCTCAAATCTGTATGGTAGTTTTCTTGGCAGCACTAGAGATATGCTTTGTCCCTGGCTGTCCTGAAATCGTTTTGACTTCCTAAACTAGTATTCAATCCTGTCATTCAAGTGGTAACCGAACCTATTCCTGCTTTGCTTCTGAGACCAGTAAAGGCCAGCTATGTATTACCACCCTAGTGAAGAAAGTGATAATTATGTGCCTCACTTATAAAGCTTCCTAAGAGATTGGATGCCCTAGAAAAATGGAAAAGAAAATACGTCAGTTGTTGACAATACATAGCACATGGGTCACATCCATTATTATCAAATTGATAAGAACACCTGATATCATAAAGGCTCTGGACAACATACAGTGCATCAATAGAAGAGAATATATGTAGCTCAGGAATTAACTGTGGAGTCTTTGTACTCTCTGAGCTTGATTGTTCACTTGCAATTGGGTAACAGCATCTGTGCTAGAGAGTGTGATCCTTGTTTATATGCAGTAGCTTGTCCTGGGGGTTAGGGTTAGGGTCTTCTCCTTGGTAGTGCCTTGTTTAGGGTATTGATTTCAATCAAGGAGAAAACAATATCCTAGTCAAGAGACTCCTAAGGAGGTAAATAGTCAAGCAGACAAACAATCAAGCAGAAAACAATACCCTAACCAAGGTATTACCAAGAAGACCACACCTCCATTCCACAACAAACAACAAAAGATTTCTGGCAGGAAAAGGCATTCAGATGGAAATAAATGTTTTCATACACACCATCTCCCCTTTTATATTTTCTTTCTCTTTCTCTCTCTCTCTCTCTCTCTCTCTCTCTCTCACACACACACACACACACACAAATACACAAACACAAATACACACACACACACACACAGAGGTGCCAGCTTCAATCAGAAAAGCTCAGCTCCTAACAATTTGATATAAGCCTTCATAAAACTTTGATTACAGAAGAGCATGTATAGATGTGAAATGTTTAGTTGAATAATTATTTCATTTTAATTTCCTTTTTGCTTGATGGGAATATAAATTTTGATCAAGAAAGATGTATTTTGTAGTGCCGTCCTATGCTGGCATTGAATGAATTTAGATAGGGATAGTATGAAAATGAAATTTAACATAGTTTTTTTTCAAAACTAAGGTGGAAACAAAAAAGTGGAATCAAAAAGGGTTTGCATCTGAATTCTTAAATTTCTCAGTACAGTTAATTGTCTCTACTCTCTCACAATCATTGTTTGGAAGATTTCATTAACTTGAGAATTGCATATATGTTCAAAAAAGGTACATAGCAAGTATTCCAGTTTTATTTTTTCCAGTTTTCATGAATGAAAAAGAAAGTATGTAAAGAGAATTATATTCTCTTTCATGACTTGCATTCATTCATTTTTAGAATAGGTAATATAATCTAATTTAGACTTCATCTCAAATTCTCCATATCAATTTAATTTGATTAGTTTAGATTCCAGGATGTTAAGAAAATGGGGTTGAGAAGGGGTTTTTTTTTCTTCTTTTTCTTTTATTTTTTGTCTTTAATATATATTTAATACTATTAAGGTTTGTTCCATTCTATATAAGCTAGAGAGTGTTCTTTTCTTATTCTAGTTTTTTTTTATACATATATTTAATATTGTTAAGGTTTGTTTTATCCTATATAAGCTAGAGAGTGATGGATTTTAGAATTTATAGTTGTTAGTATATGGTTGCTTAGGTTTGCTTTTTTTTATATATATATATACCTTGTATTCAGCTCTGGGAAGTAGGGGGGGGGAGGGGGGAGGTAGGGGGGGAGGAGGGAGGGGGGAGGAGGGGAGGTAGGGGGGAGGAGGGAGGGGGAAGGGGTTTTTTTTAAAGGAAAATTGTATTTTAAAACTTTTCAATAAAAAAAAAGAAAAAGAAAATGGGAATTTCCATCAGGTACATGGGGAATTTAATCCAATTTATGAGGATTCTGTCTTTAATTCTTTTTTATTTTCAGAATGTTATGATGACAGAATGATAATATATAACCTTACCTTTCTCTCCACCCCCAAACCCAGTTCATCTGAATACTTGCATTTATTAAGTTCACATTTCTAAAATACATTTAAAAGGAAGCCATGAAAAATCCCCACTTTACAGTCCCATTGATCTTACAAGGTTGAATAGTTGTCTTAAATCTCTGTTGTATATATGTATTCCTATCAGACCATCAATATTTTATTTATATAGATTTCTTACTCCTTTGAATTTAGCTACATACATATCTACACATGCACATAGACATAAAGGGGGAACAAAAGAAGAAGAAACATAACAGAAATCTAAAGCTCAAACAAGCCTTTTGCCAGCTTTACATTACAGACTTTGTGTTTACTTTATTGATGTTTTCATTTTCTCTGATGTAAATTTCTGTGGAGAAATGATTTGTCCCAGCAAGAAGCATATTGGAAGGCAAACAGCTTTAGTGACTAATGGAGTGAGTGATGGTCTAGACAGGTGAGAGAAATTCTAAACAACCTATGAAGAAGTAAATAAAAATACAATTGAGGAAAGTTGGAGGAGGGGGGAGTTTGAGAAATTTAAGTTTTGTTCTCCCTTCGTTCTTTTGACAATATTTTATTTTCTTTATTAAATTTTTATCTCTCCTTTATTATTCTTTTATAAATAAGAAGTGGCAAACATACATAATATTACTTTCTCTTCCTATTTGCCTCACAACAACAACCTTGGGAGGTGAGATGGACTGAGATAGAGTGACCGGCCTAAGGCCACCCAACTGGCTTTCATGCCCATGGTGGGATGAGAACTCAGAGTCTCCTGGTTTCTAGGCTAGCTCCTTTAACCACTATACCAAACTGGCTCTTATTTTCTGTACCATCAGGAGGATAGTATGAGCATCCATCCCACAGGGTAGAAAATAACAATGGAGAGAGTTAATGGCTTTCATGTTCCTCTGGATATGAGCAGGGAACAAACCCCACACTCACTAGCTCTGAGGATGTTGTGGAATCCTTGGTGTACTCCAAGGTTGGTTGTTTGCTCAAAGATATTACCTGATTAGGTAACATCATCACGTAGGGTTTGTGTTACCTGTTTATATATATAGCTTGCCCTGCACTGTTGGTGGAAGTGTGGTTTTCTCCTCGATTGTTCATTAGGATGTTGTTTTCTGCTTGATCGTTTGTCTGCAGATGTCAGGCAGAAACAATACCCTAATCAAGGAACTACCAAGGAGAAAACCACACCTGTGTTCTTAAATTAGCTTTTATATTCAGCACATTTGCCTCAAGACTCGGTCTGGAATTCATAACATAGCTGGTAATCTGCTCTGAAATTGCTGGAATCATAGAACATCAAGGTAGAAGGGATCTGGGAAATAATTCTTCCATACAATACAAGAACAATGCAATACAAGAAGCTACTACTAAGAGATTACCACTAAACCTCTTCTTAACTCTTGGTGAATCCTACACCGTCATCTACTAAAACAGTTTGTTCCATTGCTAAACAATTCTGTTAAGACATTCTTTCTGATCTCCAATAGAAATCTATTTTATAATTTAAACTTGCTGCTTTTCCTGGAGCAGCACTGAAAAAAATATACCCTGTCTTCTGCATGACAGCCTTTCAGACACATAAAGACAGCTATTGTATCTCACTGCAGTAATCTGTTCTCCAGATTAAACATATCCAACAAGTACAATTTGTTATTGATGTATGCACTTACCAGACACAGCATTATAAGTGTGAACTGATCAATGCCGAATGCTAGGAAACAATGATTTTTGTTTATATCAATACTGCATTTCTGTTAATGCAGTTTAGGATTGCGTGTGGATTTATTTTTTTTTCTTGCTGTTTCACATTGTTGGCTCATGTTATATTTCTGACCTATCAAGCCACTGGAATAATTTTTCATATAAAATATGTGTTTAATATAATTGTTCCCCCCCTTTTTACTTGTCCTATTTGAAAGAAGGACTTCTCTATTTTTGTTGAAATTAGTTTTTCTGCAGCTTGTCAAAACCCTCCTGATTCTTAGAAGTGTCCTCAAAACTAGTCATTGTTTTTCCTATTCTTTGAGTGAACTGCAAACTTGATATTATTTGCCAATCCATTATCCAAATGATTTGTAACAAGGTGAACAATACAGGGCCTAGAACAGAATCCTGCAGTACAACACATGATAACTTCTTCTACATTAATGTAAACTTTTGGGGCATAATTGTTCAGCCATTAGAATTTCGTGGATAGTTGACAAATGTATTACTGAAGTGAAGGCACATTACATCCTGTCATCATTTAATTTGGTCATTCTATCCAAATTTGCTTGCTATTGCTCAACTCCTGCTGATTCCTGCTAAGGGGTGCCCTCTTTAAAACACTCACAAAATAATAATAATTTTTGCAGACTTCTATGCTATCAATGTCAAGCTGACCAGTCTGTATTTATGTGGGTCCTCCTTTTTCCTGTTTTGGAATGTACAAACATTTGGTTCTCTCCAGTTTTTTGGCACAATTTCTCAGAGCTTCATTCAGATATTAAATGACTCTTAATTCCTTCAAAAGTCAGAAATGTAATTGGTTTGGACCTGGAAACTTAAATTTATGCATGGCAGCTAAGTGTTCTCTAGATATCTATTTATTTACTTTATGTTGCTATTCCTTTCTTGTGTAAATTATGCTACTTATTTCCATTTGAATCAAATTTCTCTTTTGGGAGAAGACTGCAACCAAATAAAACTTGAAGAGTTCAGTCCTTTCTTTTTTTTAAATACAACTTTTATTACAAATGTTTACATGAATAAAAGTAACATGAAAACATATAAAACAGAAAGTTAAGGGAAAAGAAAAAAGAAAACTGTGTTTGAAAAAGGAAGCAGCTCCTGATCTTTACAGCAGTTCCAAACAAATTTGTTTTCTCTTTAAAATTTTACACTTAATTTTCGGGGGATTTCATTTTTTTCCCTTGATTAGTTTACCCTTCCAAGCATTTGTACTGCAGATTTTTTTGCAACTTTTTAAAATTCAGTTTCTCTTTCATATTTTCAAATCCTTTAGCCAATAAGGTTGTCACTGACTTTATAATATTCTTTCCCCATTCTTCAAGCATCCTTGGTAACCTCCTTTCATGGTGTTTGCTGTGATAATGGTGCTCCCCTATATTCTCCTGCTGCTAGCCTAAAATAATCTCTCTCTTTAATTTGCCCAACAAGGGAAAACAACAGTCAAAAGGAGCTCTTTTCTCTCTCTTTTCTTTTCTCTTTCTCTGTACCATTAATTCATTAGTCCTAGTCCTAGGACGCTGAGCTTGTCGATCAGATGGTCGGCAGTTTGGCGGGTCGAATCCCGAGTGCCGTGTAGCAGAGTTACTCGTCCCAGCTTCTGCCAACCTAGTAGTTCGAAAGCACGTAAAAATGCAAGTAGAAAAATGGGGACCACTACGGTGGGAAGGTAACAGCGTTCCGTGCGCCTTTGGCGTCTAGTCATGCTGGCCACATGACCACAGAGACATCCTCGGACAAGTGCTGGATCTTTGGCTTTGAAACAGAGATGAGCACCGGCCCCTACAGTTGGAAATGACTAGCACACATGTGTGGGGGAACCTTTACCTTTACCTTTATTCACTAGGTCTATGAACTTTAAGGACATTCCCTTGGCTCTTTTTGTCCAATTATTTTGGACAAAATAATTTTGACCAATTATTTCTCTTGGACAATCCAAACCTGTTTTCCATGAAAGTCTATTTAATTAATTCACAAATACTTTTCAATAAGCTAACATCCTTTCGTGCGATGCCCCAAGGATAGGCACATAAGTACTGAAAAGAATGAACTAGCAATTTAGGCTGCCAGGACTGCATTGTGTTTAGCACCTGTAGATTTCCTTGACATTGTATGCCATATGCTAAATAAATAAATAATAAAATAAAATAATAAATCCATTTAAAATTTCCATAGTCCAACTCTCTTAGCAACTGTTTTAAGTCCTGGTACTTATTTCTTTCTATTTTCCCTTATTCATGCCTTGGGTCATATGAACATTCACCAGGAAGTCTAATTACTCTGCTGCTCCAAGAATCTCTGTAGCTTTTAAATAATTATAATGCAAATGTGTTTTAGAAAGTGGAGTTAGGTCACTCCATTATAGGCTCCATTGAGACTTAGAACACAATTTTTCTTCTTCAGTTTTTGGTACTCTTACTTTGAGTCACCTTCAGGGCCTTCACAGGCTTCTTCATAAGGAGTATGGCTTCATTGCTTTTAATTTGTAAGTCACCCAGGGTCACCTTGTGGTGAGATGGATGGCAAATAAATTTAACAAAGAAACAAATCCTTGGCTGTGTTGTTTTTCCAAGCATTGTGCAGATACTTGAAATGTCCCATTTTTCTTTTCTTATCCCATACTCTCTAGAAATGTATGACTTCTTTCGCACACAGTCTCAATAGATAAGTTAGACCAGGGGTCTTCAAACTTGGCCCTTTTATGACTTGTGGACTTCAACTCCCAGAATTCCTCAGCCAGCGTGCCTGGCTGAGGAATTCTGGGAGTTGAAGTCCACAAGTCATAAAAGGGCCAAGTTTGAAGACCCCTGAGTTAGATCCTTAACTCCTTACATCCCACCAGGTTTCAGTAACATGAAACCATGAAACGGTGAACTAAGGCTAGGAGAAGCTTTAAATATATAGTCCCACAATTGAAAATGTCTAAGGAAACTGTGAAAGCAACACATGATATACGTGACCAGCTCTGAAATTTTAATTATTCACAAAGGCAGACAAAGCAACACAAGTAAATTTTGCCCCATCTTTACACTCATCCATTTTTCATTCTGCATGCACTAAGAACAAGATTTTTCAATTTGATCTAAGTTGGCTTAAAATCATTTAGATTGCATTTGCTGTAAGAGAAAGAGTCTTGGGAACTTGAAAAGATATACATTTGGGAGAGTTAAATAAATAAAAGAACAAATCAGATGCACACTTTCCATTTGAGTGCAGTCTATTTACCTGTAGGATGAAATATTTCTTTCTCCAAATAATTGATTATCTGAGAAGGGGAGGGGGATGGGCTACACTTGTTGATATGTAGGAGGAGCTGTGGAAAATAAAAGAATGGAAAGGAGATGCAAAGGACTGCAGACATCCATGTTGAAAAGTATGGATGCTCTATTATAATGTTTACTGATTTTAATCCCTTTGGAATACCTAAATAGGGTTCTTTCCTCTGTCCAATGATTTCTGTGTCCGATTACCTCCAGTTTTATCTCTCCCTTTCATTCTCATGGTTATTATCCCATTTCATTTCTCCATTTCCATGTTTTTTGTTTTTATTTTTCACGCTTTTCTGTAGAAGGAGAAGGAGGGAATACGTGACAGTCTGTGCTCGGTATACAGTCTGAGATAGTTTGTATACAGGTAGTCCTCGACCTACGACCACAATTGAGCGCAAAATTTATGTTGCTAGGTGAGAAATTTGTTAAGTGAGTTTTTGCCCCATTTTATGACTTTCCTTGCCACATTTCTTAAGTGAATCGCTCCAGTTGTTAAATTAATAACACATTTGTTAAGTGAATTGGGCTTCCCTCATTAACTTTGCTCGTCAGAAGGTCACAAAAAGTGATCACATGACCCCAGGACACTGCAACTGTCATAAATACGAGTCAGTTGCCAAGCATCTGAATGTAACTCACGTGACTATGGGGATTCTGCAATGTTCATAAGTGTAAAAGTGGTCATAAGTCAGTTTTTTCAGTGCCATTGTAACTTTGAACAGTCACTAAATGAACTGTTGTAAGTCAAGGACTACCTGTAAGTGAATCAAAATGGATGATATTTTGAAACAAAGCATAATTAATTTTGTAAACTAAGTACCTTAGTTTATAGGCAATCAATTTTAACCAATAGACTTAATTAACAATTCTTTTTTGTTGTTCTGGGCCATATCCTTTGGCTTCTGGAATGCATGTGTGTGACTGTCTGTTTGTGTGTATGTGTGTCCGCGCGCGTGCATGCGTATGGTTATCCTGTGGTAGTTTTGAATAGAACCTTTGTTGCTTGAAGCAACACTTCCCATCTCTCTAATAACAACCCAGCACCTGAAAGCAGGACAAGAAGCAACGGATGGAAACTAGTCAAGGAGAGAAGCAACCTAGAACTAAGGAGAAACTTCCTGACAGTCAGAACAACTAACCAGTGGAACAACCTGCCTCCAGAAGTGGTAAATGCTCCAACACTGGAAGTTTTTAAGAAGAGACTGGACAGCCACTTGTCTGAAATGGTATAGGGTTTCCTGCCTTAGCAGGGGGTTGGACTAGATGACCTCCAAGGTCCCTTCCAACTTATTATTATTATTATTATTATTATTATTATTATTATTATTATTATTATTATTATTATTATTATTATTATTATTATTATCTTTAGGGTTTCCCCATAACTTTAAACATGTTGCTTACATTTCTTAAAATAATTTTCAGCTGGACGTAACAAATTTCCAGGGCATCCACCTATCTGAGTTGCACCTCAAAGAAAGTCAAAACACAACATTATAAAATTAATTATACAAATTACAAAAGGAAGATGAGACAAGAAAAAGAGTAAAAGTAAAAAATGTGGTTCACTGGTGATAAATGTATACGAGAATAAATATCTATAAAACTGATATGTAAAGGTTTCTATGCCCAAAGATTCCTGTGGCCCAGGGCAGTGGAGAAGTGAATTTTATAAACCTCTGTGGTAAGCACGTTTTTTCTTTACTAAATCAGACACATCTTATCTAGAAGCCCTGATAACACTATGTTGCATTTAATGTACCTGCCTGGCTAAGTTCATTCTCCGGTATGCAGAGCAATTAGGAGGGCATGTCAGTATTTAATAACATTGACCTCTCTCTGTGCTGTTTTAAACCTCACCGTTGGCAGCTCAGCCAGTTTTGCAATGGAATATTAGTCCTAGTCTCTGTTTCACTGCTGAACTCAAACAAGCAGGTTTACTTGGAAGCCGCAATGGATTGAAGTCCTTTATATCAGAGGTCCCCAACCCCCAGTCCATGGACCACTACCGGGCTGCAGCATGCCAGCAACCAGTCTGCACAAACAAGCAAAGGCCAATCCATGGGATGCAGAGAGCACATAAAACCACGCCCCCTCTGGTCCACAGAAATACCTCTCTCCATGGAACCAGTCCCTGGTGTCCAAGAGGTGGGGGACCTCCGCTTTATATGAAATCTTCACTTCTGCAAATGTTCTTCTGTCTCATGTCCATCAAAACAACAACATCCTGTGCAAGATGGCAACATATATAATATAATCCAACTCCTGTTTAAGGTGGACAATATAGAGAAACAAGGCTATCGGAGGTCAGTTCTTAGTGAGTTCGTGGATATATTTGCAGTTATCTTGGCAACAGTATGGAAAAGATGTGTTGTTATTTTCTTCCAGGATGAGTGTTTAAAAACTCTGAGATTTCCTTGCTTCTCTATTTAGATTTCTGAGATCAGTCAAAGATTGCTAGGTGCAATCTTGTCTTCAGTGTGTAAAGTGGCTCGTTGTGTGGAAGAATTGGAGGAAAAGCTAGAAGATTTGACTCAAAAGAATGCTATATTAGAAGCAAAAGTATTGGAGAATGAAGATAAAATGGAAAAGGAACTGAGTCTTGCTCAATATTACCAGATGCAGTTTGCTATTAGAATTAGAGGCTTAAAGGAGAATATTAAGGAAGATCTAAAGCAGCTGGTTTCTGAGGCTTTCGAAGTAGTATTGAAACAGCCAGCATCTGAAATAAAAGGAGGCATGGATAAAGTGTTTCGTGTGAATTCATGGATTGCTGGACAGAGAAAGTTGCCTAGAGATGTGGTGGTATATTTTGCAAAAAGGGAAACTAGAGATGAAGTTATACGAGCTGCTTATGATACTAAAGTTGTGATTGCTAATCAAGAAGTTTTGGTCTTAAAAGAAATTCCTCCAAAGATTCTAAGGAGAAGGAAGGATTTTACATTTCTTGTGCAAGAGCTCAAGCAACGAGATATAAGGTTCAGATGGGAGATCCCAGTTGGGTTGATGGTGACGCACGAAGGTAAAAGGTACCGTTTGGTTACTGTGATGCAAGCGCGTGATTTCTACAATAATGTTTTAAATGCAACGCCATTAACACTTCTGGAAGCTGAAAAGGGATCTGGAGAAGGAGTGCATCAAGAGGCCGAAGATGGTCAGATAGAAGACAACGGTGTTGGAGGAGATCAAGATATAACCTCGTCGGATGATTCTATAGAACAGAGGGTGACGCGTGCTGCTGCAAAACGATCTAAGAAGAGAAAATAGCAGGATTTGCAGAAGTTTATGGAATTTCTACGACGTATTTATAGTCAAGTATGGGAGGTGGGAAAAGGTTTGGGTGTAGACGCAATATATTTTTATATGTGGTGGTTTTGTGGAAAGGGTGAGCTTTTTTTGGATTAAAGTATGGTGGAATATACAGAAGATTCTCAAATGGAGGTTAAAGTTTTGTTCGCAATCTTTTTTTGTTTGGAATAATTATAGATGTGGCACTGGAAGAGGAACGGCCGATTATAGAAGAGTTGACTTTAAAGTTTTCTGATTTGGTTGAGGTGGCGAAGATTTTGGTTAATTTGAAAGATTATCTGTAAGAACGTTATATCATGGAATGGACAAAATGGATGGAGTCTATTTAGGATAAGTATAGGGTTGAGAAGTATTATGTAGTATTTGAATAACTCTTTTTTCCTTTTTTTTTCTTTTTCTTTTTCTCTTTCTATCTTGGGTTTTTTTTTCTTTTTTTTGTTTTTAATATATATTTAATACTATTAAGGTTTGTTTTATCCTATATAAGCTAGAGAGTGTTTCTTTTTTTATTTTAGTTTTTTATATATATTTAATATTGCTAAGGTTTGTTTTATCCTATATAAGCTAGAGAGTGATGGATTTTAGAATTTATAGTTGTTAGTATATGGTTGTTTATGTTTGCTTTCTTTTATATATATACCTTGTATTTAGCTCTGGGAAGTCGGGGGGAGGGGGGGAGGGGGGAGGGAGGGGGGGAGGAGGGAGGGGGGGAGGGAGGGGGGGAGGAGGGAGGGGGAAGGGGGGTTTTTTTTAAAGGAAAATTGTATCTTAAAACTTTTCAATTAAAAAAAAAAGATTGCTAGGTGCTGCCAACCTGGTACATTCCTTCATTTTTAACCTTTAGATCAGTCTGGTATTCTGGTAAAAGTCAGAGTTCTGTACTACAAGAAAATATATGGATTTTACTGTATGTAAGAGTATCTGGTGGCAATGTTTTATCCTGTAATTTTTTTAACTTTCCCAGCACACAGAATGTTCTACATCTGCCCAGTTCAATCATAATTATTTTCTTTTCCTAAACTATAAAAGGAAAACACGTTTACTACACAAATAACGGCTAAATAACTTTGAGATAAATTTATAATTTCTCTCCTTCCACTTTCTCAATTTATTTCTAATAGTTTCTATTCTGAACCGGTGGCCACTTGAAATATTGGACTTGTATGCCTGGAATTTGTATTCTTCAATTCCCAATGCCTATGAAGAGCATTAAGTTAAGAAAAAATGCAGAAACTCCTAAGTTTGGGAAAGGAAGAATGAAATGTTGGGAAAGCTATCTGTGGCTGGGTTCACACACACTACTATCAGTGGTGGGATTCAGCCAGTTCGCACCAGTTTGGCAGAACCGGTAGCTAATTTTTTGTTGCCCAGGCCCAGAATGGACTTCTGGAAGTGGCATCCACACAGAGAACTGGTTGTTCACATACTTGAATCCCACCACTGCCTACTATGCTGTCATAGTCTATAACCCATGATTTATGACTTAGCCCTTTGCGTAAACTTTCACATTTATTTTTATTTATAAATCATACTTCCAGGGCTGCCAACTCCTGAGAGCTCTGGGAGGCTACAATAATAAAAACAAAATATGAAAACAATTAAGCTAGAAAACACAATGATTAATTTGGAGTGATCAACCCACAACCAATTTTGCTCGTGAACATCTGGGAGGATACAGTGCTTAGGGGATCTGTACTGAGAGTATTCAACTCTATACTAATGGATGACCTAATCCAAAGACTTCACAGGAGGTGTGAGACTATAGGTAATCCTTGATTTATGACCATTTGTTTAACAATTATTCAAAGTTATGATGACCCTGGAAAAAGTGAATTATGATTTTTATTCACACTTATGATCATCATTTATGACCAGCCATTTTTCTGAAATGGTGTAGGGTTTCCTGCCTGATCAGGCGGTTGGACTAGATGACCTCCAAGGTCCCTTCCAACTTTATATTATTATTATTATTATTATTATTATTATTAT
The DNA here is from genome assembly GCF_947247035.1 of Vipera ursinii. Lineage (NCBI taxonomy): Eukaryota > Metazoa > Chordata > Lepidosauria > Squamata > Viperidae > Vipera > Vipera ursinii. The sequence goes on from NC_139521.1 coordinate 62,504,755, forward strand.
TATTATTATTATTATTATTATTATTATTATTATTTACTATTATTATTTATTTATTTATTATCACATGAATCTGTGGTTATGAGATCAGAATAAGGGCACTTGGCAACCAGGTCAACCGTTTGCAGCATCCTATGATATATGATCACAAATTGCAACCTGTTTTGCCATTTTCTGTCAGAAAAACTGCCATTGGGGAAGCTGGATTTGCTTAACAATTATGTGAATCACGAATGACTGCCATGATTTGCTAAATGATTGTCATAACATCGGATCTATTTATGACATTTCTGTGTTATGTCTCAACCTAAAACCCAATTAAAAGGGTCTAGAATATCAACTTCTTCTAAGGCTTCTGAAGCTGCAGCTTAGCTATAGCCTGGCCACCTTCTTAACAATCTTTCCTAGAAAGTGGGGGTTGGAGACTGGATGAAAATCTAGACTATTGGATCCAACGATGCCTCCTTTAAGGCAGGTGGAAATAAAGCTTTCCTTAAGGAAAACCTTTTGGGAAAATCTATGGGAAGCCTTCACCAACCAGAAGAAGCAGGGATCTATGTACAAATAGTACCAACAGATGGGATAATATTTTACTGTTAATTTCCTTATGAGTTACATAATCAAACTTCCCCAGTTATCCAAACAAGACCACTTGACCACTATCTTAATTTGAGCTTTCTAATCAGAGAGAATCCAAGCAAATGTATCAAGATGTTTAGAACATGCTGGCCTTCTGACTGATCACAAGAACTGGAGGTGGAGCAATATGGAGAAGAAGTAATGGGAGCAGTGTCAGATTCATAGATTTGCCTGGTGTTGGGAGCTTTGCAGCAGAAGGCATGTAATTCTCATGATTATGTTAAAAATGGATAGAACTTCAGAGGGTTTTTCTTGATCAGTTAGCTTCTCAAATGATTTCTAGACTATTAAATCAGAGACTCATTCCAAATCAAGATTGAGAATTAAGGATTATATACCAATAAAGCAGAATATTTGTAGCTCAGGGTTGACATGAGGGGTCCTTGGTGCTCTCTGACCTTGCTTGTTTTCTTGCAGAGGTTTTATTACCCAAACTAGGTAGCATTATCAGTGTAGCTCTGGTGATGTTAGCTAGTTTGGGTAATAAAAAGTCTGCAAGGAAACAAGCACCAATGACCTCTCATAAGGATTATATGTCACAGATTTGACAAGGTACTTCCTTATCAAGAATGATTCAGCTTGTTCCACTCCAGATATGTAGGGAAGGTAACAACAACAACAACAACAACAATGTTGGAAGGGACCTTGGAGGTCATCTAGTCCAACCCCCTGCTCAGTTGATTGATATTGCTGTACCAGGAGATGCCAGAGTCAAAGAAAAAGAACTGGGAAAAATGACAAAATACCACGATCTGGCCATCGAAACTGCACGATTATGGATGAAACATGTAATAGTGATACCCATTGTCATCGGGGCACTGGGAACTATGTCCAAAAACTTTGCAAAATACATCAAGAAATTGCAGCTTCCTGCAATAACTCCAGCAAAGCTACAAAAAACTCCACTACTCGGAACATCTTACATTTTAAGGAGATACCTCGTTGATACCTAGGATGCTGGCAGCAACCCGTGTCAACCACTAGTGCCAGTCAATTTGAGTATTCAGTTGACTGAGTTTCATGTTTTATGAATAAAAGTTTTATAATAATAATAAAGTTGGAAGGGACCTTGGAGGTCATCTAGTCCAACCCCCTGCTCAGGCAGGAAACCCTATACTATTTCGGACAAATGGCAGTCCAGTCTCTTCTTGAAAACTTGCAGTGTTGGAGCATTCACAGCTTCTGGAGGCAGGTTGTTCCACTGGTTAATTGTTCTGACTGTCAGGAAGTTTCTCCTTAGTTCTAGGTTGCTTCTCTCCTTGATTAGTTTCCATCCGTTGCTTCTTGTCCTGCCTTCGGGCGCTTTGGAGAATAGCTTGACTCCCTCTTCTTTGCGGCAGAGAGAGTCTACTCCATAAAAGGTAAAGGACAGTTTGTGGATCAGAGGATAGGCATTTTGGAAACGCACAAGCAGAACATGTTTCTTTCCAATCTATGCCCAACTCCTACTATTCTCTTATTTGGAGAAACTATTAGTTTTCGGTGGGACTTTGACCCATAGTGAATTATCATGAGCTATCCATCGATATCCACTGAAATCAAAGGCCCCCTTAGCAGTTAGAATAACTAAGAACAGAAAAGAGGACAATAAAAAAGTTCTGCCATCTGGTGATTGTTTTATATTAAGGTAGATGGACAGAATTAAGCTTTCTTCATTGAACATTGTGCAATGATTAGGGTGATATAGAAATACTCTAAAACAAACAAAGAAAAAACCAAAGACTAGTTGTTTCTTTTCATTCACAGGTATAATCTTTATAGTAGCAGTTGAAAAACTCGGTTCTACCTAATGGTTTGTAAAATTGGTGTTCATAATAATCTGTTATGCCATTTTGCAACTTTGCATGCCAGAATATTCCAGCCTAAACATAACAGCACTGAAATTGGCAGCATTCACTTACATTGTCAAAAATTGGATCATTCTTCACAGTTACAGAAGAAAGAGCATGATCAGTTCAGTATGATAGTGGCAGATTAAAACAAGATACATAATAATAATAATAATAATAATAATAATAATAATAATAATAATAATAATAATAATAATAATAATAATAATAATAATAATAATAATAATAATAATAATAATAAAAAATCATTTCTTTGTGCAGAATTGGCTCATTACTCAAATAACCTCTGTAGTTTCCTGCTCCTCCCTTCCTTTTTTTGCTTTTTAAAATTTAGAAATAGTTGATCTTTTTTAATGGCATTAGTGCTATGAGATTTAATAAAACAACAATAATAAACTCTCATGTGATATCTTCACAGATTTCAGCTTTCTTGCACATGAGTTTGTGAGATTATCGAATCTCATCCTGGCTAATAATGTAATCATAGAGTAGCACTCAGAACCTTTAAGGATTGTCACCATCTGATTTATATATTGAGAATTTCATAGAATCCATGGTATATAAATTCAGCATTTAGAATTTTGGGTAGGAAAAATGTATTTTACCTGCTGAGTGTGATATATCTTATTGAAAAACATCAACAGTATATTGATGTTGCTGAAACAAAATCAGTATTTTTATCTATCTTCATTGATATTTATTGCTTGTCCCTAAGAGGATTTAAAAATTCTTCCTCACATATGTACAGTAGTAGAATTGACAACCAATCAATTACAGTGCCAAAGCATTGAAACAAGATTTAATAAAGTGTCCTCAATCGGTGTGGAGCATGATAATCACAAGGCTACTTCAGTTCATTCACAGCACAGTCCATAACCCAGAATTCTTTTTTTCCAAGAGCAACAACAGAACAAATCTTTCAATGATTGTTAGTCAAGGTCAAGAAACAGTGGTAATCACAGGACCATGGTTTTCAAATGATAAAGTGTGTTTCCTCAAATAGCTATAGACATGCTTACAATGTCCCAGTCATCTGAAGTTTCATTTGCTTCTCACTGAACAACACTACCAGGAATTCTAAATTGAACAAGTGCTAATCAACTCAGATATTTCAATAGGAACAGGATATTATAAATGCCTAGAAGCATTACAGAAAGAATCCAAGGAAAGGAAAGAATTTATCCCATAACATAACAGCAGGTAGAAGCTGATGATTATATTTGCCGTGAAAATGGTTCATCTGTAGGATTTGACATTTTCAACTGGCTGTTAAAAAAGATGGGCAGTGACCATATTGCAGATATGGATATGCAAAGTGGTAAAAAATAATTATTTGAGGAGAATATTTTCGACTATGCTATCCTGCTTCTATGAAAGCACAATTAAAAGTATTTGATAAGGTGTTGGAAGATTCTCAGTCCCTATACAGCATGAGTGTCAAACTCGATCGCACCACATAATATATCACAATGTTTTTGCCTTTGTGGAGCCGGGGGTAGGTGTGGCCTGCACGTGATGCATCCAGCCCACAGGCCGCCAGTTTCACACCCCTGCTACACAATGTATGTATCTTTTTTCTTAATGTTTCCTGATCCTAAATCATACCCCAGTCTCTTTTAATACTAATAACATTCCAGTTCCAAGCCTGTTCACATCAAACTCTACCAGGCTCAGTACAGATATGACTTTAAACATACATTGTTGGCTCAGTTATGTCTCCATAACTGACTGACACAATTCTAACCTATTCCCTACATTTGGATCTGGAAAACTGTAGGAACATGTGGACCATAGTAAGACTCAGAGTGAAGCTTAAGGTGAGGAGCAGCAATTGCCCATCTAAGGAAGACCATCTTATAACCACACTGACCACTTGGTTTCAAAACCACTGAGGGCTGAACAAAATACCAATTAAGGGCAGTCCTTGACTTATGACCATAACCCAACATTCTATTGCTAAGTGAAATATTTGTGAAATGAATTTGCCCCATTTTTCTTGCCACAGTTGTTAAGTGAATCATTGCAGCTGTCAAGTTAATAACTGAACCACTGCAGTTGTTAAGAGAATCTGTCTTCCCCATTGACTTTGCTTGTCAGAAGGTCGCAAAAGGTGATCTCATGACCCTGGGACACTGCGACCGTCATACATATGAGTCAGTTGCCAAGTGTCTGAATTTTGATCACATGACCATGGGGTTCTGCAATGGTCATAAGTCATTAGTCACTTTTTATCAGTGCCATTGTAACTTTAAAACATCACTAAATAAAGTATTGTAAGTTGTAATTCAGAAGAACGAGAGAAATAAATCCATGTTTAATGCCCCTGAACATCATTTACATCTTCTCACTGACAGTGGGAAATTAATGGTTTGGTATCCCTTTGTTCTTCTCTGCAATAGAGATACTATTGTAACTGAGTCTTCTAAGTGAGGCCAAGCAATCTAACTCAGCCACGAAGTGACACTTCTGAGATTTACCACCAAGTCCAGGCCAGGAATCTTGACAGTTAGGACATGGGAAATCAAAATTATAAAAAATCCCATTGAGATTTGCAGTTTTGAAACTGTCCTTAGGCAAGCCATCAAACTCTACCAAATGATGGCAAGGATACACATTATAAACTATAAAGTTTGCACAAAGTCAAAGATTGTATAAGGTCAAGATCTTAAAAGGTTATTTTTCTATTTTCCACTCTGAAATATGTTTCAGAGACCATAAATATCCAACAGTTTCCAACAATTCATAGCACCCCAGGGTGATCCAGAAGTGGCCTATGCAGATACTGCACTGCACTGATCTTTTATGGTTTGTGGGGCTTTAGGGAGAAAAAATATCTGTTCTCTCCCCTGCTTATGTGGATGGATTTTATACTCTCCTAGGAAAAATAAACCATGTTATTTGAAGACACTATTGGGCTTAAGAGGCATCCTCTGATCAGAAGGAAAGTATCTCCTTGACATGCTTTGGTTTCTTCCAGTTGTCTTCACTGGTGGTGCTAGGCAGGAAAAGGCTGAAGGGCCCAAATTGAATGCCATATACTGTAGCAGTGGTGGCAAACCTATGGCACACATGCCAGAGGGGTCACTTGGAGCGCTCTCTGTGGGCATGCGTGCCTTGCTCTTTGGATAAGTTTTCACAGGAAAAAGCTATTTCTCAAGCCCCTTCCTAGCCAAAACAAGCCCCCAGAGTGAGTGCACTGTTTTCAGGTTCATCATCACTGCCATATAGGTCTCTTAAAGAAGAGGTCCCCAACCTTTTGAGCACCAGGGACTGGTTCTGTGGAGAGAGGCATGGTTTCATGTACTACCTGCGTCCTGTGGATGGGGCTTTGCTTGTTTGTGCAGACCAGTTTCTCGCATGCCACGGCCCGATGCTGGTCCATGGACTGGGACTTGGGGACCTCTGTCTTAAACGAAGGTCAGATTGTTGTTGTTATTTTTATGAGTTAAGTTTATAACCCAATGGCTCCAGCATCTCTGGGTGGTTTACAAATGGTTTACAACATAGAAACAAGACAATAAATAAAAGAAATTAAAAAGGGTAGAGATAGTAGAATAACAAGACAACTGGAAACAAAAAAAAAGTTAAAAGGAGGCTTCAATCATCTTCACTAGGAACTCAAAGCAACCTATGGAACATCTGTCCTCATATACCAGTTTAGGGATATACCACTGAAAAAGAAAAACAAGAAATCTAAGAAGAAACCAGCATGGCTGCACAAAGATTTTTCTGATAAAATTAAAGACAAAAAGGACAAGTACTAAAAATGGAAAGAGGGACACATAACTAAGGCAGAATATCAGCAGATAGCCAGAATCTGCAAAGACAAAGTCAGAAAAGCAAAGGCTCAGAATGAACAAAGACTTGCAACAAAAGTCAAATATAATACTAAAAAAGTTTAGTTCAACATATAAATAACAAGAAAAAAATCAAGGAAACAGTTGATCCACTAAAGAGAGAGGACAGCAATGAAATAATAGGCAGCAGAAAGAAAGCAGCGCTGCTTAACAAATCCTTTGCAATCCTTTGCAAAAAGGAATTATAAGCCCAACCAAACAACATAACTGAAAAAGACAGACTAGGAATAAAAGTTAAAATAAACAAAAACAATGGTAAGAGAACACTTGTCTGATGGCAGATGTTATCTCAGAACTATTACACCATATCTTTCAAAACTCCTAGAGCAGCGAGGAACTACAAGAGTACTAGAAAAGAGCTGATGTGGTTCTCATCTTCAAGAAAGGAAAAACAACAACAACAACAACACAGACCTAGGAAACTACAGACCAATCAGCCTAACATCAATACCTGGGAAGATCCTGGAAAAGATAATCAAAAAACAAATCTGTGAACATCTAAAAACAATTAAAGTAATAGCTAGAAGTCAGCATGGGTTTGTTAAAAACAGATCATGCCAAACCTATCTTATTTCATTCTTTGACCAAGGGACTAAATTAGTAGACCAGAGAAATGCTGTGGACATAGTATACTTAGATTTCAGCAAGACATTGGACAAAGAAGACCACAATCTACTTCTTGGAAAGCTAGAAAAAAGTGGGATAGCTGGCAGGAATAGCCAGCACCCTAAATGATACGTTCAAGATTCAGATGGATCTTGACAGACTTGAACACTGGGCCCTACCTAAGAAAATGAAATTTAATGTAGAGAAAAGTAAAATCTTACACTTAGACAAGAAAAGCCAAAAGTACACATATAGATTGGGTGAAACCAGGCTTAATAGCAGTAACTCTGAGTGGGATCTTGGAATCTTAGTGGACAATCTATTAAATATGAGCCAACAATGTGCAACAGCAGCCTAAAAAGCCAATGCAATCCTAAGTTGCATTACCAGAGGGATTCAATCAAGATGACGTGAGGAACTAATACCACTCTATAAATCCTTAGTAAGACCACACCTACAATACTGCAACCAGTTTGGGTCTCTATACTATAAAAAAGATGTTGAGACGCTAGAAAAAGAGCAACAAAGATGATTAGAGGACTGGAGGCTAAAACATATGAAGAATGGTTACAGGAACTGGGCATGACTAGTCTAGTGAAGAGAAGGACCAGGGGGGACATGATAGCAATGTTCCAATATTTGAGGGGCTATCACAGAGAGGAGGGGCTCAACCTATTCTCCAAAACACCTGAAGGCCAGATAAGGAATAACCGATTGAAACTGATCAAGAAGAGATTCAACCTAAAATAAGGAGAAATTTTCTGACAGTGAGAACAATCAACTAATGGAATAATTTTCCTTCAGATGTTGGGGAGCTTCATCACTGGAAGCTTTCAAGAAGAGACTGGACTGCAATTTGTCAGAAATGGTGTAGGGTTTCCTGCTTGGGTGGGACTAGATGACCTACAAGGTCCCTTTCAACTGTTATTCTAATATTTAAGAGAATTTGCTCAGATTCCTGACAAATGCCTTATAATTTTCAATCTCCTCTTACAATATGAATATATCTCATTTCATTGGTATTTATGTAATTGCAAATAAATGATAATGAGTAACTTCAGGAATGAAGAATCAGCAAATATAAATATGCTTCCTCACTGCATTTTTAGAAAACAGTAGAATGCTAAAACGAAGAGGAATGTATTGTGTTTGTTTTGTTTCCTTTCTCTTTGCTTTGCTTTCTGAAATGATGCTAACATTTATTTTTTCTGTAGTTGTTTATCTGTAATCTTGTTAGACTTGTTCTTTAAAGTCATAATGGGAGATTGGAGGGGGGATTTACTGCTGCATGAAAAATAAACACAGATACACAGAGCGCAAATGTCAAATGTCATCTAAAGATGTCAAAATATTATCACATTTCCTATTGATGTATTCACTAATGAATAAACTCTCACTTTCAGAATTCAAAAAGGCAAGTAAACATTCCTTCTGTAGATCATGCTGAAAGGCCCCAAAGATATGTGGCTTGGATTAATCCATGAACTGGCAATAGTTAGCTTTCTGCATTCCAAATACCTGCCATATCCAGCATATTGCCATCTGCTCCCTGAGGGAAGGCTGGTTAGGATGATAGCAGAAAATGGCGAGTTACCCACATGTTAACCTAAGTGTCTTGGGATCAAATGGATGAGAACACAAATGCCTCTTTTCTGGCATTATGCTGCAGTCTTAACATGTGTTGGAAATGTCTCAAGATTGGTTTTTCACATCAATGTTTATTAAAAAAAAAACTATGGATTTAGCTCTTTGGAGCTATTACTTAATAATAATAAAGATATTTTATCATTTTCTCTATTTCTATATCAGTGTAATATGAATTAACCAGAATGAACTGGTTAAAAGTTCTAATTAGCAATTATTCTTTAGCTAGCTATGTTTTTTAACTATCTTCTGATATGATATCTGGTTTAATATTATTCCAAGGAATCAGATAAAGAAGTAAAACTTACCCAACTACAGTGAGTTCAATAAATTGGATCCAGATTGATTCAAAGACTATATTTTATTGATTTGCTATTACAGAACAGAAATCATATACAACATTGGTTCTTAACTTGTGGGCTTTGGGCTCCTAGAGGGGCTGCAATGTTGTCACAAGGGGTCTGCGAAGGCTTAATGCAGTCTAGTTCTTTAAATCTTGAGTTAGGTCTTGGGGTCTGTGGCCATGGTCCATGGCCACAAAAGGTATTTAAATGGGGCCCATGGTGAAGAAAAGGTGGAGAACCACTAACATACAATAAATGGGTAACAGAAATTATCAATATTTAAATAAATGAAATAAATAGGTACTCATCTATCTTTCCACAGGACCATTTGCTGGTAGTTTCTAACATATAAAATTACTGGTTCTGTATCCATAGCTTTTTCTGTACACATTGATTAAATGCCTTAAATATGTATAATATTTTGCTCTATTAAAGGGAATAGTGAAATATTAATTTATAAAAAAACTATACACACACACATTTTTTTCAGTGTATTAAAAATACAGAAGAAAAGCAAATAGAAAATAAGAAAGGAAAAAAGAAAAAAAATTAAATAGCAAGCAGTTATCATCTTAAGCTTTTTGTCAACATTCAAATGAATGTTGACAAAAAGCCTCGAAGAATTTACTAATATATCACTATTGCTTTGACCACTCTATTATAAAAGTGTTCTTTTAAATACAGATCCAAGATGAATTTGTGTTTTGAAATACAAAACATTTCTTTCAAGGATCTAAGAACCCATTCATGGATTAAAATTCTCCTTCATTGTCAGAAACTTTCAAAATAGTCTCAGTAAATGATATCGAGGACACACAGCTTCTTCACAGTCACATGGAATTCTAAAAAAAAAACACAACCAAAAAACCCCCAAACAAACCAAAAACAAAGAAATTTCTTTTTTATACAAAGCTTGTTTTAAAAAATAGCTGACATTTAACAAACACTTGTAGCAACCTGACTTTAATATGGTAGAACTTGACATCATCTAAACCAGTGATCAGGAAAAACAAGACACAGTATAGCAAAAAAATGTTTTTAATTTTATAGGTTAGTAGGTAGACTTGCAGGCAAGAAATAAGAAATGGGTCACTCAAAGCTACAGATCACCCTTTTTATAGAGCATAAATGAGTTAAATATGCATGATTTCAGTAACGGACATTGCCAAAGAAATATATCGTCCGACACATCTTGGCTCTGCTACTCTGTTTTCCTCCTTTTCCCCAACAGCAGCACTAGAAATTTTTGCTGATCTCCAGAGAGCAATGAAGAGTTAAATATGCACAGTTGATCTTTATTGACTATCTTATCCTAGGATATGGTCAGTGCTGGGATTCAAATATGTGAACAACTGGTTCTTTGTATGGATACCACTTCCGGAAGTCCATTCTGGGCCTGGGCAACAAAAAATTAGCTACCAGTTCTCCCGAACTGGTGTGAACCAGCTGAATCCCACTACTGGATATGGTCCATTTTCATACATAAAAATAAAATCTAATATGAACCCAACTTGATGAGAAACAAAAATATTATCTATACACAATGCCAATAATTATTCTCCTATAGTAATAGATGTCTTGTATGTAATCCCACAGCTGGACTACCATTTGAACCCCACTGGCATTGACAAATTCACTATCAGTCAATTGCAAAAGGCAGCTTTACTTGGAACAACTTACATCTTGTGACACTATCAAACATCTACATCTGCCTATCCCAGGTCCTTGGGAAGGATTCAATAGGTGGACAAAAATGCCAAATCCAGTTTGAATATTTGGCTGACTAGGTGGCGAACTGTAATATTATTTATGCACAGCTGTAAGTACATTTAGATATCTGAATGAAATTCAATCCAAACCAAACAATTAGCATTTCTTTGACTTTGATTAAGTAACAGACTTCAACTGTCAATTCAGATCACTCATTAAAAAAAAATCTGTTGAGAATGAAATACTGATAACCTTTTTATCCTTAATTAATAATCCAAAGTTTTATTTTTCTTTCTTTTGCAATATACTATGAAGAAAAGCTTAAAAATCAAGTTCCACAATGAGTGAAATTTATTTTCTATTTTTCTAGGGAGTGAAACAATTTGAACTGGGAGAGAACTATAAATTTAATTCTTATGCATAACATAGTTGTTTGTTTTTATTTATATATAAAATTTAAAGACACACATCAAATCACCCACATTCATCATACATTTAATATAAATAACACGTGTTTCTTTTTAAAACAACAACAACAGCAAATGTCACCAGTTAAAGCAATTTCTCAAAATTTGTATCTTTATTCAAAAAGAAAACAAGAACCTAAAATACTTAATTTTGTAGTCAATTTCCTATTGGTAATTAACATTTTGAAATAGAAGTGCATCATCTCATTTCAAAACATTGTGTTCAGGTCAATGCAAAATATTATTCTGGGGGGAAATTACTATATAATAGCAGTCTTCACCACATCTTGCCACAAACTACTCATAAGGGCCATATTTCCGTACATGGATGTGTGAAAAATTTAATGATATTTTGATAATCTTATCAAGATCAACAAACATCCAAAATACATTTCAAAGCAACCATTCATCTTTTGTCCCCTAAGACAAATTTCCCAGGCAGTTAGTTATATTTGTTGCAAATTTTATTACCAAAACGTTCTTTAATACAGTTGAAACATTCCAAAAAATACGAGAAAGAATTTTACCTTGCGGATTCCTCTGCTCAGTTCTTCTCCATAGTTTGTCCCTAGGATCTCAAACAGAACATTGGGGTTTCCGCCATTTTCTGCGAATTCCAGGTCTCCAGTCAAGCCATTAACTCCACCCTGAATGCATTAAAAACAAGAGGGAGAAAACTTTCAGGTGTATAGATTTCAAATATAGCTTCCTGTCCTTAGTCACAACAAAATATAGACATTCAGTGCTCATTATGCAAAATGTTTTATGCATCTCTGAACTCTTAATAACTACAGAAGTAGAATAACAACCTGAAGAAATGTAAAATAGTTGCAATATTTTTTAATACATTGGCTATTCCTTTTATAAAAAACACCTGAGAAAACAGAAAGGTAATGTGTCTAACGTATGTATCTATGTATGTATGTAGTTTCTATAGCCCCCCCATTTCAATCAATGACTCTGGTAGCTTACATCCAAATACTTAGTTTCCAGTACTCAATCTGATCAGTCATGTATAACGCGGGCAATTGTTGCAGCCTCTACAGAAAACAACATTTGATTAAGTTGATGAAGGGATCATATTTTGTGAATATTAAAAACATGAATATTTCTCCGAGCAGGTGGAAAGATACACGTCCTCTGGTAGGCTAGCTATACAGACAGCTTGTATTTACAAATGGAATAATTTTGAAAGGATTACAACACCCACCTTTGAACTAGATCTGTCAACTATTTAAATGTGTCCCACATGGTATAAAAGAGACTACTGCACAGTTTTCAAGAAGTCTGTAAAAAGTAGATTAGAAAAAAATGGTCGTCTTCCTAAAATAGCCTAATATTTTTTCTAAAAGAAGAGAATCTCAAGAAAAATATTGCATAAACAAACCAATTGTGTTGCATTTATTTGCTTGTATTCTCTATCAGTACAGGTAGTCCTCTACTTACAACAGTTCATTTAGTGATTGTTCAAAGTTACAATGGCACTGAAAAAGCGATTTGTGACAGTTTTTCACACTCATGACCATCTCAGCATCCCCATGGCCACATGATCAGAATTCAGATGTTTGGCAACTGGTTCATATTTATGACGGTTGCAGTGTCCTGGGGTCATGTGATCAGCTTTTGCAACTTTCTGACAAGCAAAGGCAATGGAGGATCCAGATTCATTTACCAACCATGTTACTAACTTAACATAGGTAATGATTCACTTAATAACCGTGGCAAGAAAATTCAAATTCATAAAATGGGTCAAAACTCACTTAACAAATGTTTTAGTAAGCAACATAAATTTTGGGTTCAATTGTGGTCATAACCTGAGAACTACCTGTATCTTGCCTGTTAAGCGCAGTGCACCTAGAATCCAAAACTTGATTTTTCCACCTTGAAGCCTAATTAGCTAGGTTAGAAAATAACTTTTGTGTCTCCTGTTTCATAAACCATCACTATCTATCACCAACAACAATGAGCCAGAAATCGGAACGAGGACTTAGATTTATGGATCATTCTTGAGATCGAGGGAAAACAGCATCCACAGCTCCGTTTTCCATAGGGCACATGAAAAAAAAGACTTGGTTTTTGTCAATAACTTAAATAAATGTGACTGAGAAAACCTAGAGGGCAGTTAAATATAATAATGTGGCATCATTTTTCTTTAGAGTGTGTTGTTGGTATCAGCCTTTCTTAATAATTCACAAAGATTACAAATGGAATGGCACTGCTATTATTTCATGTGATTGCCCCAGTCACCATTACTTGAAGTGTCTTTACCAAATAATGGGGAAATTGTCAGATGCTTGAATAATGAAAATAGGGAGTTTTTAAACTCAAAACACCTTGATGGATTCCAATTAGAATAACAAAGAAATGGTGAAAATCATCTAATTCATTATATTTCTCCCAGTTTTGAAATATGAGAGGACATTTCTATTTTGGCTCAAATGGGATTTGTGATGATCTTTACTTTAATTTTCTAGACCTGATGGAGAATCTACAAGTAACTTGTGCTGATTCCTTCTTGCAGCAGGTTTATTCCTATAGTATATATTCAGATTAGATTCCATTTAAAGTTCATATTGTAACCCAAATGGTACACATAGGGCTGACCAGATCATACAGGTGATAAAACATATAGATGTTTATAAGAAAGAAACACCATTCAACTACAAACCTTATACAAGCAGTCCTTGACTTAAACCATTCATTTAGTAACCATTCAAAGTTACAACAGCACTGAGAACAATATTTTATGATCAGTCCTCGTACTTATAGTTGTCATATGATCAAAATTCAGGCACTTGGCAATGGACATGTACTGTATTAATGATGGTGGCAGCATCCTGGGCTCATGGGATCACCATTTGCAACTTTCCCAGGTGGCTTTTAACAAGCAAAGTCAATGGGGAAGCTGTTTTTGCTTAAATGACCACATGATTTGCCTATCAACTCCAGTGAATCACTTAACAACTATGGCAAAAATGGTCATAAAATTGGGGACAACTCAACTGCCTTGCTTAGCACCAGAAATTCTGATCCTAATTGTGGTCATAAATCAAGGACTATCTGTATGAATTGGCTCATTCATATGAGAAATCCTTTAAAAAAAACACCCGGCAAACAATCATGTGATTAACATGAATACAGTTTAATTTAATTTTATTAAATTAAAGTTTGTTGTGTGGTGTTGTGTGGTGACTACATTTCAGGGTTCCTAGAGTTTCATACTGGATTTGATGTTCATAAATTCTGGAAAAGTGAGCTAATCCCCAATCAAAAGGCTACGAAATGTATCATACTTTGATAAACATTGGCTTGTATAATTTTTTTGAATAGTCCACTGATTTTTTTAATTGAAAATGTATTCAAATGCATTGAAGCAGTACATATTGAAATAAATGCAATAATGGATTTTAGGGGAAAAATGCATTTGGAAACACAGGGTTTTAGATGGAAAACTGATTACATATTTAAACATATATACACTAGCCATGAATGAACGTTTTCCCTTCAGAAGGGCACAGGGGTTTTCTAAAAACATTTGCCACCATTAAAAACCCAAATTTGCAGTCCAAATCAATTATCCTTCAAATTCTTTAAATCATGCTGCATTTCCATCTCTGAGAGCTACAATTACTGAATTGTAATTGCTTATCTAGGGGCACTATGGCCGTGTGGCTTGTTTCCATTTGTTTTAATGGTTCCGGATTGTATCTTAGTCAGTAATACAATCTAATCATGTGAAAATTACAGTTTCTCATTGCTAAATAACTAAATGAATATTAAAAATGGGTGATCTCTGCCTGATTGCAATTTGAGTAGTCTGCTAGTTTCTACCAGTTAAAAACAAAATCAGAAATTTAGCAGAATTTAATAGCTAGAGTCACCTGAATGTGCTATGCTTTATAACAGAGGGGAAAAGGTCATGGCAAGGCTGTAAACTTTTTATCTGCCAAACGCAGAGGGAAAATTAGCCAGAGAACTAACTGTCTGAAGTCCCGAATCTTCAGAAACTCCAATTGTTATTTATGCAGCACACGAGCTGTGTGTTTTTGACAAACTAAAAATTGAAGGAAAAGCATTAAAAACTCAAACCCCAGAGGTAATAGTCTGAAACCAGAAAAGAGATTAGAAATTGATTATTCCCACTTAGAAAGTGGGAAAGGAAAGAGAAGGCCAGAGCCTGTGCAAATCTTTATTTCTGACTGCTGAACTTTTTGGGCAAGTGAAGCTTCAGACTTTAGAGCTGCTTTTATCTATCAAACACAACCTAGCCCCCTAGAGTAATTTAAGAAGGAAAATCATTGAAGATTTATTGTTTTTATAAATGGTTGATGGACAGACAGACAAACACACAATCCAATTTTTGTGATATTCTGAAAACATTGTCATTAATATTGACTATAATAGAGCTTATCTGGATAATACCGTTTTCATAAAAATCAATGTCTTTCTAATCTTTACTAAATCCTGCTAGATATACACACATAATAGAAATTGGGGGGGGGGGAAATGACAATGTTAGGAGTAGAAAAAGTAGAACAAGCCTAATAGGGTTATATGAAGAGACCAAATAACGCTTTGGATACCACGGACAAGACAACCACAGTGGTTTTTCATATTTAGATAGCAAGTGTTAGTCTTCAAAAGCTGCAGGATAAATGAAGAAATCCCCTCATCCTTCAAAATGGTTGAGGTCACCTTCTACTCCATATTTATTTTATTTTTATTTATTTTAATTCCATTTATATCCCGCCCTTCTCCGAAGACTCAGGGCGGCTTACAAGCTTAGCAGTAGCCTTCATTCTATGTATATGCCTGCTTATTAGGGCTTTCACACACACACACCCCAAGCGGCATTATTACAAAGTCAGCTTATTGCCCCCAACAATCTGGGTCCTCATTTTACCTACCTTGGAAGGATGGAAGGCTGAGTCAACCTTGAGCCTGGTGGGATGCGAACCTGCACTAATTGCAGGCAGCTGGTGTTACTTAAGGAGGCATCAGCCCACTGCTCCACCAAGGCTCATTATAGAGAAATAGGGAATAAATATGTCGGGCTAAAAAAAAGAAGAAGAAAAAATGAAAGGGAGGCAGCTCTCAAGCTGTGGCAATTTCATTTCACTCTCTCTAATTGAAGAGTGCCATCAAAATGAGTCTGAAAAAGAAATTTCAGTGTACAGCCGTTTTGATACAAGCCACTTTGAACAATTGCAGTGTTTTAGATCTTTCTCACACATAGAGAAGGTAAAGGAGTGTGGTGCACTCATTAACTCGATGACTTGATTCTAAGTCTGGATGTAAATTTTGTTCCAAAATGGAAAGCGATAATGCAGGATGAGGTACAGTTGCTGAGGAATTAATTCATGAAAGCTGAGCTACTTTGGCTCTTGTTCAGGAATTCGGACGCAAAGGAAGTAATTGAAACAAAATGAAGTCTGCTTATCCTCATCTGAAGATGCATCTGGTGTACGTTAATTCTTCTGTATGTTAGTATGCATGTATATAATTAGTTACAAAGTTTTGAGAATGATGCAAGTCTATGTGTACGTTTATGTAATTTTCTGACATTTCAATCCAATCAGACTCTAGACAATGTATTGATGATGATATCAGAAAATAATGTAATACAATACAGTTGTTGTGATTCAGGGTCAGCCCTGTGGGTTCGGCAGTTGGGTCGGACGACTCAGAGGAGGAGGAGGAGGGGGGTTTGAAGAGCTTGCTGAGGGGGTTGGACAGCTTGATGAGAGCCCTCAGCCAGGCCCCTCTCACCTGGTCACGACGCAGACCCAGCTGTGTGAGCCTGACAGTGTGGATGAAGATGACCCACAGCTGGCCCTGTTCAAGGACGCCCGACGCAGGAGGCAGTCAATCAGGAGTAAACAGAGGAAGGCAATGGGGCTCCTCGGAAGGAGGCAGAGAGAAGCCACGCCCTGAACTGTATTTAAGGGGGAATGCGTGGGAGGGCTGGTTTGCTGAAGGCAACCGCTTGAAAAGCTCCTGTTTCTTGGTTCGTGTCTTGTTCTGTTTGTTTTTGTAGCAATAAATTTGGCAGGCGTAATTCCAGCCTCTTGCCTTCTTGTAAAAGGGGTTGTCCCTGCCTTTTCTGCAGGGCCGGTAGCAGGATGGTACAGAACAACAGTAATTTTGTCATCAATTGATCCACAGCCCCGCAATTGCTCTTTGAAGACCTTCTGGAAAAGACGGTGTTCACCACCTTCTGGGTGGTGTCCTAAGAGTGAAGGTGATTCTCTCTGAAGAAGGATTGGCTTATTCCATTGGAAGACATCTACTCAAAGATTATCAATGGAGTCCCACCTGTCACACCTCCAGAATGACATGGATATTTTGCAGACATTCTCTGGCCCTTTGAGTCAGGCAAACAGAACTGATCCTGTAAAGTTTGTCTCAGATATCCACTAGTCTTATGCCATAATTAATATTTAAAAAATGGGAAAGCGACCAACTTTGAAGTTCTCTGTGTCCACATTTTTGGAAGATACATAGGTTGAAAAACCGGAATGGAAAAACCTTGAAAGTCAGCCCGATTACAAAATCTCTTTGTGAATAATCAATTCAGAACTTCAAGCCAAAATAGTCTATTTCTTTTCCAGCAGGACATCAAAGAAGAAATCAAGGCAGAAAGGCAGAGGGCAGGAAAAGAGAGAAAAAAGAAGGAAGTGAAGGAGCATCAAAAGGAGGGATGAGTCTGAGAGAAAGAAAGAGAAAAGACAACAGCAAAATGAAAGCGGCAACACTTGCCATCCTAACTGGGGATTGATCCTACCAATTGGTCTTTTCATATTTGGACACTGCACTGTCTGCATGCAAAATCAGACACATCATTCCCTAGAAAATTAAACCACTGACACATTAAGAGACTTCTAGCCTTGCTGTAAAGAAGGATTCCCAGAGGCTGTAACAATGCAGTAACACAGGATAGGTAAATAGCAAGGCAAAGCCATGCATTTTGCTAGGCACAGTGTGCAAGTACTGTATCTCACTTGCTTCTGTTTACATTAAAAAGTAGTCACTCTGCAGCTGGTTTTTAGATGCTTTCCTTAAAACTAGAGTTACATAGCAATTACAGGTAGTTCGTGACTGACAAATGGTTGCTTAGACTTCCCTCAAAGGAACTTATGGCCCGGTTTTGAAGTTCTGACATCTGCTCCCACCCCATGGTCATGTGACCACATTTCGGGTGCTCAGCAACTGGCCCACATTTATGGCTATTTCCAGCTCTCCATGGTCTACATGACTGCATTTTATGAAATCTCTGCCATAAACCAGCATTTACTTCTGGTTTCCAGCCAAAACCACTCAATAGTAAACAATGGGTTCATTGAACAACCACAGCCTTTGCTATAATGTTTGTATTGGTTTTTTATTCTGCCCTGTGAACCGCCCTGAGTCCTCAGGGAGAAGGGCGGTATATAAATGTTATTAAATAAAATAAATAAATAAATATGACTATGGCATTCATTTAATGACCACTACAAAAAAAGATCACAAAATCATGTTTGGTCATGTGGTGACTTGCTTCACAGTCATGAATTATGGACATAATTGCAGGGCTCAATTATGATCATAACTCAAGGACTATCTGTATAACGTTAAATTCTAATCCAGTGACAATTATCTTGACTTGCGATTTCTCAGATGTTCTTTTTCTTTGCAGAAAATTATGTTTCTGTATGTTATTCTCCAAATCCTTGAGATTTTTTTTTCACCTTCTTAGTGTTGCTTGTAATATTTATATGGTTGTTGGAAATTGCAAAAGGTATTAATGCTGGTTGTTCTTCTCAATCTGAATAAAGGCTAATAGAAGGAATTTCCTTATTGCCTGTGAGAATGAATTGAAATTGATAGCCAGGGATCACGGAATAGAGGCTTGTACTGTACAATGAAAGGTCATTCACACCTATATAGACTTTAGACAACTCATAACAAAAGCAAAAAAACCCACATTCTCCTTTTGAAGATCTCACTGCAATTGTCTTCTTTGAAATAAATGCATATAGGAAATTTTCTTTCCTGAATGAGAACTGGAAAGACAAAAGCGGTTTGTTCTCTACATAGCACTAATGAAGTACCTCAACACTTAAGACAGATTGTTCATTTTCTTTACCCCTTTTTGCTGCTTTAAAGTTGTATGTGGCTGGTCATTGTTTCTGCATTGTGGGGAGAAATTAATCATTACTCTGAATAGCAGTCAAAAGAATACTTTTGTTTTCTTAACCTTATTTTCCAAAGGGTAAAGATATCAGAAAAGAGGCTGAAAAAGTTCATGAAGAAAAAGGATTGTAGAGTGTATACGTGTATTTACGTACAAGGCATGCTATATTCCCTTTCAGGTTTTTGCAAGGAACAAATGTAAGCAGAAGAAATTCAAATGAGGGGATAAGAAAAAAAGAAAAATAAATTTAATTAAATCTAATTAGTTTTACATTTTTCTCTTTTTATTCATTCTTTCTTGAACCTATCTTGATATATTGTAAGACACAATTCACAAGTAGTCCAATGTCCTTGCATTAAGCTTAGTTTAGGTTCTTTCTCATATATTCAATTATTATTTTTTGTCTAAGAAACACTTATTCCTAACAACATACCACAAACTGTCTGTCTACCAGTATTCGGATTTTTTTTTTTGCATCTGTTTCTTTATATTTAGTAAACATTTTACCATGAATCACAAAGATACCTACTTTTCCTATTTGTTACCATGTATATAACAACATGTACCATGTATGTATTAAATGAACAGTGCAAAGAAATAGAAGAAAACAATAGAATAGGGAGGACTAGAGATCTCTTCAAGAAAATTGGAGAGATGAAGGGAATGTTTCATGCAAAAATGGGCATGATAAAGGACCAAAATGGCAGGGACCTAACAGAGGCAGAAGAGATTAAGAAGAGGTGGCAAAATTACACAGAAGAACTATACAAGAACAAGCTTAACATCCCTGATAACCACGATGAGGTGGTCACTGACCTCGAGCCAGACATCCTAGAATGTGAAGTGAAGTGGGCCTTAGGAAAGCTGAGCAACAACAAAGCTAGTGGAGGTGAGAGTATTCCAGCTGAGCTATTCAAAATCTTAAAAGACGATGCAGTAAAAGTGCTACACTCAATTTGCCAGCAAATCTGGAAAATTCAACAGTGGCCACAGGATTGGAAAAGATCAGTTTACATTCCAATTCCAAAGAAAGGCAGTGCCAAAGAATGTTCAAACTATCGCACCATTGCACTCATTTCACATGCTAGTAAAGTTATGCTTAAAATCCTACAAGCTAGACTCCAGCAGTATGTGGATTGAGAACTACCAGAAGTACAGGCAGGATTTTGAAGAGGGAGAGGAACTAGAGATCAAATTGCCAACATACACTGGATCATGGCGAAAGCTCTGGAGTTCCAGAAAAACATCTACTTCTGCTTCATTGACTATGGTAAAGCATTTGATTGTGTGGATCACAACAAACTGTGGCAAGTTCTTAAAGAGATGGGAGTACCAGACCATCTTATTTGTCTCTTGAGAAACCTATATGCGGGTCAAGAAGCAACAGTGAGAACTGGACACAGAACCACTGATTGGTTCAAAATTGGGAAAGGAGTCCGGCAAGGCTGTATACCGTTGCCCTGCCTGTTTAACTTATATGCATCATGAGAAAGGCAGGCCTAGATGAATCAAAAGTTGGAATTAGGATTACTGGGAGAAATATCAACAGCCTAAGTTATGCAGATGGTACCACTCTAATGGCAGAAAGTGAAGAAGAACTAAAGAGCCTCTTGTTGCAGGTGAAGAAGGAGAGTGCAAAGGTTGGCTTGAAACTTAACATTAAGAAAACCAAGATCATGGCATCCGGCTCTCTCAATTCCTGGCAAATAGATGGGGAAGAAATGGAGGTAGTGACAGATTTTATTTTCCTGGGCTCCAAGATCACTGCAGATGGGGACTGCAGCCAAGAAATTAAAAGACGCCTGCTCCTGGGGAGGAAAGCCATGACAGCACACTAAAAAAGCAGAGACATTACCCCACCAACAAAAGTGTGTATAGTCAAGGCTATGGTCTTCCCAGTTGCAGTGTATGGCTGTGAAAGTTGGACTATAAGAAAGACTGAGCGTCCAAAAAATGAAGCCTTTGAACTCTGGTGCTGGAGAAGACTTCTGCGAGTCCCTTGGACTGCAAGGCGATCAAACCGGTCAGTCCTAGAGGAGATCAACTCTGACTGTTCTTTAGAAGGACAGATCCTGAAGTTGAAACTCAAATACTTTGGCCACCTAATGAGAAGGAAGGACTCACTGGAGAAGAGCCTAATGCTGGTAAAGGTTGAGGGCAAGAAAAGAAGGGGACGACAGAGAACGAGGTGGCTGGATGGAGTCACTGAAGCAGTAGACATGAGCCTAAATGGACTCCAGAAGATGGTAAAGGACAGGAAGGCCTGGAGGAATGTTTTCCATAGGGTTGTGATGGGTTGGACCCCACTTCGCAACTAACAACAACAAATGTATAACATAAGCATTCTACTTTTCATCTGAAATATAACTGCCTTGTATATTACATTAATTTTCAGATTAATTTTTGTGGCATTATACAATTTAACTAGCATTCACTGCAAGTTGTTTAGGATCACAGCCAATTAAAGAGTATCAATTACATAAGAAGTACACAACATTCATATCCCAACCACATACCTTCAAGGGTCAGCTCTATTTAGCCATAAAATATAAAAAAGTCACCACTTTCTAATATTCATAAACACAATTAGCATAAATATTTATGATATGTAGATATACTGTACATGAACATAATGATTCAGTGACATTGCAATTGTCAGGTTTCAGCATTTTAATAATTACCATAATAATACAAATTATGAAGTTCTGAAGCTCACCTTTTTCAGAAAGATGTTTAATGAAGTAGCCTAGCTACTTCATTAAACAAAACCAGCAAGCTTTAAAAGATTTTGTAGAACCATTGTTTAAGAATACTTCAATATTTTCTTATGCACTGAGGCATTTAACACCATAACCGCCAGCAACAACAACAACAAATTCCAGACCAATTTGTAAGCATTCACATCTAAAATTGGATCAGATGTGAACAACATGAAAGAATAATAAATGCTCTATGTGGAACTTAGTGCCACAGAAACTCAGATTGGCCTCCTGTTTATTAGTGAATTAACAGTGGCTGAGGGATGTGGCAATGAAGATTTTGCTGTTGACATTCTATACTTATTATTTTAATTCTTACTTTTTTTGTAATGCTTCCATGTTTGCTTGGATTGTGAAAAATGATAGATAACCAGTGGGATGACATATCCTTAATTGTTGGGTACATATATGTGTATATTCAAAGGATAAACTCTGAATATTAGATTTTCTACTGAATGCCAATTCAGCGATATTGTCTATAGGTAGTTCTCAACTTATGACCACAATTAAGCCCACAATTTCCATTGTTAAGTGAGACAGTTGCTAAGTGAATTTTGCCCCATTTTACGACCTTTCTTGTTACAGTTGTTACTGCAGTTGTTAAGTTAGCAGTATGGCTGTTAAGTGAATCTGCCTTCCTCATCAAGTTTGCTTGTCAGGAGATTACGAAAGGTAATCACATCATTCCATGACCCTGCAATTGTCATAAATGTGAGCTAGTTGCCAAGTGTCCAGATTTTGACCATGTGACCATGGGAATGCTGCCACAGTCATAAGTGTGAAAAATGGTGATAAGTTACTTTTTTCAAGTGCTGTAACTTTGAACAGTCACTAAATGAATGGTTGTAAAACAAGGACTACCTGTACTAATCTGCTTTTAGGCCCAGGATAGTCAGTATAGTAATGTGTCTCTTGAATGATATGAACAGGTGAAACATATATGTGTGTTTGTGTATGTGTGTGTGTTTATGTATGTATGTGTGTATGTATGGGAAGTAGGGCGATGAGGGTCAGGCATACAACCAACACAGCTGAGCTGGATGTAACACATGTGGGCGGTGAACCTACAGACCTATCACACGTTTGATGGCTAAGTTATTAATAGTTAAATGACTATAAAAACAATGTCTCTCTAATGTTGGCTTACTCTTTGACAATGTTAGCAGTGGCTAATGAAAGCTTAGTGTGAAAAAAAGTTTCTGTCCCGGACATCAGCATGTCTTCCTTTTTACAAATATATACTGTATACTATACTGACTATCCTATAAAACTGTCTACTGGCCACACACACACAAACACACACACACACACACACACAAACACAAAGTTATAAAAGACAACTGAACCATTTCTGAATTCACCAACCATATAGAAAAAGGCATATGTCTTAACAAAACTCATGTATTTCATCAACAGATACAATTCATTAACTATATAAAAATCTGGCCTCCTGCTGAAACCCAAGCCTCATGATTTAAAGTACCTTCTTGATTGTATCCAGCATAGATCTCCCTCCTTGCCAAGGTTTTGAATTCTTCCTAATGCATGTCAAGCTAGCCATACTGTGCCACTTTCGGTCCTCCAGCTTCTTATGAAAAGCATTTGCCAACAACAACACGGTATCGTATATGTAAAGGTTGGTAATCTGTCAAAGAGATTAAGATTTGATTATAAGTGACTAGCACCCACATGCTAGCAGAATTCAGAGGCAGTTTGTCTCAGCTGTCACCACTCAAGCTTTCATGAACTTAAATGTAATATATCACCACAATAGATTGCCTCACATTTTACAAACCACTTGGGCCCAGAGGCTGTAACGTGATTACTAGTTAATTCAGTTTGCATTTCATAAGCGAAGGCATGTTTCTGGCTGCTACTTGAAATGTTACACTTTTTTAATCCAAGGGTTATTTCAATGCATGTCAAGGATTTTATAGTGTCTTGATAAGGACTGGTGTCAGGTATACTCATGTATGAACAACTGCATGCAGCTTGTTCTCCAGGTATAAGTCCTCACTGCACCAGGACATCCTTCTGATTTCCAAATACAGTTAAGGAGAATAATAATAATAATAATAATAATAATAATAATAATAATAATAATAATAATAATAATGATGATGATGATGATGATGATGATGATGATGATGATGATGATGGAAGGGACCTTGGAGGTCACCTAGTCCAACCCCCTCCTCAGGCAGAAAACCATATACCATTTCAGGCAAATGGCTGTCCAGTCTCTTCATAAGAACTTCCAGTGTTGGAGCATTGGATGACACCACCTCAACTGTGAGTTTCATGTTTCAGATTAATATTCCTAACAGGTACAGTATTTCAAAAAAGCCTTTCCCAAAGGTATCCAAGGTCTAACATTCTGGCATGTGTATGTTTCATACACAGAGAGTATGTGTCTCTGTACATGCAATTCCAACCCTACATTTTGACCAGGTAGAGAGAAGCCATTTCAGACCAAAAAATTATCAGTTTATTAAATTAGTTTTTTGCTTGTTTGTTTGCTTTAGGTGTTTTTTTTTTAAAAAATAATTATTGTACATTAGGGTAAAAATTCATGTTCACATTTTTTTAATGTGCTTGAAGTTAAACGTTCAGAATGAGTAGCATGTAAGTAGTCTAAATATGTACAGATCTCGGTAAATGAATGAGCTTCTCAACCATTTTAATATCTGAGCCATTTTAATACTTCAGCGTAGTTTTTTCTTTTTTAAAAAAAAGTAATGCCTTTATATAAGAAATGGTAAAGAATATTGTAAGCATTTAGAATTTACAGTTAGGTCCATAAAAGGAATTTCTAGACCAGGGGTAGGCAACCTTGGCTCTTTTATGACTTGTGGACTTCAACTCCCAGAATTCCTGAGCCAGCTATGCTGTCCACAAGTCATAAAAGGGCCAAGGTTGCCTACCCCTGTTCTAGGTTGTGATGGAGAAACCACAACAATTTAAATACATATTGTCCTTAAATCAACTTTCTTTCTATAAATAATCACTTCATTTTAGAAAAGGAAAGAAGAGAATGTGATTATAAGAGAGGAAGAGAAGAAAGAATGAAATAGAGAGACCGGCTTGGAGCAGTATATAATTTTTAGCAACTAAGAACAAAAGCTCTTGATATGAATAAACCAAAAATATGAAAAAAATGAAAACAAATCTTCCTTCTAGAGCTTAGAGAGCAGACAATGAAAAGTTTCTGGGCTACCCAATGCTCATCATCATCCTAATTTATACATGGTCTTTATAGAACTAATCTTTAAAAAAATAAAGCATTTTGTCTTTTGCATTAAGCAAGCAAAGTCATTAAGGTCACTAGCAACTTCTCCCAATAAAATGATTAAAAAAGCAATTCCTTAGTTTAGAGGAATACTGAGACATTCTTACAGTTCATGCTGATTCATATATTGGGTCTAATGAATAAAGGTTATGAATAAGGTCTCTCACAAATTACTATGAACAAATTATATCTATCTTCAACTTTTTAAAGCTGCCATTTATTTTGCGATGCTTGCATGACTTCAAAGATAAAAAACTTCAGTTTTGGAAGCAGCCAAATAAGCCTTTCAAAGGATGTGGCTACTTATATGATTCATACAGAAGTGTTTGCACATGCTAATGGCCATTGTGAAAAATGTTTTTTTAATGCTCTGCACTTTATCAAATAGCCATGCATTTAAAATCAGTCATTTAATAATCGGATGTTATGATTTATCCCACAAAAGCTACTTATGACCTGCTTTCAACGTTATGACAGCTGCTGTACATACACACGTACACACCCTACTTGTGGTCATGTGATCATATTTTGGGCACTTGGCAACCTGCTCATCTTGCAGGCACATAACTGTAATTCCTGATTTTTTTTTGCTGGTTTCTGGCATTTACTTCCAGTTTCCAGCAAAAAACGGCCATCAGGAGATATTGATTTACTGCATTGGATTCTGGTTGCCCTCCGGGTGAGATTCAAGGTGCTGGTGATGGTCTATAAAGCCCTAAATGGCATGGGTCCAGATTACTTACAGGAGCACATGCTGCCGGCATCAACTTCCCTTCATCCAGTGCGCTCCCACAGAGAGGGCCTCCTCAGGGTGCCATCGGTCAGAGAGTGTCGACTGGCGGCCCCCAGGGGGAGGGCGTTCTCTGTGGGCGCCCCAGACCTTTGGAACCATTTACCGGTTGAGTTCCGGATGGCTCCTGACCTTCGCTCCTTCCGCCGTGACCTAAAAACTTACTTATTTGAACAAGCCGGCCTGGTCTGATGGGTTTGGGGTATTTTAATATTAATTTTATTATTTTTACTGTAATTGGGCTACAATGTTTAATTCTTTTTTAACTTTTGTACATTGTATTTTTATTGTATTTATTGCCCTGTACACCGCCCTGAGTCCTTCGGGAGAAGGGCGGTATAGAAATTTTATTATTATTATTATTATTAATGACAGCAGTGCTTACTCAATGACCACTGCTTTTGCTTAATGACTGCTGCAAAAAATGTTGAAACATTGGGTCTGGTCATCTGATGCCTCAGCTTAGGACCACAATGATTTATAGCTAAATCTGGGCTTAATTACAGTTGTTGGTTGAGGACTACCTATATTTCTTCATTCAACATTAAGAAAGACAATTGTTAAGCCAAGAAATAAATATTTTTAGTCTTTATGTATACTGTAGATGAGCACTTTTGTCACTGTCAATCACCAGGAGTTCATGTATGCTAATTAATTTTACGTTAATTTTTATATCTAAATTTTAGATATACTTTATAATACTTTATTAATCACAGCGACCTCAAAGCATATTATATTTTGGGAATTGGAATTCCGCTTCATATATTTATTGTGGTCACATGTAATCAAAAGTGGTTGCTTAATGTCCTGTATAATTCAGAAAAAGGCAATTGATTTAATGTGCATTTTAATATGCATTTTTTAAAGGTTTCAGAGTGGAGGATAATGGAAAGAAATGGAATGGAATGCAATAGAATGGAATGGAATGGAGCAGAATGGCACTGAATAGAATAGGCAATGAAAGGACCAGTTTTTATGTTTGCTTTTCTGAACACTTCAGGAGAAAAAGAGAGAGAGAAAAAAAATCTATACATTGATTCCTGAAGTTTTAGTGTGGAAATTAGCCATGGATAAAGATAATCTGCTTTGGCTATGTTTGATTACATTGCTTTGGATTAATACTGGTTTAGTTCACCATATGCCTGAGGTTTAGTTACCTCAGAGCAGGACTGAACAGCTGAAACTACTATTAGTCAGTGAGCTGGACATAGTGATGATTTTGTCATAGGTTATCTATATTCACCACATTCAAAAGATTGGCCAGCAGAGTTAGTTTTTCAATATATGTACTATCCTTGTAAGTACTAATTATAGCAGAATTTAGAAGCAGAGTCTAATGAATGCACATCAGAAAAGAGAGAAATGAAATGGGTACTTAAGATTGAATAAATAGGGCAAAAGAGGTATGAAAAGGTGTCGGTGGAATTCCCCCAAAATCTAAGATTAAGCCTCAAACCTAGTTTAACCCTAAAATTATTCCTATAGATTTGGCAAATAGGATAATTATAGTCAGGATTTAGAATTAACAGAACAACCAAATAAAAGAGTTGGAAGGGACTTTGGAGGTCTTTTAGACCAACCCCCTGCTGAAGTCCCACTTCATGCTTCCCTCCATGTAGATGTAGTTCCATTGAGGACTACATGCTGTATGCAGTTTGTCAGCCAGGTATGAATCCATATGTGATGATGCTGACTAACCCCCATTTTTTGATTTTACCAAGAAGTAGGTTGTGAAGACATGTATCAATATATTTCCTTCCTCCCTCCCTCCCTCCCTCCCTCCCTCTTTCTTTCTTTCTTTCTTTCTTTCTTTCTTTCTTTCTTTCCTTCCTTCCTTCCTTCCTTCCTTCCTTCCTTCCTTCCTTCCTTTCTTTCTTTCTTTCTTTCTTTCTTTCTTTCTTCATGATGTTGGTCATAAAACATCAAAAGTAATGTTGAAACCTAGCAAGGGATTTTGATACTCCTACGTCTTTAAGAAGCTTTTACCATCCTTTGATTTGAGGCAGTACTGCTGGATATGATTGAAATAGCACTTGCTGTATGCCAAGACTTTTTGCCCATAAGTCAGAAGAACATGTTATGTATCACGTACAGTACCATCTATTACATTTTGCATTCAACACATTTACATTTGGGAATTCCTGGCAGGATTGTCCATCTATAATGAGCAGATAATATTTCTTCTTGATTACTATATAAAGCAAAGTATCTAGCATACAAGACTATTATGTACATATCAATAATTCATACAATTAGACAAAAGTTATATAACAATGATGATTGTTGCATTTCATAGATCTACTGAATTAAGGCTTATGAAATAATGAGTAAAAATTAAAATATTTTAAATAGTGTAGTTAAACACATATCTAACACCTTAAAAATGCTTGTTATGAGTACTAAAATCTATAAATTCACAGTTAATCATTGATTGATATTCTTAACCTAAGTGTTTAATCCCATTTCTTTTTATTTTAATCCCATTTATATCCCGCCCTTCTCCGAAGACTCAGGGCGGCTTACAATCTAAGAAGCACAAATCAATGTGCTTAGCAATAGCCTTCATTCTATGTATATGCCTGCTTATTAGGGCTTTCAGGCCCCCCCAAGCGGCTTTATTACAAAGTCAGCTTATTGCCCCCAACAATCTGGGTCCTCATTTTACCTACCTCGGAAGGATGGAAGGCTGAGTCAACCTTGAGCCTGGTGGGACTCAAACCTGCACTAATTGCAGGCAGCTGGTGTTACTTAAGAAAGCATTAGCCCACTGCTCTACCAAGTGTTAACCTGTTTTGCAGAAAAAAAGCTTGAGACAGCTGAAATAAGTGGACATGGTGTGCAAAACCTTTTGAGGTGGGTAAAAAAAAGCCATTTTTAAAAATACACGAGTTCAGAGTTTGTTTTGTTTTATTTTGGAATTTTTACCTCAAGAAGACCTACGGTTTTGAACCAATCTGTATTCATTAATTCCCTTTGTAGTCTGACACCATTCATATAATATTATAAGGGTAGAGACAGTGCAAGATTTCAGCTGAATGGCACTCAGAATGAAAAGAAAAATCACATTTTAATTGAAAAGTCTGGCCCTTTTGAGCAGATTTTCTGGGAAAGGATATTTGCAAAGCAAAGGAACCCATATAGTGATCTGCAGAAAGCCATGAATATTTATTTATTTATTTATTATTTATTTATTAGTTTTTATAAACCGCCCTTCTCCTGAGGGACTCGGGGCGGTGTACAGAGGAAGGAAGGTATACAGATGAACAATAAAAAGTAATAAAAACAATAGTGAAAACAAACTGGGACCCCAATTAACGCTATCATGCCAGGCCGGACTGCTGGAACAGGAAAGTTTTTAAGTCGCGACGGAAGGTACGGAGGTCGGGGGCCATCCGGATTTCGGTTGGTATGTGATTTCGTTATGGACTGTGTAAGGGAGTGTATGTGTTTGTTTATGTGTGCTTTTGTATGTTTGGATTTATGAACCTATATTTAACTGCGTAAGATGGATGAAAGTTTCATTATATAAAAAGCTTTCCACTTCCTCATCCACCTAAGTAATGATTATATAAGAGGATCAGAGGATACCTCCATATTTTGAGAAAAGGGGTCTTTCGGGTCACAAAGTGATGAAGATATTCGGTGGTTCCCACGGAAACAGCGCTGACTGATGTTCTGGGGTACAGGAAAGCTCTGCCGAATAATTGTTAATCTTCCAATTGACTTTCTCACCAGATCCTGTACGTCTCCATCATTGATTTCCTGTAAGATAAACCACAGAATATTTGGAAAACAATAAATACCTGCTGTAAGTTGCAATGTGTGGGATACATGTAGGACACCATACAATAAGCTGAAATAACTATCAATATCCAAAAGCTTTGTGCTTTACAACTTTAAAACTTAAAGCTTAATGGAAACTATAGCCAAGATCAACTCAAGGAAATTCACTTTATAGATTATTTAATGCTTTTTTCATATGCAGGCATGAAGAAGCAAAATAAGCAGGAGAGATATTGTGCACACTGAAATCAGACAAACAGACACAAAGGATAAGATGATGAACAAGACAAGTCTGTTCTGTGATAGAGCATACAGGACAAAGTAATGTCAGAGCATTTCCATCTCCCAGGACAATGTATGGCAGATCTCAAAGTGACTGTTTAGGGGGAAAAAGGACTTTAAAGGCAGCATTGAAAAAGAAATCATTGAACAGCAAAAAGGTTTCAGGCAATCTTAAAAGGTTTCAACAATCATAAACAATGTTAATACATTACAATTATTAGTTGATAAGAGACTTGTAATCTGTCTCATCTGCCTTTCTATAAGCAACATATCTTCCTTTCCTTTTTCACCTCAACCCAATTTGAATCCTGCTTCAGTCCAGGTGGTGATAAGCCCTTCTACCTCAGATTATTGGCAAAAAGGTACTTTGGTTTACCACATTTTTAAAAAGAAACAAGAAAAAAGCACAGGAAAAAGGAGAAAGTTTTGGGGGAAAAATTCTTGGAGTTATCCTGTAAGAACTGAAATGCATTTACCCAAATAGACAAAAATGCTTGAGGTGATCTAACATGGATGTGTGTGGCTAGGAAATAGAACAAACTCTTTCTTGAGGTCACTTTGATGGTGTGCATGGGATTAAAACAGGATGGTGTCGTCACTTTTTGTCCTCCAAAGATGGTTGGCAGGACAGTTGGGCAGTAGGGACAAGCCCTGATTTGAGGAAGAAGTTTATATGCGCTCACAGCCTTGAGTTATAACAAAAAAAAGATACAGGTGGGATATAAATAAATAAATTATTGATAAGAAATAAGAAAATGCTATCTTCAAGGTAGTATTAAGAAACGTTTTGTTTCTAAACCATGGAAAGTATAGGTTCCTACTACTCTGCGTTGATCAGATGAAGTCTCAGGTATTTTGTTTAGTTCTGGGTTTTGAGAAGGATTTTCAAGAAGGACTCAGAGAAGCATCAGCATATTCAGAAAGGCAATGAAGACGATTGGGGACAAATTAAGATTTATAAAGAGAAATTGAAGTAATTGGGCACACTTAGCCTTGAAAAGCAAACACTGAAGGGAGAGGTGCTATTGTCTTTCAAATACCTGAAAGGACATCATGAAAAAAATATGAGATCTTTTCATGACTAGGACATATATAATAGATTTAAGCTGCAGAAAAGCAGATTCTAATTAAATGTTAGGGAAAAAAGAAACTCTTCCTACCAGTTACAGTGGTTTAATCATGGAACTAGTTACCCACTAAGGTTCTTCTTGTTGTTGTTGTTGTTATTGTTGTTATTATTATTATTATTATTATTATTATTATTATTATTATTATTATTGCATAGCATTGTTACAATAGTCAGGAGACGACCATGCAAGCGCAGAATACAGTTTGGCTTGCCAAGTTAACAGCCTTGTTGTAAAACTTGCTTGCATATTTCCGAAGGTGCACCACAGGAGGGCAAGCTGCCTTCACACCAGAGAGAAAGACGAGTGGATCTTCCTGCAGGGTCACCCAAAGCCATACCACTTCCTGGAGCTGCATCGCAAATGGGCATTGCAAGCGGGAAGGTTCAGAGCTATCAGGAATCTGAATGCCTGCACAGAGCACCAACTTGTCTCCCCACTAAGTGGTACCTATCTATCTACTTTCATAGAACATGGTATCGAACTGTTAGATGCACAGAAGCTGAGGCGAGTGACAGGAACTCATCCTGCCACGCACTGCTAAGACTCGAACCACTAGAGCAGAGACCATCTCCAGCATCATTAAGCTGCTAAATCACATCTCTAAAGCTAGTGAGTAATGGTCTGCTTTTTACAGAACATTACCAATCAGACCTGTTCCTTTACTGTAGTCTTTTATTTGCTTCTTGATATTTTAAAATAAATAGAAAATGTTTTAAACCCCACTCCATTCCCCGCCCTACCAATAGCTTTAATTTGGATTCTGAACAGGTCAGGGGGTTAGTCAGAAAACTTATTCAAATTATTCAGATGTTTTATTTTGGCAAGGAAGAACATGCTTAAGTCCCATATTAATTCACAGCAAACTTTGTCCACATTTATGAATCTGAAGGTCCATCTTTTATATTTCAAAAATCATATGTAAGGAAACAACCAAAAGAGTGGCTGTAATTCAAAGTTTATTTTTACCATTTTCCTAGCTGATTAGATAAATATAATCTATAAAAATGGATATAGATTAAAGTATAAATCATGATTAATGTTGCCACTTAAACATGCCTATATTTAAATTTCCCACACCTAGATCAGATGTAATACTATTGTTTTGTTTCTTTAATGGCAAATGTGAAGAGCTATGAATTTTAAACATCAATCATCTTGACTAAACCAAGCCTATTTTATTCTTCTTCATAGGCTGTCATAGATTTCTGAAGCCATCTGTTATTTTTGTTCTTTATGAAATATAGATTTTTTGAGAAACAAAATAACACCTGGCATCAGCTGTGTCCAGTGTAATATCCTGAATTTCTGGTCGATTAATCCTTAATGTACCATAGATAATGGTTTCTCTCAGCTTACAAAGCCGTCTTATCATTTAGTCTGTATCATTTCAAATAGCCACAAGATGGAGAGCAAAGTTACCAGTTTTTACAAAATATAAACCATTTTCATGTAACAGCAATATAGTTAGAGATGAAATTTTCAGAGAATTTATTAGCCATTTTACAAACCAATGCAACTGAAAAGAAAATGATTAAATGGTATATATAATATTAATAAGCAGATATGAATTTGGCTATGAATGGAAAAGTAAATTTGTAAGATAATCGGATAAATGAAGGTGAATATAGGTGTCCTAGGACAGGGGTCGGCAACCTGAAAAAGCAAAAGAGCCACTGGGAACCGGTTCCATCATACATAAAAAAAAGTGGGAGCCGCGCGCGTGCATCCACGCACTCACATGCGCATAAAACAAAATGTTTTGTGCATGCGCAAAACGTTGTTTTTTGAGCATGCGCGTGCATGGATACACGTGCGCGGTTCCACTTTTTTTTATGTGGATGCACCTGCACGCTATCAGCGATGGGTCTCCGTGGTGACGGGCGCTGGGTTGCGGCGCTGCCTTCAGCCCGGGTGTCGCCGGAGCCACCCCCGGGACCTCCAAACTGCCGCCCGAACACCCGTTTGGAGACCTGCTGGTGCCGGTTCTAAACTGGCACCAGCAGGTCTCCAAACCGCACCTCCGCTCGAACACCAACAGGTCTCGACACGGGTGTTCGGGCGGAGCTGCTCGTGCACCTCTCCAAAGGTTTGGAGAGCGCGCACAGCTCTCCAAACCTTTTGAGAGGTGCGCGCGCAGCTCCGCCCGAACAGCGGTTTGGAGACCTGCTGGTGCCGGTTTAGAAAGCTGCTGCGGGCCACAGCAGCTTTCTAAACTGGCACCAGCAGGTCTCCCAACCGCACCTCCGCTCGAATACCAGCAGGTCTCGACATGGGTGTTCGGGCGGAGCTGCGCGCGTACCTCTCCAAACCTTTGGAGAGGTGCGCATGCAGCTCCGCCTGAACAGCGGTTTGGAGACCTGCTGGTGCCAGTTTAGAAAGCTGCTGCAGGCCGTGGCAGCTTTCTAAACCAGCACTAGCAGGTCTCCAAACCGCACCTCCGCCTGAACACCAGCAAGTCTCCAAACGGGTGTTCGGGCGGAGGTGCGAGAGAGGTGCACACGCACCGGGCGACTGGGAGCCGCAGGAGATGGCTCAAAGAGCCGCATGCGGCTCCGGAGCTGCGGGTTGCCAACCCGTGTCCTAGGATAATGTTGCAAGATCCAATCTGGGTCAGTTACCAGGACCAGTAGTTTTGTATTCCAAGCTTTCAGACTAATCCTAAATCTAGCAGTTCCCATTGATGTAAAACAGGGTTCTTCAAACTTGGCCATTTTATGACTTGTGGACTTCAACTCCCAGAACTCCTCAGCCAGGCACACTGGCTGAGGAATTCTGGGAGTTGAAGTCCACAAGTCATAAAAGGGCCAAGTTTGAACATTCCTGTTGTAAAACTTTGTGGATGGACAGATGAATATATGTTTATTTATTAATGAATCATTTAAATAATACATTAAGCCTGAGAATCCTAAGCTGGGAGAAGAGCTCCAACAGATTCTAGAAAAAACTTCAGGGGTCTCTGTTCAGAGTAGTGCAGTGTTAGGAATAGCAAAGATCCTGCACAGAACCCTCAATCTCTCAGGCCTCTGGTAGAGAACCCAAGATTGAGGCATACAGATGAGAAGGAATACAATCAACCTCAGGTCTCCATGGGACAACTGTAACACACGTAGGAGTTTATTTCAGGATGATTCTTCTTACTTTACACCTCAGATATATCCACCAGGATCTAGAGAGAGTCATAGTCTCTTCTACTTGTACTTCAGTATGCTTTCCCAAGTCCCTGTACTGGACAAGCTGTCTTTGAGGCTTGGAAGCCACACATTTCTTCTTCCCTTAACAAGAGCCCTCATGCTGCAGTGGTTAGAAAGCACTATTGTAGACTAACTTTGCCCACAACATGGAGTTTGACGTTGATTGGGCTTGAGGTTGACTCAGCCTTCTATCCTCTGAGGTTAGTAAAATGAGGACCCAGATTGTTGGGAGCAATATGTTGACATACAGACAGTGCTGTAAAACACTGTGGGGCAGTATATAAGTCTAAGTGTTATTGCTACTGCTGTTTTATAGTATGATCCCAAGTGTTATCTCTGATTTTTCCTTTTTCAAGAAAAGTTGCTAAATTAACAGGGGGGCAAAAATCAAAAGTGTTTATTTAAATTAATTTCAATTTAAAAAATTGATACCTGTCATAATTTTGTCCCTTTCATTGTTCTTGCTTCACTCAACCCATTCAAATACAGCTACTGTATCTTCACAGCATTAAAAAGTCAGTTATGAATTTAGGCTAAGGAAGTTATACTTTGACATTATCTTATAAGCAGTTCTGCCATTTAAGCAAAGTGTTCTGGATTGTGATTTCCTTACATTACATATCATTGTTCTCTTTAGTCAGTCATAGGCAGATCCCACGCACCTAGGATTTCCTACATGTAAAATAGCATCACTGTACACATGATAAGATAAATGAATTATGTATCTTTATGTTAATAAGAAATGAGCAAATTTTCATGTAAAACGTCATGGTCACAGGACCCACAAAATAGCTGGCACATCTTTTCTAAAATGCTTGGGCTCTTAAAATCTCTGCAAACACAGATGCTTTATTTCTCAAGAAGCCCAAGGCATTGTTTCCTTAATATTCAAATCTTCCCTCCATTTTAATTAGAAATCACAGCTTTTGTTTTGTTTGTTTATCATTTTGCAGTTGCTTCCCCAAAGACACATACTAAATAGAATAAAAATATCCTGAAAAGTAGGCTTAGGAAAGTATAAACAATATATGTTTTGTCACTGTAATAAGGTATTATAAGTACTGCAGAGAACAAGTTCTCAGCCAGCATTTTAGAATATAGATTATACAGTTTTCTTTTGTTTATACTTTCAAAACTTTTAAAGCGGTAAACTCTTCTAATTTCTTATTTTCTGTAGCTGTGGATAAATTGGAGTTAGCAAAAAAGAAAACAGTAAACAGTAAACTAACATCAATGTTGCTTTCCACTGATCTAGTTAAAATTATTTGAAAAATATACATTTTTTATTTTTTAAAAAAATATTTGTCATATGTTCCAATCATTTTGGAATGGGTAAGCATGAGGAGAGACATTGTGAGGTCCCATGTTGGACAAGAAGCAGGGGAAATAAATACAGTGTGCTTTTTACTTGCAAAAAGGTTGATCCCACAAATATCTGAATTTTACAAAGTCTATGGCAGTGTTTCTCAACTTTGACAAATTTACGTGGACCTCAACCTCCATTGAAGCATGCTGGCTGGGGAATTCTGGGAGTTGATGTCCACATATCTTAAAGTAATAAGATTGAGAAACACTGGTCTACAGTGATAACCTTTGAAAGCTGATGTCTACCCATCCATTAAGATTTGTTTTCTTTCCACCACCATTCCTGGTCTCCTTCTCATCACTATTTCCGATTACCTCCCACATTAAGGAAAGATTCCCATATGAACTCACAATAATTATAGCATGATCAGCTTTGAATTTCTATAATTGGATTTTCCTCCATATGCTAGGCACTTGGAAACTGAGAGAAAGCCTTTTCAGTTATGGCACACCTTCCTAAATATGTTCATCTTGGCACCTAATCTGTTTAATTTTAGGTAGCATGTCAACATTATCCATCTTTTCTGAGAATATGGTAAATAAAGTGGATTTTTAATAGCAATTTTCTGCACTGATTTATCAGTTTGTATTTTATAGCAATGTTAATGTTGTTCTTACCATCTGTTCCTATGGTTAGAAGCTGCTTTTAATGGAAAGGTAAGATTACTATGAATGAATATTTGTCTTTCTGGCAGCCTTTGATGCTGTAGATCAAATGATTTAGGTAATATAGAGTTGAATTCAGAAAACCAAAGTGCTCTCAAATATTTCTTAGAACATCAAAAACCAAAAACATCTGGAAGCAAAACTCAAAATTTTGAGTTTCATTTTCCTTCTCTTTAGCTTGAAGAGAACTGTTTAGGGTTCGGATCGGTAAAAATCACTTTCTAACATTCCTTTATTTTTCCCCAGCTATGAAACATCATGGTTATTCTAGCTCTGAATACACAGTAAATTGTTTCTGAATTGTGAGCAGAGGAGAAGTGTAAAACTTCCCTTTTTAGAAGAAAAGCAGGATATAAGAATGACAATAAATTAATGCATAATTATGTATTTATATATTTATAACTCTAGTTATAACAGTGAAATGGTGCTGAGTTTTATTTAGCTAAGCTGTTAAAAGAATAAAAGAAGACGACTATTCAATGCTTAATTTAGCTGTCAACTGACCCAGGTTGCCCAGACAGCTGTGATTTTGGTCACCCTATCTCAAAACTCTCCCTGGGAAAATCCTTTTTTCCCCTTGTGAATGAGGACAAAAGTGGGCATGCCTCCTGAGTCATTATCATCTTCCTTCTTGGAATTTTCTTCCAGGTTGAACAAGAACTGCAGACAACAACAATTCCTCTTACACTAGCACAGACAATATTGAATTATGATCTGGAATTATGATGATCCGAGGAATATATTCTGCATGCCATTGCAAGCCCTTTCATCACAGCCCCAATGCAACAAGAAATTCTGCTGCCATATTCTGGATTGAGTTATCAGGGAAGAGTGTTCCAGTGGCTAATCACGATACAAAACTATTGGCCAAATGATACTAGAAAGCCTTGAAGGGTTGTGGTTGTTTCAGAAATTTTAGAGGAATAAAGTCAAGGGTCTTTCTCTTGAATTCAGTATTTTTGTTTTCAGAAACTGCTTAATTGCTGAAGACAAATGTAGAATTGTTATGTACAAAAGTATTTTCTTAAAGAAACCTGCATATGGTTTTAATGTAAGGAATAAACAAAAATCGCATTAAAATAAAGAGTCCCTTGAGTTCTATATTTCTCCTTGGAGACATAAATGAAGGATAAGAAAAAGAGATTATTGCTTTAAGAATGATCTTATCTCCAGTGAGAAGTTTCCTTAAGCCAGAGACACCCGTTTCAGCCTCATATGCAAATTTCATCAATGAACTGTAGAGAGATGATGTGCTTGACCTCATGAAAGATCCAAACTCTTCTTCCAAATGATATTTGAAGGGTGAATTGTATGGAACTGCTATTATGTAATCCATAAAATCCCAATGCTAATCTATTAAAGGTGCCAGAAGAATTTAAAAATAATCATTGTAGTGTTGCCACACAAGCTCCATCCCTTTTGTATGTGTATTGCAACATCACAAGCCTATATGGAAGGAATGGAACTTGTGCCACGAAACTCATTTTATCATTATGACAAAACTACTGTGGTTTAGCCTTACGAGTGGGTGCGGCATTAATGCCTATGATAAATTGTAGATTCCTTCTAAGCTCACAGTCATAATGTAGCCTATATGGACATAAAGCTCAGCACAGCCTAATTTCTTAATAATGTTTGGAATTAAGTTTTAACTGTATTAAGAACATTTGGAATAGCAAGTTTAGGGCATTCACTGCGTACCTTCTTTCAGTCCTTAGGAAAGAAAGACTTAGGAAGAAATGAATTTGGGTGGTGAAAATAAATGGCCCAGATAGATATGAAATAAGATTTTGAAATTAATTATAAGAAATCTTCCCATGAGAAGCAACTGTTGTTTTGAACTCTGGAAAAATACATTATAGGATGAGACTTTGAATGTTGGACACTAGAAGAAATGTGAAGGAGTTAAAGATTACAATTAAAGGAGAAGGACATTTAAATTCAGCTTGCTGACAAAGAATGGAACAAATAGGAGGTGCATGTTTTAGTGGCATGGTGGGTGTGATATGTTAATTTATAAAACATGTATCATTAAAATAAAACCTATTTGGATAATATTTCTTTAGGAAATATATATCTAAGCAAGGACCAATATGTTTTAAAAACACCATTAGGTGTTTTTTTAATGATTTTTAAATAGATGTTTAAAAGATGGGTGGATAAATAAGTACAATGTAAATATTAAAGATAACATGACTGGTTTTTCGTTTGACTATCAAATAGAAAACAAAATTTCATTTATAATGTGTATCATCATATTCTAGTGCAGACAGTCTAGATTCCAGATATTAATATTATTCCCCATAACATGAGATACAATTTAAGAAACATAGATGTTTTGTTAAAAAAAAAAGATTAATTCCAAGCTGGATATAAGACTCAAGACCCAAATGAGATCATAGCATTACCTTAAATGTTTCAAATGCTTAATTAAATATTTAAAAAATATTCTAAATTTCTAAGACATGACCTTTTTTTTTCTTTAGGCGATTTCTATACAAACATGCCCTTTATATTTTTTTATAAATATAAATATTTTTTTTCATCCCAGCATTTTTCTTAGAGCAACCCCCCCAAAAAA
The DNA here is from genome assembly GCF_947247035.1 of Vipera ursinii. Lineage (NCBI taxonomy): Eukaryota > Metazoa > Chordata > Lepidosauria > Squamata > Viperidae > Vipera > Vipera ursinii. Next base: position 62,543,878 of record NC_139521.1, read on the forward strand.
GAGCAATTCATATCCCATCAATAGCTGAGCTCTATTTTTTAAAAAATGGCACTTGCAAAGGAGATACCTGTAATTCAAATGGTGGGGTACTGCTGAAACCACACAAGAGTGTGCAAAAAAAGGAATAGCAATACATCTGAACACAGAGAAGTCTGTGACAGATAAGAAGATGGGAGAAGTACAATCCAAAAATAATAGAACTCTGGGAAGCATCTCAGTGAAAACAAATCAAACGTAAAGTTTTGCTATAACAGCGCATTTTAAGAGGATTTGCTGTGATTGCATTATTTTTCATGATTATAAATAAACTATAGATATATGCTGTAAAACTAAACCTCAGTTCCTTATCACTATCTTTACATTTTCACATTTTCAATACAAAGGCAGAGAAATTAGAGAGGTCCCATAGTATGTAAGTTTAAATGAATCTCAGGTGCAAAAAGAATTGAGAATCCTTCCCCAAACCATCTGTTCCCTTCAATTATTATTGTTTAAAATGAAAAAAGGCATTTATTTAAATTAATATATAGTCCTTATATAATGTAATGCCAATAAAAATGATAACTTTAGCCACTTATCACTTGTACATTTAGCTATAAGCAGAATATATCATAATCCATCAGAAATAATGGGGAGCTTGAGTTAATAAACACTTAGAGATTAATTATTTCAACAGGACTATGTATTAAATAGGGACACAGTGGCTCAGTGGGTTAGGATGCTGAGCTTGTCGAACAGAAGGTCAGCAGTTTGGCAGGTCGAATCCCAAGTGCCGCGTAACAGAGTGAGCGCCTGTTACTCGTCCCAGCTTCTGCCAACCTAGCAGTTCGAAAGCACGTAAAAATGCAAGTAGAAAAATAGGGACCACTACGGTGGGAAGGTAACAGCGTTCCGTGCGCCTTTGGCGTCTAGTCATGCCGGCCACATGACCACGGAGACGTCCTTGGACAAGCACTGGCTCTTCGGCTTTGAAACGGAGATGAGCACTGGCCCCTAGAGTCGGAAACGACTAGCACGCATGTGCGGGGGAACCTTTACCTTTACCTTTATGTATTAAATATTTATTGGATTTACTTAGGTAAACACATTGGATTTGTAAAGCTAGCTAAAAATGTTAGTTGAGACTGTAAACAAAGTAGATCTATTTTTAAGTATGTCTAAATCTGGCCCAATCTATTCTATTTTACTCCAGCATTCATCCTTAAAAAAGCATTCATCCTTATATCCTATATAATCCTTGCCATAAACTTAAATTAACCTAGGCTGAGAACTGGTGATTGCAAAGTAACCAAATAAACTTTATAGATGAAGGAAGATTTACTCAAGGAAAATTGGTTAGTGTCTGAGGCACCACATGTTTATTGTTTATTATTAATTTATTTGTTTTCTTGTTTTCAAAAGAATAACCTGGAAAATTAAAATGATGAAGATATACAGGTAGTCCTCAACTTGCCCCATTTTACAACTTTTCTTGTCACATTTGTTAAGTGAATCACTGCAGTTGTTAAATTAGTAACATGGTTGTTAAGTGAATCTGGTTTCCCCATTGACTTTTCTTGTCAGAAAATCGCAAAAGGTGGTCACATGACCCCGGGACACTGTGACCGTCATAAATATGAGTCATTTGTCAAGCATCTGAATATTAATCATGTGACCATAAGGATGTTGCAGTGCTCATAAGTGGGGAAAATGGTCATAAGTCACTTTTTCAGTGCCTTTATAACTTTAAATGGTCACAAAGTGAACTGTTATAAGTCAAGGACTACCTAGTAATGGTTTACAAATGGTAATGCAAGCTGCTCTGGGTATTCTATTCAAAATTTTGAAGACTTTTTGTTTTAAGGTAAACCTTTTTTCATCCCTGTGATTATGAAATTAAATAAAGCCAAATAAAGCCAATATTTTCCAAATATTGGAAAAGATTCACTAAATTTACCAAGGTGGTTGGCCTTGGGATCCTTGGTGATTGATTGCCAGTTCAGATTTGGAAATATCAGCTCCAGGCAAAGAAGGAGATGACAAACAAATGGAAGAAATACCACAACAAAACCAAATAAATTCTTCAGTGGAATTTTCATTCAGGCTGCACAACCTTTCAGTTCTGTTCCCCCAATTTATTAAAACAGCATTTCTGTCCACTAGCTCAGCTGATCTTTTACTTCTGCTACTGCAAAGACAGGACCACTAGGAGTATTCTTGCCCTTGGATTAAAAACAGAATTCGTGTGTGGTTGACAGTTACCTCATTTATAATGATCCAGTGACAGTCAAAAGCAACCAAATTGGCTTCCACAACCTGAAATAGAAAAGAAAACAGCCATCAGTCATCTTATTTATACCCAAAGCCAATGATTGTTAAATAGCTGCTTCCCACAAAGGACAACAGGGGCTCAGGTGTAGGGATGGAGACAGGAAACATAGCAGAGGCGTTAAAACAAAATAATTATGAAAAGACTCACTTTGCCCATTCTGTGGAAATAGAATGGCTTTTTTTTGCAAGAACAGTCCCAAAACATTTGGATTGATGTTTGGTTTGTTAATTAAACTGTGGGATTAGAGAATGAGGAAAGTAATTCCCATCCATCCATCCATCCATCCATCCATCTGTCCATATGATTTAAGTCTTAATGTTTGATGATAAATTTAAAACACACTAAAATATTCAAGATGCACAATGTCTACGGAGATTCTCAGTCATCCAAGTCATGGTTATCCCAGGGTGCTTTTTTCATGAGGCAACTGGACTTTTTTTGTTTTTTCTTTGAAGATGTTTTGCTTCTCATCCAAGAAGTTTCTTCAGCTCTGACTGGATGGTGGGGAACGGCAGGATTTATACTCCTTGTACACAGCTGGACATTTGCATTCTTTTATACAGTTGTTGAAGCCTCTGGAGGCTTATCTGGGTCCTCAGGGTCACCTGAGTGGTGCAAATGGTTGTGGAGCCTTCTTGGAACTGTTAAAAGGACTGTGTTGTAGACTGAAGATAGATGATGTCACATCCCTCCCCCTCTGTTGAGAGGGCTGTTCAGTTTTAACATAGATGGCCTCTTTGACTACTCTTTCAAACCATAGATGGTCAAAGAGGCCATCTATGTCAAAATTGAACAGCCTTCTCTCAACAGAGGGGGAGGCATAAAAGAATGCAAATGACCAACTTTGGGTCAAGCAGCACAATTTTTTTAAAAAAATGATTTTCCACTGTAGCTCCAGTAGAAGCATGTTTGGTTAATAAATGCCCTTCCTTGAATTGAGCTTAGGGAAAAACCTATCCTCTGCATTGGAGCAATATAAGGCACCAAGGGAAGAGACCATTCTTTAAATAACATCAGATTCTCAAGAGTGACTTAGCAGTAGGGAACACCCCATTTTTGTGAGGAAAACCTAACACTGCTCCTGTAATTTCAGCAGTAGCAACAATTGAACTGGCATTGTGAAACCATCTGGCAGATATATATGAGTTTTTCCTAAACTCAGAGGGATTCATTTCAGAACACTAAAAAACAAGGAAAAGAGAAGCTGTCGTTACCTAAGCAAACCAATGAAGATTGAGGCTAAGCAGGGTTTTTTTCCCCCTAGGTCACAAAATGGAAATAGTTGGTGGTGGTGGTAATAGTTTAAAAAATGCTTAAACAATTTTGAGAAATTTAAGTTTAGTTCTACTTAAAGCGTCATCCACCTATCTACCAAAACTCTTGAAGAACATGTCATTGGCATTGAATAGACAATAACAAATGTTTTGTATAAAATAGTTTGCATTATCTAAACACCTTTAAATAGGAATCATATTCCACGAATTTAATGCCAGTATGAACATTAGTTAAAGTTTATCCATAAATTCTCCAAAGGATATCTTTTAGCAACATTCAGTCCAATAAAGTGTATGCCCGAATTGGTAACCTCAATGGCTTATATACCCTCTCTTAAGCATTAAGAGCAGTGAGATATATAGATGTTAAATTATGTCATATCCCATATGCAGAGTTGCTCATGATTTCCATAAACACCCTGGTAAGGAGGTATGTAATATGTATTAATTTTAAGGGCATAATGTTTAATGACTTTTTAATTTTTGTATAATATTTTTATTGTGTATGGCCCTGTTCACCGCCCTGAGTCCTTCGGGAGAAGGGCGGTATAGAAATCAAATTATTAAATTAAATTAAATTAAATTAAATTAAATGTGTCTATTTTTACACAAAGTATACTCTGTGTGATAAAATTATTCCCATGGTGCCTCCTAGCAGTCAATATACCTTTACATGCAAGGGGCATATTGTGAGCTGAATAGATGGTGAAAATGTTTTGGACAAATTTGGTTGGAGAAAAGGATGGTTTAAGCCAAGACTGGCTAATGTCTGAATGATCAGGAACCATCACTTTTTGCTTTGACACTGGTCATTTAAGGCTATCCAGTAACATCCAGTGATTTGGTAATGAAAGGCGAACAAGCAAATATGTTAGGTTAAGATGGGAGTATGAGGGCTGTGAAGAAAAACACTCCATTCTTAGCTGCTTTTTGAAAAAAAAAATCCTGAAACTGTCTTTGTTTAGGTCAGAGGTCCCAAACTTTGCAACTTTAAAAACTTGTGGAGTCCCAGAATTCCTCAGCCAGCATGCCAGCTTTGCTTCTGCTCTACCATAAAAATCCTTTCCAAAAAGAAAATAATCATTTTCCACCCAGATTCTCACTTTTATTCTGAACTCTAATATTTTCCATAAAGAGCAAATAACCACAATACATAAATGAAGTACACCATCAAAATTTTGGATATTTTTTATTTTAAACGCATCGTTGCTGGAATCAACATGAGTTTACTAGCTCGGTGTAATCCTGAACCTTCCTTCAAGATTCCCATTTTGCACTTTTAAATCCCCTCACTGGAAAAAAAAATAGGAATCTGGAGCAACAAGAGGGAGATTAAATTTGGTATGCTACATTTAAGCTGTGTGAATTGCCCCCACATCCTACTTTAATTTTCTCATGAAGGAGCAATAGGAAATAGATGAAACGTGGCGTTCCCGAGTTCAGTTTATTTGTGGCTATCCTAATATAATGAAATATAAAAGGCTGTTCAAAATAAACAAAATACGTAGATGGGGAGACTAGAGAATGGTGGAATGATGTAAAACAGAAATAACTTAACCAAGCACCGCTAGCAGCTGAATCCACTGTTTCTTAAATACTTAGACTTTTTAGTAGTAAAAAACCCAAAACCATGACCAGCACAGAGTCACAAATATCAAGCAACTAAGTCAGAAAAAACAACTGCTTTGACAAAAAGAAATTGGAAGTCTAATTCAATCAATTAAATGATTTGCACATCCATCCAATTAAAAAGTATTTGAACAAAACTTCCACTCTTGTTTCCTTCCTTCTCTTCATGATGACAATTTGATAAAAGCAAGGGCTTTCATTCTTCAGCTGTTGTGAAAACCCAGTTTGCATATTTATTATTATATCAAAAGGAATGTAATTTGTTTTGTACAATAGATTGTAATTCATTCTCATTTTTTTAGTCTAACCAAATCCAATTAGTTGTGAAGAATAGTCCCTCCCCAATCTTCCAGTTTACCTGACTCAGGTGTATCACTATACCCTCCCCTGAGAGGGAGGAGACTAAATAGGATAATGATCATGAGATAATAAGAGAATCTGAGAATATTTTTCATTGCTAAATTTGCTTGGGTATATAAAGATTGGAAAGTGAATGTACCAACTTGATGAACTACAGGTAGTCCTCAATGTACGACCACAATTGAACCCAAAATTTCTGTTGTTAAGTGACACATTGCTAAATGAGCTTCGTCCCATTTTACAAGTTTTCTTGCCACAGTTGTTAAATGAACCACTGCAGTTGTTAAGTGAATCTGGCTTGCCCATTGACTTTGCTTGTGAGAAGATTGCAAAAGGTGATCACATGAACCTGGTTCACTGCGACCATCATAAATACATGCCAGGAGCCAAGCATCTGAATTTTGATCACGTAATGATGGGATGCTGCAATGGTCGTAAGTGTGAAAAACCTTCATAAGTCACTTTTTTCCAGTGCCTTTGTAACTTCAAATGGTCACTAAATGAACTGTTGTTAGTCGAAGACTACCTGTATATATATATTTTAAAAATCTAATTATTAAGAGGTAAAAATAGTAATTAGGGCAAGAAAAGAATGGGATGACAGAGAATGAGGTGGCTGGATGGAGTCACTGAAGCAGTAGGAGTGAGCTTAAATGGACTCCAGAAGATGGTAGAGGACAGGAAGGCCTAGAGGAACGCTGTCCATGGGGTCGCGATGGATCGGACACGACTTCGCAGCTAACAACAACAAAAATAGTAATTACTCAGAAGAAAGCAGCTATACTATATAGTATACAAGAAGTCTGAAATAACTTCAGGAGTAATAAAACAGATTCTCCTGTGTCACTTTAACACATTGGTTGTTTCGGACAGAACGTGAGGGACGGCCTATTATAAACAGCCAGAATATCAGAATTAGCATTTAGATAGATCGATCTAAATCATTCCAGTAATTTGGGCAACCAATCTGTCAGGTAGGTTGATATTATTGAGCACAAATGTTGTTGTTGTTAAGATTGTGGCCATGACATTGAACCCCCCCCCCCAGTTTTTAGCTGTGGGACCTAACCAAGTGATTTGGGACCAGTCACCTACTGTCAACTACCTTACCCATAAAACTGGTGTGGGAAGATTTGGAGGAAGGAATACTATATAAGCTACTTTAAGTTCTTGAAGGACAGGCTAAATGTAAATCTACTAAATAAATGATAAAATTATATTCGGTTTGGCAATTGTAGAGACCCAAGACTCAGAAATTCTGGGCAAGTAGTTCTACATTTATGACCACAGCCTGTGCTCAAAATCCAGTTGTAAGTCATTACAATCATAAGTCGAGACACCCACATGAACAGACCTTTTTTATTTTGATATTTTTCATGGTGGTCATTAAATGAATCACTGCAGTCATTAAAGCAAATCCATTGTGTTTTTTTGCTGAAAACTGGCAAAAAAAGACCATCAGAACCTGGCAAAAAATGTTACAAACTGTAGGCATGTGGCATAAAGGCAAGCTAGTTGCTAAGTGCCTAAAATGCAGTGTGTGTGTATCTCTCTGTGTGTGAGTGTGTGTGTGGGGGTGTGTGTGAGTGCAACATTTTATGATAACTAGAAGTGCTGTGTAGACCCTAAAGTACTCATTCTGAGATTATTGTAACTCTGAAAGGTCATAAAATGAGAGGTCATAAGTATGGAACTACCCGTATAGGGCAATCCTACATAGGTGGTTACAGAGGTCCCACTGAGCAGTCGTGTTTAGGATTCCTAAACAGTAATTACCTCATTCACTTATTCTAGCAAGCCATGGTTTCCTTAATTGTGGTGTACTAAAGAAAAATAGTGGTAAAATTGCAGCATGGTAGCTTAGTGGTGCAGATGCTTGCTGCCCACTCAGAAGGTTGAGAGATCAATCCTAGGTAGCAGCAGATGTTTTTCTCTCAGGGCGCAAAGAAAAAATGTCTGCTGCGAACTCTGCATAGGTATCAGGAAGGGCATCCGGCCAGTAAATGTTCGGTTCCATTCAGTTGCCCTGACTCTACCCTGAATTAAAGAGATTACAGGATTGTAAAAATGGAGTTTTTTAAATACTTAGTAACATTAATTTTAATAAAACTGTGCTAAATCATAAAACCATGACTGAGTTCATATAGTACAACTTTAGGTGCATTAGGTACAACCACACAATAGTATAATGGATAAAATCAGATGTCATATTCATGTCATCCTTCTTCCCCTTACATGAAGTAATTCAGAGCTTCTCATTTTGTAATTCAATCTTTTCTGATCATCCAAGCAGAATTTATTTTCAGTGACATACTATTCTCAAACAACTATGATACCTTTAAAGGTGATAGACTTTGTTTAATAAGGGGCAAACACATAACTGTTCAGCTACATGGCTGAATCCATTATCTCATGATCAATGGTACATACAGTAACCAAACTTTTGCGTGACAACCTTCCATAGAGTCGTCAATTGATTCATGTGAAGTTACCATGAAAGTTATTTATGGAGTGCATGGGTGTGGGAGTGGGTTCTAGTAGGGACCTTGTGCAATCTTCCTCAAAGTAGGACTATCACATGGGGATTACACAAATCTGAATGACTACCAAACAGCAGTACTGTATCTCTTTGCTGGCATCAGTTGATCCTTTTGTGGCTTACTCAGACTCGCATTTCATCTCCTGAATATAGTATTGGCTCCTGCCCCATCTCTACACTGGCAGACGATAATCCTCACTTGACATATGTCACAAGTCTTGTAAACCCTCAGAATGGCTCTATTGTTGACATTGCAGTTGCACAGAATTTTAAACTGCATGAACACAACTAAGAGCTCTGGATTCTGTTTCTTTTTACATTTACATTTCGGGATAACATTCCTGTCTTTTTTTTAAAAAAAGTCTCTGTGTGTGTGGTGGGGGGGGGAAAGGAAGGTTCCATTTTGAATGTTTTAAACAAAAAACTAGAGACCAGGTTCACTTTCGCATTGGGTGACTCTAGGGTTTTTGCAACCTGGAAATTGGGGAAAAAAATGAATGAGAAAATTAATGCTGGGTATAAGAAGAATTGGGTACAGGCAGATGGAACTTGTAGGAGGTGGGAGCGGGTGGGAGAAGGCCAAAGAAATGGTAGCTAATGTGTCATCTCAGGAGCGTTCAAAGTGGTCACTGGGGAATCTTCTGAATGTACATTATCTATATTCAGTTGTTTTATTGCTTTCCTGATTTTAATACTGGAAGCCTTCCAAAGTTTTATGGAGTTCCTGAAGATGCTAAACTGTACAAACCAATAAATAAGTCAGGGTGGGAAACTGCAAAGGGTGCATAAGCGGGGTGGAGGATGGAGATGGTTGCAGCTATGTTAGAGGGGAAAGATTTTGGAATAGAACTGTTACCAGACTTCCCACTTTACCTAATGCTATGATGGAAACAGATTCAGAAGCTAGCAAAATCACTGAAAAACATGACTCTGTTGTGATGGTTTGGTGTCTCTGCTGACAGGGTCATAGTGCTGCTAAAATTAAAACTTCTATTTGTTTTTCTGTTTTTTTTAATCCCAGACTCCTGATTTTAGAGGGATGAGGCAATGAGGGATGCTTGGGGTTTTACAGAACAAAAGATTATTGGGTAATAATTGTGGATGACATCTATACAGGGCCATGGAGGAGAATCCTTAGCTTGCCAGCTACTGTTGAACTGTAACTCCAGCATTATTCTTCATTATCACATTAGGCTGAGCTGCTGAGAGTTGTAGTTCAACAACATTTACAAGGCCACACATACTTTACTCTAGACCTAACTGCTGGGTTCACTCATTACACTAATCCGTAATTGGATCTGTTATTGAGTTCAACATTCTGCAATATATCAATCTAATATTATAGAATTGTTGTTTTTTAACTACAATATATGACTTAGGGTGGCATATAACAAATCAGTTATATATGATGTGTATCCAGGCAATACTTGATTGATAGGGTTGCTGGTGCAGTAGCTATTTAGTGGAAAAGAAGGAAAAGCAATAGGTTCCACATGCTGGCAAAACCATTTAAGGCAGTGCTGTTAGGAAGATGGAGATCTACTGTATGTGGCAAATCCAATTGCTTCACAATTCTAGCTTTGTGAAGGTTAACAGTTTCCTCCAGTGACAAACAGCAGGCAATGCAGAACAAAGGAAGTTTAAAATAATGCCTCCCCTACTGTATTTTCATAAGGCTGTGCAAGGCAAAGAGAGCAGCAACGACAAGATTTATAAATATATAGCGCGCGCGCACACGCACTCACACACACAAAATCCTTTCCATTGTAAGAATATACGGCATCCAGTAGTTTTATGACCTGCACCTCAGACGTCTGTACATGCTTGGAATTCATCTGTCTCTATTGCTGGTTTTGGGATGGCAAGTAGAGCCCTGATTTCATAAAAAAAAAGGAGGGACAGATTGGAAATTTCCATATTAGACAGAAAGCCTGCAATGATGTTTATGCAACTCACATCCTGAGCTGAAAAAGAGAAGAAATACGGAGCTCAACAATAGACTGCATTCTTTTAATGAAGGCTGGAGAAGCATAATAAACCTGCATTATAAACCACAGGCTTCCATCCTGCAGTGGATTAGCACTATGTCAGTCGAAGAAGGAGTGAATTTTTTTGACTGTATACTTCAGACTGGCATTGTTCTATTGTGAAGATATGAGTGCCATTTGGCCAGTGAGCACAAAAGTGGATGGAGAAAAAAGAAAAAAAAAAAAGAAAAATCAGATTATTATCTTTCTAACGGTAGGCTCACTGGGGACATTTTGCAGAGTGCAGAGGAGCCTGTCAAGAAGACAAGGGATGAAAGAAGAAAAGCCATCAGTCAGTGGCAGAAACTCCAGAACTTCTGAATATTTGGAAGCGTCTAACAATTTATCAGTGTTTTCTTCTGTCATTCTTTTTAAATCAGGCTAAAGGGGAAGACAATTTGACACAAGCAGTTCGGCAATGCTGCCACTTTACAAGATTCTCTCCTTTGTAACAAATACGTAAACAAAAGAAAGTTAAAAACTCTCCAATTATTTGAAATGAAGACCTCTCAGTTTAGCAGAACAAAACCATTTCCCCCCCCCCCCCACGATGGAAGAGTTTGCTGTCATTCTCAATCTCTCTCTCTTTCTGATGTGTCAAGATTAAGAATGCCTATCATACAGAGTCTACAGCAAAGCCTGAAGCTTAAGTAGCCATGGGAATAGCGAAGGGCATAGGAGGTTAAAATGTAAATACTGTATGGTGGTTCCAACAATATGAGTGAAGCCTTTCACTGATCACATGATCGTGGCCACCAAAATGGTTTTTTTTTTCTTCATTTCCTCTGACAATGTTCCTGGTCTCAGGGCAACAATTTCTGTTGGCCAAGGATCACTTCACATTCTAGAAGGCATAAAGTACCTGTTTTGCCCCTTAACTCAAATAATAGCTTGTTGTTGTTGTTAAAAAAATCAAAGAAGGTGACATCTGAATTCCATTCAGTTTTGGGGTATCCTTAGAGAAACACCAGGTTTGCTGAAAGGCCCCATCTGGATACCAAGTCATATTTGTGATCATGACCTATGGAATAGCTACAGTAGATATGAAAAAAAACACAATGCTATTTGGACAACACTTAACAGAAGTTTTGCAATTTCTACCTGTAAAATTATTTTGCCAACTTACACTTGGGAAACTAATTGCTAACCTCAGGCTAAAAGAACATCTCCTGCAATGACAGAATCCAGAATCCATTGAAACATCCTGCATTATATACACACCAAGCAATTTTGACAAAAATAGAAAGAAAATTCTTGGGTGATCTAATTGGAAAGCTACTTGGCAAAGAAAGAAAGAAAGAGTCAGATTTAAAAAAACAGAAGTTTTGACCTTTCAGAGCAGGGCTTTTCAACCGGTGGTATGTGTACCACCTGAGGTACATGGGCACCTGGCAGGTGGTACGCGACCATCCTAGCGGGGGAGGGAAATGAGCTGAACCAGCGGCAGCACCGCACAAGCCTGAGCGAGAGACGGCTGGAGCTGCAGGGCTGTCAGGGCTCAGCAGAAGCGCTGGGATCAGTGCTGGGCTCCAAATTCTTTCCTTTGAAGGCAAGGGGGCAGGAGGGGGTAGGAGGCTTCCACCTTCCTCAAATCTGGGGCAAAGCAAAGCAATGGGAACGGGAAGTTGCCAATCACCTGGCCGACAGTGACGGGCTTAGCTGCACTGGAAGCGCAAGGCAGAGGCGCCCTGAAAACGAACCCGAGGAAAAGCAGAGTGAAAGGGAAATCTGAAACCACCACCCCCCAAAAACCCCCCACCTCCGGGCACCTTTTCCCCTCATTTCTGAATGCTCTGGTGGTCCCCTGTGATGGGTCGGGGGGGGGCAGAGAGAGGCGGGGGGGCGCCACCTGCTATAGGGCTTCGACCTGTATTTCATTTTGGACAAGTAAGTGGCAGGGCGGGGTAGTGACTGTGTGGGATGAGGCTGGGCTGTAAGGGGTGCTTTGTTTTGGGAAGGGGCGAAGCAGCCCTGGCAGTTTTTCAAAACTCCACAGCAGTCATAAAAGGGCCAAGTTTGAAGACGCCTGACCTACAAGGTATCAATCTCATGGTTTCTCATTCTGCCATCTAAAATATTGGGAAAAGGTAGTACTGTATTTTGAAGTGGGCCACTGGTTCTAGTAATCTTGTACCAGTAATCTTGTACAAGTGATCTTATAATGTAGTAATCAATCTAGACTTGCTCATCATGCAAAAATGGTACCAGGTATATCCCACTGTGGACTTTCCGTTGGCTTGGCCCAGAAAAAAGTCTTAATAGAGGCCTTTAAAAAAAAAGTCCTTGATTTGGTTGTGCAGAGAAACAGATTTAAAGTCTTAGACTATTGCAATGTAAACTTTTTTTCCAAGTTGTCTTTTACACCTTTATTACATCTCCCTTACTTCCTGCCTTTTCCTCACAGAAGAGTTTTTTTCTCTATCAACGCTAAATGTCTTTCCTTCTAGATCAGGGCTTTCCAAGCCTTTTCCTTCCTTACCCCAAACTGCTTATCAGGAAGTCCTTTTTATCCAATGTAAGCAAAACACTTAAAGTCCATTTCAATGTCCCTGTGGTGATTGGGTTCCTGTGTTGTTACCCAAAGAAAAAATTACTTTTATCCAATTGGGGTGATTTACCCAGGTTTATGAAGCACTGACTGGTCCAAACACTAGAAAGGAACTATAGTTCTAAGTTTTGAGTCCCATTCTCTCAACAGTTGTTCCATGCTCAGATGAAGCTGCTGAAATAGTTCCTATTGAAGTGATAGTTGGCCCTGATACGTCCTTTCTTTACTCCTAAATTCTGTTCTATTCCCATTCCCATAACAGAACAGAGTTATTCTAGTCCAACCCCCTACTCAGGCAGGGGTTTTTAGACAAATGGTTGTCCAATCTCTTCTTAAAAACTTCCAGTGTTGGAGCATCCACAACTTCTGGAGTGAAGTTGTTCCACTGATTAGAAATCACTGCACTTGAATTTGGCTTTAATGATTTGTTTTGTTTTTCACAATCAAATGAGCCTGTACTTCTGCAGCAAAAATGCAATTATTACCATTGTGGAATCCAACACAACTTGTTTTGCAACATAAGATGGCTTCACTTAATTCCCAGTTTTATTTTTTTTTATTTTTTTCTTTTAATTCCATTTATATCCCGCCCTTCTCCGAAGACTCAGGGCGGCTTACAAGCTTAGCAGTAGCCTTCATTCTATGTATATGCCTGCTTATTAGGGCTTTCACACACACACCCAGCGGCATTATTACAAAGTCAGCTTAATTGCCCCCAACAATCTGGGTCCTCATTTTACCTACCTCGGAAGGATGGAAGGCTGAGTCAACCTTGAGCCTGGTGGGATGCAAACATGCAATAATTGCAGGCAGCTGGTGTTACTTAAGGAGGCATTAGCCCACTGCTCCACCAAGGCTCTGTGCTGGGCAGAAACAAAACTATCAAGACAGTATCTTCCTTTTGTATTTCCCAGGATGGGAAAGTTCTACATAAACATCCATTCTCCATGACTAATGCCTGCTTGTTCACAAACACAATCTTGCAACAGAAAGAACACTTAAAATTTTGATACCAACTGCTAGGAAATGTTACTAATGCTGGTATTGTCAGAAGCTCAGTGGGCTAGTTGTTGCCACCATTCTGTGCTCCTATTATATTCTTCTACTTTCTCCCTAAATAAAAATAAGTTGCCAGAACTGAGATTTACACGCTAATTTGGTGATCAATTCAGCTCAAGAAAAACAAGAGGAGTCTAGCAGTACTATATCTAAGTGGCAAGCAATTTTCTTTCCTTTCCCATCAACGTGAGGTCAAAGGAAAAATTGAATCACATTTTGGCCTCCAGAAAGACAAAGTAAAGGAGAAAATGCTTAAGAATCATAGAGGATGCACAAATCAACACACCAACAAAGGCTGGTTTAACAGATTTAATACCAAGAAAGAAACGGAATCAAAAACAGGAGGGAAGATTGGATAGTCTATTGCAAAGTTAAGAACTGGAAGAAATTATTTCATTCCCCTGAAGGCCTTATTCCTGGATACTCAGAATGAGCCTTGCCCTTTTTCTTTTCACAATTGCTGTTGTATTAAATGGTTGTCATGTAACTTCACTGTCTGTATCATAGCTTCCTGCTGCATCCACTGCAAATCCCCATCCAATGTCTTTGCTTCTAGCACTTGAGCTTCTCAAGAGAAAAATCAGTCATAAATTTATAAAGCACATTCTTGCACACCAGAAATTAATGTCCCTAAAGCTGTTGCTATACTCACAAACCTATTGTCACAACAGTCACTGTACTGTATGACTTACTGCACATGCTATTAAGAAACAGTGATTAATATAACTTCCCAGTTGCATTATTGGAAAGCAGCAATTAACTAGGAAGCCTACATAACCACACCAAAAGAAAGAAAGGAAAAATATGAGAATCCAAGATTTAGTAATGCAATCTTTTTTTGGTGATATATTCTGCTGCCTTAAAAAGAATTATGCTTCTGAACTGTTGATGTTGAACTCTTTAGTTCATTTTCATTTCTCCTTGGTCTGTTTTTTTTCCTGCCCAAGTGTAAAATCTGACATTTTCCACAACTGAACAACATTTTGTTAGCTAGGTAGGATGTTCATTTTGAATCTTGAACTTCTAGCGTGTTAGCAGTTTTCCAGCTTTGTGTGATCTACATGTTTATAAGCATCCTTTCTATTCCTTCATGTTGAAAGTATTGGCCTAGAACAGAACCGAGATATCCCAATGCATACTTCCCTCCAGATGGACATAGTTCCTTTAAGAACCACATATGCTTATGGTTGCTTAGCCAACTGTGAATTCATTAACTACTATATTATTTCAATTTAACAAGAATAGACTAGTCTATCAAATACTTTACCAACATCTACATACATTACATACATAGTTTTCTGTTGGTTCACTACTCTAGTAACATTGTTAAAGACACCAATAAGATTTGTCTGGCATGACCTCAATCCATTCAAGTTCCTGGTAATCATCATGTTTATTTCTAACGACTTGCAAACCCACTGTTGTTGTTCACTCTAGGATTCTCTAAGGTATTTATGTCAAGCTGATTGGTCTAAATTATATAGATCCACTTTTTCAGCTTTCTAAATACTGGAATAACATTGGCTCTTTTTTCCAGTCTTTTGGCACTTTTTCCATGTGCCAGTATTTCTGGGGGGAAAAAAATCAGCCAGTCTTTGAGATGACATCCTCCAATTCCTTTAACACACTGGAATGTAATACATTGGTCCACGAGACTTGAATTTGTTCAGAAGAACTAGATGTTTTCTCACCAATTCTTTAGCTATTTTGATCTACTTTTCCCTTATGCTTCCCACACTGCCACTTCTAACAATATGGACTGGTTTTTTCTTCTTCTGTGAAAAGACAGATGCAAGGTAGAAATGAAACAATTCAATTTTCTTCCTGTTGGCTATCACCATCTTGCCTTCCTCTCCAATCATTGGGCCAACTGTTTCCTTCTTTTTTCTCTTGTTACAGACAAAATCAAAGACATTTTTTTGGGGGGGGGAGGAGATTGGCATTTATAGCAAGTCTTAGCATGCTGACTCTTAGCCCTCCTAACTCCATCCTTATAGATTTGGGCTCCTTTCCTGATATTCCACTTTTGTTATATGCTGTCTTTCCATTTTTAAAACTTGTCCTTTTCGTTTCTTAATTTATCAGAGAGCTATTAATGCAACAATGGGGGGTGTCTTATCAGGTATCTCCCTTTTTTTCTCTCTGAAATATTGTTTTGGGGCCTTAATTATCTCATTTTTCAGAGTTTCTCGACATTCCTAAACTGCTTTCTCAGCAGAATTTCCATCTATGAAATTCTTCCTGCTTTTGTGGAAGCAGCTCTCTTGAAATCTAGATCACTAATATGGGTAACCTATAGTACACATCCCTAACCATGCTATGTTTGTTTCTTTTCACATTATTCACACAGAGACTTTTCTGCATTTCCATACCAGTGTAGTCATACTTTATAATGTGTCTCCACAACCCCTTTTGTTGGGTCTGTTTCTTTTGAATAAATCATATCCTTCCAATAATGTATTCCAGTCATCATATCCAACCCACCAAGTTTCAGTGATACCTACATTATTATCTTTGCCATCATTTACTTGGACTTCAAATGGTTCTACTTGATGCCCATATTCTATGCATTGGTGTACAGGTACTGTGTATAAGCCTTTTAGTGATGCCACTCTAACGTTTCCCTGTCGTATCTTTGGGCAGCCTTTCTTTCTTCCTTGCCCTTCCTTCTTGTAAAGTTTCCTGCCTTTGATCTTACATTTTTGGTGTGTGTGTTTAGGTAATAATCCCTTCCTGAACATATTTAAAGCCCTCCAGATGATTTTAGCATCAATCGTAGCAATCCTTGTGAGATGTACAATAGGTCATCTTTTTCTCCCAAATCCCTTCCTGTAGTTAGTGAAGACTGTGGTCCAGAAATCAAAAAATTTCTTAGTTATTCTTTTCACTGTCATCAGTTCAACTCCAGAATCTTCTGCTTCTTCCTTTGGCCATGAGCATCAGTTGGAATTTTGGTGAAAACACCAACTGTGCTTGAAACTCTTTGGCCTCCCTGCCTAACCTTTCTTAGTCTTTAGACATAATTCTTAGACTTTTTCTGGCAACTAGCACTGGTTCAGGTTTTTGTTGCCAAGAACTTGTAACTCTAGATCACTAGAAGGTTCCCACCACATGCTGCAGCATAGTTGTAACTATTTCTCATTTTATTTGAATTGGTGTTTTCCACCAGTGCTCAATACCAATATGCAATGAGAAGGAATGATAGAATCTGAACTTTGGAAATTCTAGTATAAACTACAGATAATCACTGCAGGTAGTAATTTAGATATTCTGTGTACTAGTTTTCTAAATATTACAAAATGAATTTTGCAAGTTTGAACACATGAAAGTATGATTCAACGTACTGTACATTTCTAAATATATAATTTGAGCAAAATTATATTTGGAAATACATAATTTGAGGCAACACAGTGTTAAAACATATCTAAAAACAACACAATGTTAACAAAACATGTGTATATATTTCTGAAGTAACCCTATACTCTATCATTTGTATAAAAACTACAATGTACAGATTATGCCTTTATTTACATATAACTACATCCACTGTCACATAGAAGAAAGGGCCACATATCAAAAAAGAGAGAAAGAAATCAAGTGAAAATACTGTGATTCTCCCAACCATAACTGTCATTTTGCATAGAGAGGAAAGTAAATGAGCAGAACAATGAGATAACATTTGGAAGCAGCACAGGAAGATACTTCCTTTATTCACTGAACTATATAAAAAAGAAGAAAAATATAGCTGCCAAGGTTGAATTGCTAACTTCTATCACTACTCAACTTGTCATAGAAAGAGAGGGAAGGGGTAGAAAGTGTAGGGTGGAAACAGAATTTTAAAAACCCATTCATGGACCGTGAGAGCCAGTGGTGGGATTCAAATACCTGAACAACTGGTTCTATTATGTGATGCAGGCCTGGGCCTCCGATGCCTAGAACGGACTTCCAGAAGTGGCAACATGCACTTCCAGTGGGCCATTCTAGGTCTGGGAAACCTCCTCCAGGCCTCCGATGCCTAGAACAGACTTCCAGAAGTGGCATCAATGCACTTCTGGTGGGCCGTTCTAGGCCTGGGAGGTCTCCGAGGCCTAGACTGGACTTCCAGAAGCCAGCCAGTTCTCCGAATTCAGGTAAATTTAGCTACCGGTTCTCCTGAACTGTTGCGAACCGGCTGAATCCCACAACTGGTGAGAGCCTATAAGAATGCCAAGGTCACTAATGCAGTTGTCTGACAAAGAAGAGGATGTTCTCATAACAATCCAAAGAGCTACAACTGCACAACATTTCAAAGCCTTGAAGATTCCATTTTTTGTGTCCGCTATTTGGATGGTTGACATTAGCACAATCATACAGGCAAACTTCTATTATTAGAGCCAATAAAAGTAGTTTTAGTATTTCTGCAGAGTTGATTTCCTGGCTTGATTTATCTAGTAGAGTTTCCCCACTTACCATTGTTCAAAGAAGGAGAATTAAAAAAAAACCACGAAGGCAAGATAATATAGGATGAATAGTCTCATATGTCACAAGAACAGATGATGAGAACAAGCAACTAATGTAATGATTATGTAGCTGAGCTATACATCATGAAGCCATAGCTGGGAGCTAATTTTATCAGGAGCCAACCAAAATAACACAAAAGAGTGTGCAGTTTCTGAGTTGCCTGAAATGCTTCATAAAGTCAAATACTAAAAACAAAGCAAAAGAAAACTAGGGATGTGGAAAATCAGAAAGAATTCCAAGCATGAAGATAGATAAGGCCAACTGTAGTCTTCCTTCAAAGTTACTCTTAGAAGGAAACTCTTGACTGGAAAAGAGTTAGTGTCTGATGTTGTTTGTGTAGATTACACCCAATCATCACAGATAATGAAAAAGATTACCCGTACCTCGAAGGATGAAAACTCAAAAATTCCAAGGCACATAGGTGCCTTGATTTAGCAGACAAAGGAAATAAAATAACAGTGCAGTCTTTGTATCACCAATGCTTTGGGAGTACCTTTTCTATTAAATTCACAGATGTCTCTATTTCAGTAAATCTGTTGTGTTAGATTACAGTCATCAGAACTCTTTTTCCGCTCAGGTTCCAATGAACTCCCAGCTTACTATATGGTCAATAACTCAGGTGTCTTTTGAGGAGTGAAAAGCACTGCATTAAGGGGAAGGTGAGCATAGCAGTAGTTTATTGACTGTCAAAGTCATCTCTGAATTTCATAGAGCACCAATATTTTGATGAAACTTCAACTATCAGCCTCCAGAGTGTGTGTGGAGTTTTTTTTTTTTAAGCAGGAACTGAGGTCTAGCAGGAACTCAGCTGTGCAGTTTACTTAAACATCAGCAAAAAGTGATCCAAAGAAATCTATGTAAACACCTCTTCCTCCCTCAATTTTCCATCCTTTGGTATGGAGCCATTTTATATCCTTTCATCCTCTCTCACTCTCAGAACCAACGCTAAAAACATTACTAGGAAGCAAATGTTTCTGATTCTGATTCACCAAAAAGTGTTTTACCCATTCAGACAGTTGTACACTTAGGATTATAATTCAATTTTGGGATGATCTTTTACTTTCTCAAAAGCCTATAATGACATTTCAGACTTTGTTCAACACATCTGTAGGCAGATTATATAAAGCACACTTTTTTTTTTGCAACTGAATATAGCAACACAGGTCTGAAATCACAGGATTAACTCACCAGCTCTCTAGAATAGAGTACTTGAACCTAAGCTTTTATTGCACAGTTTTAAAAGTACTAACTGAAGGATGAGTGCAAAGCACTGTATTATTAAGGTAAAGTTGCCAGGTGAAATGTGCTCATTCAGCTTGCGATGGCATCCCGTGAAATCCTTCCTAAAGACAGATTTGACATAATATTGTAGAGTTCTAAAATTCATTTTTAGGAAGCCAGGCATTTTGATCTAGGCATGATCCACTAGTCTAAGAGCGAATGCGTCAGACAGATATTTTCACTGCAAATTATGCTTTGTATAGGATGCCAACAATATCAGCAGCAGAAATAAAGGATGAGTTGAGTAGTAGCTTTTCTGGTTCACATAGTACTTGTCTGCTTAAAGCAAATATTTCAGGGACATGCTCAGTTTTAGTACTATGTTTTTAAAAGTGGTCAACTCACTTTGGTTTACAT
The DNA here is from genome assembly GCF_947247035.1 of Vipera ursinii. Classification (NCBI taxonomy): domain Eukaryota; kingdom Metazoa; phylum Chordata; class Lepidosauria; order Squamata; family Viperidae; genus Vipera; species Vipera ursinii. Next base: position 62,563,763 of record NC_139521.1, read on the forward strand.
GTTGAGCCTGAAGCCAATTAAAACTATATTCTGGATTCATGAAATTCTATCCACCAGTGGAACAGCTTGCCTTCAGAAATTGTGGGTGCTCCATCACTGGAGGTTTTTAAGAAGAGGCTAGACAGTCACTTGTCTGAAATGGTATAGGTTCTCCTGCTTGAGCAGGGGGCTGGACTAGAAGACCTCCAAGGTCCCTTCCAGCTTCTATTCTATTCTATTCTATTCTATTCTATTCTATTCTATTCTATTCTATTCTATTCTATTCTATTCTATTCTATTCTATTCTATTCTATTCTATTCCCTTAGAAAGTTTATCTGATGATACCCAGCTTTTCATTTCGACCCCAAACCACCCCAGTGATGCCCTCGACGTGATGTCCCGCTGCCTGGAGGCGGTTCGGGTCTAGATGGGGAGGAACAGGCTTTGACTGAACCCTGACAAGACCGAATGGCTGAGCGTATCGGCATCTCGGGATATTCAGGATATCCCATCTCTCTCTATGGGGGGTGAGTTATTACCCCCCGTAGATAGGGCTCGCAACTTGGGAGTCCTCCTAGATTCACAGCTTTCTCTAGAAGACCATATAGTAGCTGTGACTAGGGGGGCCTTCGCCCAGGTTCGCCTGGTGCGCCAGTTGCGGTCCTATCTAGACCGGGATGCCTTACGTACGGTCACTCACGCCCTCGTGACCTCTCGTCTGGACTACTGCAATGCTCTCTACATGGGGCTACCCTTGAAGACCACTCGGAGGCTCCAGCTGGTACAGAATGCAGCCGCGAGAGTTGTGTTGGGAGTTTCCCGACACTCCCATGTTACACCTCTGCTCCGCGAGCTGCATTGGCTTCCAGTTGTCTTCCGGGTGAGATTCAAGGTGTTGGTAATGACCTACAAAGCCCTACATGGCATGGGTCCGGAACACCTTGGGGAGCACCTGCGGCTGGCGTCAACTTCCCTCTGCCCAGTACGCTCCCACAGAGAGGGCCTCCTCAGGGTGCCACCGGTCAAAGAATGCCGACTGGTGGCCCCCAGGGGGAGGCCGTTCTCTGTGGGCGCGCCAGATTTATGGAACCATCTTCCGGTCGAGCTCCGGATGGCGCCTGACCTCCGCTCCTTCCGGCGCGATCTCAAAACCTACCTTTTCGAACAAGCTGGCCTGGCCTGATGGGATGGGGTTGGGTTTTATTAATGTGTTTTAACCTACTTTTAATGTGTTTTAACTTATTCGTGGGCATTTTGTTTAATCGTTTTTAATTTTTGTATCTTGTTTTATAATATGTATTGCCCTGTTCACCGCCCTGAGTCCTTCGGGAGAAGGGCGGTATACAAATAAAATTAATAATAATAATAATAATAATAATAATAATAATAATAATAATAATAATAATAATAATAATAATAATAATAATAATAACCTATTTATATGGAAAAACAAAACAAAAGGACTAGTTCTATTCTCATATGACATATTGGCATTCTCCTGAGTATGTGGAGTTTATAGGAAAAGTCTACTATAGAGCTGGAGGAAAGACAAAATTATAGTGGTTCTTCTTTTCCTCACTAGTAACAGTAACAGAGTTGGAAGGGACATTGGAGATCATTAGTCCTACCCCTGCTCTCACAGGAGACCTATATTATTTCTGATAAATGGCTAGCCAGTCTTTTTCTTAAAAGCCTCTTCTTAAACACCACAACTTTTGAAGGCAATTTGTTCCACTGGTTAATTGTTCTCAATTTTAGGCATTTTCTCCTTAGTTCTAGGTGGGTTTTCTTCTTGATTACTTTCCATCCATTGTTTCTTGCCCTGCCTACAGGTGCTTTGGCAAATAAGTTGGCTCCCTTTTTCTGGTGACAGACCTTCAGGTATTGGAAGACTGAAATAACGTCACCCCTGGTCTTTCTTTTCATTAGTACTGGTACTTCCCATGATCTTGATTCTATCTCTGTTAATACAACCTGGGACTGTGTTGGCTTTTGTTAGGGTAGATAATTAAGATATTGGACACCAAGTATGTCAAGTAGACATCAACTGTTGTTGTTGTTGTTGTTAGTTGCGAAGTCATGTCCGACCCATCGGGACCCTATGGACAATGTTCCTCCAGGCCTTCAACTACAATGAACTACAGAAGCTCATTGGATGATTGGGGGCCAGTAACCATCTCTTAATTGTATCACTATCACCAGTGCTTTTTTTGTAAAAGAAAAAGGTGCCAGAACTCACACATGTCATACAACCCGCGTTGCCTACCCTACAAGGTTCCATCCAAAAAAGGTGCCGGAACTCCGTTCTGAGCATACTATGAGAAAAAAAAGCCCTGACTATCACTAACGTGATAAAGAAAAACAGGATAAAGAGGATTCGTCTGATTTTTATCCTGCCTTCATTTTTCTTCTGTTAAAAAAATGCAGTGAACATACATAACACTCATTCCTTCGCTTATTTTTTCCACAACAACAAACTTGTGAGATGGGTTGGGCTGAGAAAGAGTGCCTGGCTTAAGGCTGTATTGAATTTGTCTAGCCCTGCTCTTTCTATCACTGTCCTTGATCCAACTCTACAGCTTTTTTTTTTTGGCAAGGGAAGTTTAACTGAAGTAGTTCTATTCAAGACTGTTCTGATATTCCTTGTACAACTCTGAGAAGTCTTCACTGGGTTTAAGAAGTTTAAGAAGTTTAGTGAGTCAAACGTATCCTCTCCCTCTCCCATTTTATAAGGAAACCTTGGTGGAGCAGTGGGCTAATGCCTCCTTAAGTAACACCAGCTGCCTGCAATTAGTGCAGGTTCGCATCCCACCAGGCTCAAGGTTGACTCAGTCTTCCATCCTTCCGAGGTAGGTAAAATGAGGACCCAGATTGTTGGGGGCAATAAGCTGACTTTGTAATAATGCCGCTTGGGGGGGGGGGCGAAAGCCCTAATAAGCAGGCATATACATAGAATGAAGGCTATTGCTAAGCACATTCATTTGTGCTTAGAGTGTAAGCCGCCCTGAGTCTTCGGAGAAGGGCGGGATATAAATGGGATTAAAATAAAAAAATAAAAATAAAACCATCAATTTGAATAACACAAAGCCAGAATGATAGAAACACGAAAACAAATAGCCAGGTGATTGCTAGTTGTTTTGTGCTTGAGTTGCCACAGGGGGAAAACAGGAGGAAGAAGGAGTATTATGCATGTTCACCATCTTGAGGTATTTATGAAAAAAAATAAAGAGAGGATAAACATCAAATCAATAAATAAATGTATTGCTCTTTGAAAAGAGGCTGTGCCTCATCTATGCCTTGCCTTTATACAAACAGCAAGTAACCACAAATTCCACATGACTGATTTAAAATCTATTTGGTATTTTAAATCCAGGAAAAAATATTTTTCTTTTTAAATATGGTAACTGTTAATCTAGTATTTTTTAAAAAAACTTAAATAAATCCATTCATTAGGGGAGTTTAATTTTAGCACCAGATTAAGACCTGATTATTACACTCTTCCTGAATGCAATTTAGCAGATTTTTATTTACTTATTAGTGTTGATTTTACAGTAGTTATAAGAGTGTTTTTGTATCTGGATTTCTTAAAAAATATGCATGGCATCATGTTCTTAGCTTACGAAAACATAAAGTCTTCTTTTCCAACAGCTTCCCTGTATAATCTGAGCTTGCAACATGCTGTACCTCTGAGACAAAATTCATTCTGCCAGGTTATTCTATTATTATGCTAAATTCAGCTTGAAATGCTGTATCAGATCACTACTATAATCTACTCCCATTTTTAATCCGCAAACCAAATCCATTTGTTTAAGCACTGCTTAGTAAAACACCAATAATGAAAAACTATTTGCATATCACATCCTGCGATTGTACGTACTTATTGAATACTCTACCATGATTAATTTAGTAATTCTGATGTTGAAAGTTTAGAAAATACAAATCCTATTTAATCTGCATTTATAGAAATACCTGACTGTGTTGAATATTTTTTTTTTACTATGGAAATAATTTTAGAACTTCTTGACAATGAAGGGAACAAAGTAGATTAAGATCAGCTATAGACAGAGCAATGCCACTTGAAAATTGTAGTGGCTGTAATGAAATATGAGCAGTGGTGCCATTTAATCACCCTTTTCTCACCCTTCTCTCTCTGCTCAGTCTTAAATTTAATCACAAGGACTTACATCTTCACTATGCATTCACTAATGGAAAGGCTTCTTTCATTGTGATCTAGAGTCTGGCAGCATCAAAATAGAAAATAATAACACTGATAATGATAAATCTCCACATTGACAAAATTTCTGTCAATTTATGCAGGCAACCCACCTTGGACCCGCACATACAGTAATACTACACCATTACGCTACAGCATCCTAGGTTCTTGAGAAGACATAGGAAGAATGGTTACAGGTATTGGGTATGGCTAGTCTAGAGAAAAGAAGGACTAGGGGGGACATGATAGCAGTGTTCCAGTATTTGAGAGGTTGCCACAAAAAAGAGGGGGGTCAACTTATTTTCCAAAGTACCAGAAGGCAAGACAAGAAACAATGGATGGAAATTAATCAAGGAGAGAAGCAATCTGGAATTAAGGAGAAACTTCATAACAGTGAGAACTATTAACCAGTGGGACAGCTTGCATTCAGAAGTTGTGGGTGCTTCATCACCAGAGGTTTTTAAGAGGAGACTGGGCAGTCATTTGTCTCAAATGGTATAGGGCAGGGTTGTCAAACTGCCGGCCCATGGGCTGGATGCATCATGCCGAAACCGCACCCACCCCATTGCCGGCAATGGGGAAAAAAAGTCACGATATGTCACGACATGTCACGTGACATTGCAAGTTTGACACACCTGGTATAGGGTCTTCTGCTTGAGCAGGGGGTTGGACTGGAAGATGTCCAAGGTTCCTTCCGGCTCTATTCTGATTGATGGGTTGACTTGATGTATATGAAGGCCAACACCAGCTACAGAACTGGTAGCTATGATTTCACATTATTGCATATTCAGTGATAAGGTTAATAATGAGAATAGAAAAGAGCGTATGTTCATGTATGCTGATGATACCCAGCTTCTTCTATTACTCCTTGCCTTCTAATACTAATGAAGCAATCATCATACTTGAATATTACTGAAGTTTTGTAATAGGCAGAGTAATGGAAAACAGGCTGAAATTATAGCTAAACAAGAGAGAGATGTTGTTAGAAAAAAAGAAAAAAAGGACTTTTCTGAGCTCTTGCCGCTGAGGATAATAATAATAATAATAATAATAATAATAATAATAATAATAATAATAATAATAAGAAGAAGAAGAAGAAGAAGAAGAAGAAGAAGAAGAAGAAGAAGAAGAAGAAGAAGAAGAAGAAGAAGAAGAAGAAGAAGAAGAAGTTGGAAGGGACCTTGGAGGTCATCTAGTCCAAACCCCCTGCTCAGGCAGGAAATACCTATACCATTTCAGGCAAATGGCTGTCCAGTCTCTTCTTAAAAACCTCCAGTGTTGGAGCATTCACCACCTCTGGAGGCAGGTTGTTCCACTGGTTAATTGTTCTAACTGTCAGGAAGTTTCTCCTTAGTTCTAGGTTGCTTCTCTCTTTGGTTAGTTTCCATCCATTGCTTCTTGTCCTGCTTTCAGGTGCTTTGGAGAATAGCTTGACTCCCTCTTCTCTGTGGCAGCCCCTGAAATATTGGAACACTGCTATCATGTCATCCCTCACTCCTGACTAGGCAGATTTTTTGGAAATTTTCCTTGGCTCCCAAATCATACTTGATGTGCAGGTGATGATTATTGTGAGAGACACATTGGCCAGCTGTGACTCTCTAGGACTGCCCTTGAAAAGTTTTCCAAAACTGCATTTGATATAAAATATGGCAGGTAGCAAACTACAGGGATCACTGCACAAGGTTCTGAATCAGCTGCAGGTGAAGCTGACTGCTGAACAGACATAATTTCAGTTGCTGGTATTGATGTCTAAACCAGTTGAGGTCAGATGGTCTGATGGACTCTGTCAGCATGAACCTCTTTGGCTCTTTAGAGCAGCAGCAAATCTAGTTCTAATTATAATTTAAAACATATATTTTTGTTGAAAGGCTGATCAATGAGAAGATTTGTAGCTCAGTGTTGAATTGTGGAACCCTTGGTGCCCTCTGAGCTTGTTTGGGTTTTTTTTTTTTGCAGACATTTCATTACCAAATTAGGTAACACCATCAGTTAGAGAATGGAGTAAGTTTGCTCTCCTTTTATTTATTTATATTTTATAGCTTGCCCTGTCAGTGTTGGTGGGAGTGGTCTAGTATGGATGACATTTTTAACAAGAACAATGCAAATTTTGAAAAGAAGTAAATAAAATAAGGAAAAAAAGTGAATAAGTAAGAAAGAAAACAGAAAAAAAGAGGCTGCAGGGGGTAGGGGGCTGGGAAGAAGAAAGAAAGAAAGAAAGAGAAAGAAAGAAAGAAAGAAAGAAAGAAAGAAAGAAAGAAAGAAAGAAAGAAAGAAAGAAAGAAAGAAAGAAAGAAAGAAAGCTTTCACTATGGGAAAATCTGTTTCAAGATTCTCAGAAACTGAAATGAACAGGACCTAACATTGCTATAACTGTGCCCTTTATTTTAAATTTGCCAACTGCTTGACTTACGACCACAGTTCAGCCCAAAATTTCTGTTATTAAGTGAGACATTTGTTAAGTGAGTTTTTCCCTATTTTATGACATTTCTTGCCTCAGTGGATCACTGCAGCTGATAAGTTAGCAACCTGGTTGTTAAGTGAATCTGACTTCCTCATTGACTTTGCTTCTCATAAAATCGCAAAAGGGAATCCCACAACCGGGGGACAACTGCAACCGTCATAAATATGAGTCAGTTACCAAGCACCTGAAGTTTGAGCAGGTGACCGTGGGGATACTGGAACAGTCATAAGACTGAATAACGGTCATAAGTCACTTTTTTCAGCGCCGTTGTAACTTTGAATGGTCACTAAAGGACCGTTTCTTTTTTCCCTTTCTTAAAAGAAATGCTACTTTTAAAATAAAATAATATTGAATCATAATTGCTTTTTGTATCCCGTTAATGTTTAAACCACTTTCCAAGTTGAGCTATACTGACACTCCAAGTTCTTGCATACAGGCAGGTCAGATACCGATCTGCATAGTTTATGCAGTGACGTCGCATTACATCTCTGAACCTTTTCTAACCCAAAGACATCCTGACTGCAAACAAAGTGCCAATTTTCATCATAATTAGCAGACCAGCTGCTGGAAGTATTCTAGAAGTGGGAAAACAGATGGAGAGAGATCTTTATAGCCAAAAACATTTGTTGCAGAAATCTATACAGCATTTGCAAATAAAATAAAGTAAAACCAAATTGGTAGGAGTATAGACAGTCATTTTCGGCAGAAAGAGATGAGAAGACCTAAGATTTATAGTAAATGCAGAGCTGTGGTTCTAAGAATAGCCCATTATGCATAGTGATGGCTCTTTTGGTTGAGTTTGGCACTTATTTCATGAATGAGCTATATGAGATGTCACACATTGACATGCCCACACACACTGTTGACAGATGTTTACATTAAGACTGTTATCATGCCATTATCTTCTACATTCCTTCTGGATTAAAGATAACCAGGACAATGCTGTGCTCTGCTGAAATTTTCCTTTTAAACTGAAAAGGTTTTTTTCCCCCTATTGTATTTTCACAGTGTTTGAAACTTTCTATCAAATTCTCAGTGTTTATTGGCAGGGGTGATGATGAGTGTTAATGTTCTAGTTTTCTGATATGACTTTTTCCAACCTATCTTTTTGCAGTCTCCATGGATGCCCACACTTCTCTGTCTAAAAAAATGCCCCTGGAAAGGATTTTCCATCTGAAATTTTATACTGGGATTTAAGAGAAGTATTGGAGGCAAGACAGATTACAGCCCTTTGGAGAACTTATTACAACGTGAAAGACAGGGCATCACAGTTATCATGATGCAACAAAATAAGTGCAAAAACACCACTCTCCACCACCACCACCCCATTTGAAACATTCTGGAAGCAAAATCTCTTTCATCAAATTGAATGAAAGGAAACTTATGAGGCTATTTGGAGGAGTACAACCCTTTTAACTCAGGGGACTGAAATATAGATTACCTACATTAAAAAAAAGAAAAGGAAAAGGAGAATTAAGACATTTGGAAAGAAAGGTAGCATTTTTTTAAAAAAAGTTTCTGCTGTGTTTCAAACAAGCATTATTTGATGAATAAAAGTAGTCCATCGAAGCAGTGTGCTAAAGGTGGGCAAAAACAAAACCATGCTCATATATGAAGAAAACATATTTCCCCTGCAAGATAGATTCACAGGAGAAAAGCAATTGGCAATCACTGGAACACAACCAAAGCATGGTTTTATCTACATGATCAAAATATTCTATGCAAGGTGTGTCCTTTAGTCTAGAGACTTCCTTGCAAGCTAACATACTGTTACCCACATCCCATCAACCAAGAACTATTGCAATATGTTGACATACATATGTATGTATGTGTGTGTGTATAGATATATAGATAAGTATATGTATATACACACATATATATATATATATATATATATATATATATATATATATATATATATATATATATATATATATACACACACACACACACACACACACACACACACACACACACACACACACACGGCTTCTGGCACCTTTTTGGATGGAAACTTGTAGGGTAGGCAAGTCAGGTTGTATGACATGTGTGTGTTCCGGCACCTTTTTCTTTTACAAAAAAAGTACTGTATATACACACACACACACACACACACACACAAACACACACACATATATGGCAAGTGTCAGCCTGTCACGTAGACAGACAAGAGACACGACAAGATGAGCTAATTCTAATTTATTATTAGAATCTTGCAGCTTTCAAAGTACAACTCTCCCACTATCTTTTTTTTACTACTTGATTGATTAGGGTGGATCTAACTTTCTTTCTTTGCCCATTTCTCAGTTGCAGGGTCCTGCCACTTTTATCTGTATATTTTCTGAGTAGTATCTCTTCTCCCTTCCAAGATCATTACGACATTCCATTAAAGCTAGAGAGCTGAGAGTACTGTTTTCATATTATCTAATTAAACCACTTTCTGTTTAAATAGATCGCAAACAGATAAAAATTTGTTATGCATTTATAATACATAATAAGTTAGTAGTACAACAAATGTTGTGGAACTAAAAATCTCAACAGCTCTGGGGGAAGGGCAATTAAGACTATCTGGAGTTGCAATTCTGCAACACTTGGAACTCAATGGTTGCCTCTCCCAGTATATTATTAATTATTATTAGTGGAAAGAAATCACCTGAGAATTATCATGGTTCACACAAGCATCATAATTTCTTATTTGTATCCTTGTCTCAGCGCAGAGTCTTAACCACCAGATAAAAAATGACTCCATAAAATCCCATGCTTCAGTATTCAAAATAATTGCCAGGAGTATTTTGGTAATATCAAGAGACATCAACATTTCTTGATATACTGATTTGGAAACCCCTAATCTAACATATACAAAATGTTTAAATCTGGACACTTTCCAGGAAAAATATTGCAAAAGCTGGGATGAAGGATGAGTTTTGCTTTGAGCTCCATCAATTATTTGGCTTTTTTAGAATTTGAATTTAATTCAAAGATCTGCAGTCAGATGTGAACGTACAAACAATCAGTAATGCTTTTAGTGCCTTCACTGATTGTTGCATATTTTATCTTAATATAAAAAAGTCTCCAATAAATTGCTTTAAAGTCTGATTTCATATTTATCATAATTAATAGCAGAAAAGCCATAGCTGTATACAGGAACTCGGCACAATACAGGTGAAACTCAAAAAATTATAATATCGTGCAAAAGTTCATTTATTTCAGTAATACAACTTAAAAGGGGAAACTAATATATGAGATAGACTCATTACATGCAAAGCAAGATAGTTCAAGCCGTGATTTGTCATAATTGTGATGATTATGGCTTACAGCTCATGAAAACCCCAAATCCACAATCTCAGAAAATTAGAATATTACATACAATCAATAAAACAAGGAGTGTACATAGAACAATATCGGACCTCTGAAAAGTATAAGCATGCATATGTACTCAGTACTTGGTTTGGGCCCCTTTTGCAGCAATTACTGCCTCAATGCGGCGTGGAATGGAAGCTATCAGCCTGTGGCACTGCTGAGGTGTTATGGAAGACCAGGATGCTTCAATAGCAGCCTTCAGCTCTTCTGCACTGTTCGGTCTCATGTCTCTCATCTTTCTCTTGGCAATGCCCCATAGATTCTCTATAGGGTTCAGGTCAGGCGAGTTTGCTGGCCAATCAAGCACAGTAATCCCACAGTCATTGAACCAGGTTTTGGTGCTTTTGGCAGTGTGGGCAGTTGCCAAGTCCTGCTGGAAAATGAAGTCAGCATCCCCATAAAGCTCATCTGCGGAAGGAAGCATGAAGTGCTCCAAAATCTCCTGGTAGACAGCTGCGTTGACCCTGGACTTAATGAAGCACAGTGGACCAACACCAGCAGATGACATGGTTCCCCAAATCAACACAGACTGTGGAAACTTCACACTGGACTTCAAGCATCTTGCAGTGTGTGCCTCTCCATTCTTCCTCCAGACTCTGGGTCCTTGGTTTCCAAATGAGATGCAAAAGTTGCTCTCATCAGACTTTGGACCACTGAGCAACAGACCAGGTCTGTTTTTCTTTAGCCTAGGTAAGACACTTCTGACGTTGTTTGTTGTTCAGGAGTGGCTTGACAAGAGGAATACGACATTTGAAGCCCATGTCCAGGATTCGTCTGTGTGTGGTGCCTCTTGATGCACTGACTCCAGCCTCAGTCCACTCCTTGTGAAAGTCCCCAACACTTGAATGGCCTTTTCCTGACAATCCTCTCCAGGCTGCGGTCATCCCTGCTGCTTGTGCACCTTTTTCTTCCACACTTTTCCTTCCACATAACTTTCTATTAATGTGCTTTGATACAGCACTTTGGGAACATCCAACTTCTTTTGCAATTACCTTTTGAGGCTTTCCCTCCTTATGGAGGGTGTCAATGATGGTTTTCTGCACAACTGTCAGGTCAGCAGTCTTCCCCATGATTGTGATTCTTACTGAACCAGACTGAGAGACCATTTAAAGGCTCAGGAACCCTTTGCAGGTGTTATGACTTAATTAGCTGATTAGAGTGGGACAGTTTGAGCCTAGAATATTGCACCTTTTCACAATATTCTAATTTTCTGAGATTGTGGATTTGGGGTTTTCATGAGCTGTATGCCATAATCATCACAATTATGACAAATCACGGCTTGAACTATCTTGCTTTGCATGTAATGAGTCTATCTCATATATTAGTTTCCCCTTTTAAGTTGCATTACTGAAATAAATGAACTTTTGCACGATATTCTAATTTTTCGAGTTTCACCTGTACAGAGATTTTAGTACAAGCTGTTTGAGATACAATTTGATTCATATGGCTCTACAATTTCATTTGATTTTAATATATGAAAGTCTCTTATTATCTTGGATGATTTTAATCATCTCTTGAGAAACCCAGAGGATTTGCAGAAGTTTATCAGATGTCCCTTAATAAGAAAGTGGTAATTACACACCACCTGCTCAAAATAGTTTTTCAGTCACTGCTAAAGTCTATACATTGATATTTATAGGCCAGAAGAGTTTTTTTAAGGAAAGACTAAAGCTTTTGTGGCAATTCTAGAAATTCTGTGCCTGATCAAGAAGCTCCTGATCCATTAATTCATCACCTTATATAGTGGTAAGGCAAATAAGTTGATGGTGTGATTATGAATTGTTTGGGGAATTAAGTGTAGAAATTATGTGTTTTTTTAAAAAAAATCTGAAAGGCCACCTGCTCCCTTTCCCACTTTTATTTCAGAGGGACCATCTCTAAAAGTAATCATATTATTGAAAACCATTTTGCTGGCCAATTTCAAAGTGAAGTCTCAGGTTACCGAGAACCTTTATAAAGATTTTACTGTTAAATTATAATAGTTTGGATTTCAATTTGATGATTTAATATGATATAAATTAAAACCTTTTCAAGGGCAAGAAAGTAGCTAGCAGCCTTTTACTTACTCTTCTTTTAATTAGAAAATGACTCAGGTTAATCATTTTCACTTTAGATGAAGCACAGAATAGTTCCCAATTCAAAAGACTTTGAACAGTGAATAAAGTTTTGAGATGCCTTCAAGACTAGCAAGACTATTATGGCATAAATTTAATAGAATATAGAATAATGCTTTTTGTACCCCATGAAATTGATTTTATTCCATTCCATTTCATTATGCCATAATAAATGTGATCGTTTTAAAATGCTATATAACAATATAATTTGCCTGCTGCTGCTGATCCATCTAACTCTTATCTTCAACAGCCACTGATATTTCCTACTGGGTTAATTAAAGAAGGGTTTCCTGAAGCCAAAGCTTTATTTCCTTCTTCTATCTTTCTTCGCTTTTTTCTTTTTTTCTGCAGGTACTGAATGCAACACAGCTGTTTTTCAATATTCATACCACTCATCCTATATTCCATAAAAATCAACAAAAGCTTGGAGGGAGGAGGAGTTGGCAGAATCATCAGGGATAAAGTTTGTAGCTCTGTTTTGTAACTCTGTGGTAAGGTACAAGATGGCTCCAGATTCTATTCTTCTCTTCCAACAACAACAGCAGCAGCGGCAACAACAACAACAACAACAATTTAAGAACAAATGCATACAAAACCAGAATTGAGAAGACAGAAACAGACAGCAAATGCTGCCTATGCAAAGAAGCTGAAGAACCAGTGGACCATCTGGTTAGCTACTGCAAGAAAATTGCACAAACTGACGACAAGCAATGGCATGACAAAGTAGCAAGTATGCTGTATTGGAAGATCTGCAAGAAATATAATTTGCCTGCAAGCAAAAATTGGTGGGATAAAATAGAGAAAGTCATAGAAGATGAAGAAACCAAATTGCTCTGGGACTTTAGAATTCAAACAGACAGGCACTGCCACATAGCACCCAGACTTAACAATGACAAAAAGTCTGGATAGTGGACAATGCAGTATCTGAAGACAGCAGAATAGAAGAGAAAGAACTTGAGAAAGGATTTGGAACTTGAAAGAACAAAATACAAAGACCTGCCAATAGAAATAGAACGACTGTGGCAGAAGCAATCAAAGGTAGTCCCAATACTAATAGGTGCCTTGGGTGCAATTCCAAAACAACTGGAGCACCACTTGAACACCCTCAGCACTGACAAATTCACCATCAGTCAAATGAAAAAGGTGGCTTTATTCAGAACAGCTTCCATCCTTTAACAATATCTGTAACACCATCAAACATCCAGATACGCCTATCCCAGGTCCTTGGAAAAGACTTGATAGGTATACAAAAATGCCAAACCAGTCTGAACATGTGGCTGACTGTGCAATAAACAATAATTATCTAAAATTCATATAGTTTATATAGACTTTATATAGACTAATTGTAGGGACTTTTTTTTCATCGAAGTTCTACAGGATTTCACTCAGAACCAAATGGGGTCTCAGTTTCAAATAAGAGCCTTGGTGGAGCAGCGGGCTAATGCCTCCTTAAGTAACACCAGCTGCCTGCAATTAGTCCAGGTTTGCATCCCACCAGGCTCAAGGTTGACTCAGCCTTCCATCCTTCCGAGGTAGGTAAAATGAGGACCCAGATTGTTGGGGGCAATTAAGCTGACTTTGTAATAATGCCGCTTGGGGGGTGTATGAAAGCCCTAATAAGCAGGCATATACATAGAATGAAGGCTACTGCTAAGCTTGTAAGCCACCCTGAGTCTTCGGAGAAGGGCGGGATATAAATGGAATTAAAATAAATAAAATAAAATAAAATAAAAATAAAAATTTACAGTTAGCATACATTGCTACATATCCACCCATTCATCTGTAGAACTGCATGGCCCCATTCTTACGACCTGATATTATTCTTTCAAGATGTCTGGAATGGACAAACTGGTTTCATTTGGAACTTTTTGGTATAAAAAGAAAAGATGAAGGCTGAACAGAGCATTGGGGAATCAGATTGCCACATGAGACCCATAGCTCCTTTTACCACCTTCGGAAGGATGGAAGGCAGAGTCAACCTTGAGCTAGTCAGGATCGAACCCATGATGGTAAGAAGTGAGTTAGCCTGCAATATTTCATTCTAACCACTGCACCACCTCACTGGGTTGTGATTTCTCTGTAAATGGAACAGAAAGACTTCATGAAAAAAATTGATTTCTTTGTAGGCCTACAGTAAATAGGCCAGATTCGAATGCATTGGTTAGCAGCCTATGCATTCAAGATTCTCCATGCTTTTTTACTAATTTAATTTCAGCAATTTTTAGGGACTGCAAGGAAATATGAAAAGACTGTATTGTATATGAACAGCAAGAAAGAAGTGACATTTTGCTAAAAACAAAACAAAACAAAACAAAACCTCAATAAACCCTTTAGCTGGAGGCCTATGTCTTACTGCAATGTATTATCTGTTCTGAAGTTGGATTGAAAGAGTGCTAAGCCTCTCAGCATTCCTTTCATGCTACAACTGCCAATGTTCACAGCACAAATCCATTTGCAACTATTAACTATTTTTATTGGTAGATGAAAGTTTTGTTTTGTTTTTTTGCAAAAAAATATTGCAATAACAAGCTACAGCCAAAAAACTCCCATGACTCCATTTTTCCAAATTTCATTCATGCAAGAGGCATTTACTAACAAAAAGGAAAAAAAAAGTCTTGCTGTTGCCCCCTTTAAAAAATAAGAATAATAATGCTTCCAAACTATGAAAAAGCTCTTAAAGGCTTATTCTTTGAATCAGACTAGGAGTTTAAAGAACTAAAAGCTGCTAAAGATTATCAATGGTGCTTATGATGTATGTATGTTTTGAGGCCGTAAGCTTCTAAGAAACCAAAGATAGCCTTTCAGGAAAAAATATCATTTCAGATAACAGAGTTCTCTTTCTTCTAAATGTCTGATTAATTAAAAGGTAAAGTTTCCCCCACACATGCGTGCTAGTCATTTCCAACTCTAAAGGCTGGTGCTCATTTCTGTTTCAAAGCCGAAGAGCTAGCACTTGTCCGAGGACTTCTTTGTGGTCATGTGGCCGGCATGACTAGACACCAAAGGCACATGGAACGCTGTTACCTTCCCACCGTAGTGGTCCCTATTTTTCCACTTGCATTTTTTACGTGCTTTCCAACTGCTAGGTTGGCAGAAGCTGGGACGAATAACAGGCGCTCACTCTGTTATGCAGCATGCGGGATTCAACCCGCCAAACTGCTGATCTTCTGATCGATAAGCTCTGCGTTCTAACCCACTGAGCCACCATGTGCCTTCTCTGATTAATTACAGTATGGCAAAAATTATCTGTGATAGAGACTAAATTGATGTTGCATTTAATAACGGCAGCAAGATTTTTGGTATCGCAATATTGGAAGAAGGAGGAACTGCCTACTATAGAAGAATGGACTTTGAAAGTTTCAAACTTGTCAGAAATGGCAAAAAATTCAGCATATTTGAAAGAACAATCGCAACAGAGATATATACTAGAGTGGAAAAGATGGATTGATTTCATACAGAATAAATATGGGACTAAAAAGTTTCATTTAGCATATGAATGAGTATTAGTATACTTATTATTAGAATTATAAGATGTGTTATTATTTAGTTATGTTTAAGGGAGTTAAAGTGTGATAGGATTTGAAGTTTAATTATAGTTATTTAGCATATTTTAGTTTAAGTTTGTTAAAGGCAATACCCTGTATTCAGCTCTGGGAAGTTGGGGGTGGGGGAGGAAGAGGGAGGGGAATTGGGGTTATGTATGTTATGTTTATGTTTAAAAATCTATTGTAAAACTTTAAAACTCTTTAATAAAAAAAATCTTTCAGAGTGGTGGCTGTTTCTAGGACCTTTAATTAAAGTAGTAGTGATAGTAATAAATGAAGTAGTGATAGATCTGAATTGATCAGAAATTCAAATGGGACAGAGGGGAACAACATTTTTCTATTTTTTTTTTAAATTAAATCAACTGGCATCCTTGCCCTCCTGATAGCTCCTGATACCTGTCTTTCACAGGGTCTTCAACACTTTAATTCCTTTCACTTTGTCTTTGACTTGATTTGCAATTTGTCTGTAAAATGAATATTTCTACAATAATAGTTTTTAAAGAAGTGCTTACTTTGAGAACTGCAATCATGTTAACAGAATAAATAGCAGAATAATAGAGTTGGAAGGGACCTTGGAGGTCTTCTAGTCCAATGCCCTGCTCAAGCAGGACACCCTAACCTTAACCATTTCAGAGAAGGAACTTTCTAGTAGTCTCTTCTTAAAAGCCTCCAGTGATGGAGCACTCACAACTTCTAAAGACAAGCCATTCCACTGTTTAATTGTTCTCACTGTAAGGAAATTTGTCCCTAGTTCTAGTTGCTTCTCTCCTTGATTAGTTTCCATCCATTGTTTCTTGACTTGCCTTCTGGTGCTCTGGAAAATGGGCTTGTTTTTGGCTTCTCTACCATTTATTTATTTGAGTCATATTGTAGCCTTATTGCAAAGTCCACAAGACAACATATAAGGTGCTCCCATTCCATCCCACTCTGAGTTTCATTTTTTTTAATCATCCACAAACCTTACAAAATAAATTAGTGTTAGGCATAATAGCCATTCAAGTTCACTTAATGAGTCTTGTGATTATGTAAAAATTCTTCATATAGATGCAACTATACAAACTATTTTTAGTTAAAAAGTTCTGCTTTGCTGGGTTTTTCCCTCAGTTATATTCTCCTCTGTTTAACTTGTTTGCTGGTGCCTATATGATATGAACGCGTTCCGTGCGCCTTTGGCGTCTAGTCATGCCGGCCACATGACCATGGAGACGTCCTCGAACAAACGCTGGCTCTTTGGCTTTGAAACGGAGATGAGCACCGGCCCCTAGAGTTGGAAATGACTAGCACACATGTGTGGGGGAACCTTTACCTTTATGATATGAAGCTATGGTTTCTGTAATCATGGTCTGATAAATACACTAGCATGGCTGAGTTTACACATTGTGTTAAGCCATGAACTATGAATTGCAAGCCACAATGACTAGAATTCACATAATATGGTAAATCAAAAATCAAGCACTTACTTCAACGTCTGAATCCTACCAGTATCTCGTACTGTTGTTGAATAGGGTTATACTCTCTGGGTTGTTTCTTCCTGAAGCTTTTTTTTAGTGTAACATCATTGAATTATTCTTCCTTTCTACTTTTTTACTTTGAAAAGCTTACCACCCAGTTCTTACCACCCAATGAGGATAAACAAACTACTGGAGTTTCTGTTGCTCCTATAAGACTTCTGCTATTCCACCATATATAGTTTATTTAACGTTCTGCAGCAGTTCTGTTGTTTGGCTTATATACCTTTTATATCAAGATGGTTTTTTTCATCATTTTTTTCTGTATTCTCTGAAAGCATGTATTTCTTTAACTTCAGAGTTTCCAAAATATTGGAATCTTCTTAGAAGATCCTGTAGCACAACAGTTTGTCATGCTTCTCTAGTTACTTCATCTTTGCCAGTGTAAGGTGCTGCCAATCAATGGAGGGTAAGTTATAATGTTGTTATTTATGCAACACAGATGAAAAAAGTAAATTAGTTTTTGCTGAAAGGTACCAAGAGGTGTTGAATTTTTAAAGTCAGGAAATCTCCTGTGGATTCTACTACGATTCACATATTATAGTGTTGCTAGGGAATATAATCCTTCTCTGAAATTTCCATAAAAATCCAATTTACCCATTTTATAATTTTCAAAGCTTAAACATAGGGCACGGTTTATGTTTTTCAAAAGCTTTAGGATTGATTTAGATTAATTTTAAGCTTCTTTCTTTCCTTCTTTCACAATCTTTTACTTTGTGAACAGCTTGTTCCTATCCAAGGAAGCCATTCTAGAAGGGTTAGGAATGAGAAGGAAATATCATCAACACTGGTTTTGTAATAGAACTCTCCTACAAGGAGAGGGAGGAAGCTTTCAGGACAACTTCAAACATATACAATAGTAAAACTATATGTTGCATGGTCCCTATTGATATCTGACAATATTACTGGTTGTTAGGACATCCTCTTTGTTTGTGTGTGGGTGTCTAAAGTGTGGCATTAGTTACTTCAAACTAAGTATGATCAACACAAACTGGAAATATGCTGATCTATCTGTTCTTACCGCTAATTAACTGTAGCTGATTTGACAAGGCAAATGTTTTGTGTATCAAAATTGGTCATTAGGGAATTAGTTCTTGCAGAGAATCAGGAAGCAAAGGCCAAATGACAAAATTCACTTGTCTACAAATTTCTACATGGAGAAAACTGAAAAAGAATGCTCAAAACATGTTATCAGGTTACCCGAAAACACAATATGATATTAAAAAAATCCCCACATACGAACAAGAAGTGAAAAAGAAGAGGGAAAAAGATTTTGAACAGAAAATGTTCAAATATTGGCTTGTATTAGAGAATGTTCAGTCATCACCAAATTATACTTCCCATTATTTTAAGTTAACTTGCAGTGTAGATATGTCCAGACTGCAAAGAGTAACTGCATATCACATCTTATTTCTGCTTTCTATGGATGGAAGGGCTACATCAGGAAAAGCCCATACTTTCAAGCAACACCACTAATCTAAACATATTGTGCAATTATTCTGCATTTTCATCTTAAATAGATTTGTTCTGTGGAAAGTAATAAAAGTGGTGTGTTTGTGGGGGAATCTTAAGGGTTACAAATAAAACCCATCATTTGTCTGGAACGCTGATAAAATTCTCTTAGTAAGAAAAGATGAATGCATATTAAAAATCTAATCTTTATGCAAACCATGAACTGTCATGAAATCTCTGTGATGAGGGAAACCCCAACTGGTGAGTTTTATGTGTTAATCAAGGTGTGCAATATACAGGTTTGACATGCTAGCTCTGCTACCCATTAGCAGCGCTTAAAGAAGATGTACCTTTTCTGGAGTTGTGTGTTAGCTGGAAAGACTCTGGAAAAGATCTTTGACTTGTGGAGGTGACATGATAAAAATAAAAGGAAAAGGTATGTTCGCATGCTTTTGCTTTCATCTTAATTGAAGGACATACTTCAATTCCATATCTTCCATTGTCACCAAACATAGAGAAAAGCAGTTAAAGTCAAGGAGATGATTGAAGAGAATTCAATATTTGGAATGTCAATATTGGCCTTGAAAATTTGCCCCAAATCAGGAGAATTAACCAGGGTAATAATTAAACAATGTGGTTACTTATGAGTAAATATGCATTAGACAATATTACACACAGTATTTTTTTAATTTCATACTGTAAGTGTTTTCTAGATACCTCTGTTCAAGACCATAACAATTGTATGGAACAAAAAAATCATTATTAGACAAGCTGACAACATAAGATCAATAAATACAGCTTGTAAACTACCTCAGGGGTCTCATACTGCCTGTCAAGAAGGCTAGTACTTGAAATATAACAACAGAAACAACAAACACTGCTAAATTATTAAACATCCTATGGGAAAACTCAGGAGCTCAAATTTGTGCTCTCATATTCCTTTTTTATTTTCCTTTATTCCAAAGACATTAGACAAATATAGTTAGCTTTTTAGCTTGAATATGTGGCATATTTTTTCCTGCTTTGTTTTGAACTCTTGCACCTACTAAAACAGCAAACCCATCATTCATTTCCATTCTGATCATCTCCCCCAATCAGGTTATTTCCTGGTATACTGAAGTACAGTTCCTAGAAATCCCTGCCAGGCTTAAAAATAGTTAAACATCTGATGAATCCCAAGCTGGCAATTACATTCTATCTAATAAGTTACATTCATTCTGGGAAGCACTATGCTTCTTATTTTTTTAAAAAAAATAAATGCAAGGCAAACCCAAAAATAATATCAGCACACAGCTTTTATAATTGATGGAAATGGAATTCTATCCTGGCATTTAAATGTGGGACCAAAATGTTTAACGTTACAACATTAAACTGTTCTCTCATACATTCATACAATGTATGATGTATCGTATATATTCTCTCCCTTATTCTATTTTCTGTTGAGATATATTTGGATAAAATCTTCTTTTCATTGTATCTGATCACTAACAAAAGGTGGGTGCTTTCATATTCATAAATTTTTCATTGAAAGCTATGGTGGGGAGAAGATAACTTGTGGTCAAATGAGAAAGGGAGGTATTTTTTTTTTTAGTTGTAAATCATTTTGGCTCTTAAAAAGGTTCGATATCAGCCTTAACCAAAAATAAGAAATTTCACCTTAGCAGAAGAGATAGAACAGAAAGTGTTATATTGAACATTTACAGGGAGGTGACCATCATAAAAGTATGCATAACATATGCTTCATTTTGAGTTGTTTAACATAATATTTTGGGGGGGAAATTAAGCATTTTTTTCTCAGTGGTAAGAAAAATAGAAGATTTAAACAAAGGACAAGATAACAATTGGAAGAGATAAGAGTTTTGGCTTCCATTCATTTTCAGACACAACTGCATTTGTGATCTTTTTTCCAAGTCAAGACTTGCAATTGTATATTGTGGTATCATGGATCTATTTATTACTTCCTTTATTAACCACAGATGCACTTTTATAACTTTGGCTTACAAATGTATGTTTTATTTAAAAAAAATACATATGTTTCTACAGTGTTTGTAAGCTAATACTGTTCTTCAGCTATTAATGGATATTATGTACATATTTTGAAACTCTAATCATTCACTTCTTTGTTTTAGGAGCTTGGCAATGGGATTTTCATATGCAGCTATCCAATTTACCAGAGAGAAGATAACTTTCTGCTACCATTTCATGTCACTTGCATATATGTTCACTCAAGAATGCATCTGAAATCTTTAACAAATTTATCTGCACAGATTTAAAATTCATGTTCAAAAGGATCTTTTCTCAGACCATGAATTGTATCATAATATGCATATATGGTGAACCTTTTAGAGACTGAGTGCCCAAACTGCAACCCAAAACCCACTTATGTATCGTTGGGTGCTGGGTGGCCGTGGCCCATTGGGTGGGTGTGGCCCATTGGGTGGGTGTGGCCCATTGGGTGGGCGTGACTGCAGTGGTAATGGCAGACTGAGTGGGACTAAAAAGTCCAATCAATCAATTCCAACTTTGCGAGATTTTTTTTTCCAGCGAGAAGTTGAAATTGATTGATTGATTAACCTTTTTTTTGCACACGGTAGCAGAGGTCCAAAAGCGAAAAGGTTTTATAAAACCCAGCTGAAGGGCTAGGACTGGGACGATGGCTCATGTGCCCACAGAGAGGGTTCTGTGTGCCACCTGTGGCACACGTGCCATAGGTTTGCCACCACAGGGCCATATACGGTATCTATGCTGAATGTACTAAAGAACTAGAAAAGCAGAGCTGTGTATGCATGGAAAATGCTTAGAAAGTATTGGTTTGGAATTGTTCCACCATGAGCCCAGCATCTCTCTACTATTTATTAAAATGGCTCATCTTTTTTCAGCCTTCTATGGTCCAATTATGATTAATTTGTTAATAATAAAATTAAGTAAGTAACTGACCCTTTAAAGTAGCCACACTTTTTTCAGTTTTAATGTAGGTTTTGGGAGGGAAAAGGGGCTGTTTTAAAAAGATGCAGGAAAATGCTGTGCTTATAGTTTGTCTAAAGTAGGTTTTCATGCATATTGTAAACAACCCTACTATAGGTGTATCTGTAGAGAGAATAGCAGAGTATTGAAATCATTCAGAAAACTGAAAGATGCCTTGGATTATTATTCAGTTCTCTGTTGCTCTGCCTTTTGACCAAGGCCATAGGAAGAATGTAATTACTTTTGGACCAATTTTCTCTACCTTGAAATGGAAAAATTCAAACTGGTCATGCTGAGAGTTGGCTCTTTCAGCAGTTCTTGATATGCTTCATCAGTAAGAATTTGTTCCTCTGTTGGAAATAGTAGAAGCAAGCCAGATAGGTTTACAATACTTCTGTTCACGCTTTTCAGGTGTGACCAGCAGTTGCAATGGATAATTGGGTTTATACCCCAGGGGTTCTTCTTATGCCTTTCTCCTCTCCTTCTGGTCGACACTGATGCAAAATAGATTGGGGGTGGGACTCTGGAATCCTAATGTATAGAATTGCTAGTTTAATTTCTGACGGTTCATCCTAACTATATAACTAAACACTATAGGTTGTTTTTTTCCTTCTATTGTTATTTGGAGACTACAAATAGAAGATGAAATTATGTTGCATAGATTAAAAGAGCTAAAAAAGGAGCTGTTGCAAAAACAAGTGTGTGGGGCATAGCCACTAAAATGAGTGGGTGGGATGACCAATTGCTTATAAGAAAATAAAATAAAGAAAATTTTCAAAAAGTTTTATGACTAAAACGATGCATAGTGTGCAGAAACAAAGTGTAAGAGGCTTATTTCTTTCTCCTAATATTGAATCAGGAGTCATCCAATGAAATCAAACGATAGACTTCTTACTGTCTATATTTAATATCCTTTCTTCACACAGCATATATTTAAACTGAGGGATATGCTATCATCAAAGGTGGCAAGGGTTACTTACTTAGGTATTTTAATAATAAGGGATTACTTACTTTGACAGGTGAGGAAACTATCTGTGGCTATTAGACATTTATTTATTTTATTTTTATTTTAATCCCATTTATATCCCGCCCTTCTCCGAAGACTCAGGGCGGCTTACAATCTAAGCACAAATCAATGTGCTTAGCAATAGCCTTCATTCTATGTATATGCCTGCTTATTAGGGCTTCCCCCCCCAGCGGCATTATTACAAAGTCAGCTTATTGCCCCCAACAACCTGGGTCCTCATTTTACCTACCTCAGAAGGATGGAAGGCTGAGTCAACCTTGAGCCTGGTGGGACTCGAACCTGCACTAATTGCAGGCAGCTGGTGTTACTTAAGGAGGCATTAGCCCACTTATGCACCACTACCAGGATTAGAGGCAGCGAGCCTCTGAATTTCTAATTGCAGGGGAACAACCGTGGGAAAAAGCTTTTGCATGCTCAAGTCTTGATATACCTCTACTTTAATTCAGCCATTTTCATGACATGTCTCCGAGAATTCCTGGATATGTTTATTATGGTCACTCAACCCTGCCCTCAAAAGAAGAACAAAAGGGGTTGAGTGTTTTAAGAACAAAGTAGGAAATCTTTTTCCAAAGAAAGTTTAGATATCTTTTCCCCTTTATTTTAATTTCCCTCATTTTACAGATAGTCCTCGACCATTCATTTAGTGACCATTTGAAGTTGCAACAGTACTCAAAAAAATGACTTATGACCGTTTTTCCCACTTATGACCATTGCAGCACCCCCATGGTCACAAGAGCTGTGATGGAGGCACAATGGCTAGACTGCAGTATTTGCAGGCTAACTCACTGCTCACAGCCAGGAGTTCAATCCTGACCCACTCAAGGTTGACTCAGCCTTCCATCCTCCGAGGTCAGTAAAATGAGGAGCCAGATTGTTGGGTGGCCAATAGGCTGACTCTGTAAACTGCTAAGAGAGGGCTGTAAAACACTAAGAAGCGCTATATAAGTCTAAATGCTATTGCTACGATCAAAATTTGGATAGTACGCAACTGGCTCATATTTATGATGCTTGCTGCATCTCAGGGTCAAGTGATCACCTTTTGTGACAAACAAGTCAACAATTAAAGCCCCAATTATTTTTGAACTGCACCTCAGAATTTCTGCAAGGATTTTGCCAAGATGTGGAGAAGAGTCTATTAGTGTTGGATTTCTGTATTAGATTTCTCAGGAAATTTTTCATGCTTGGTTTCATTTTGACATGGGTGTCCTTGTAGAGTGCATTCTTGGAATATTCAAGTAATCAACTGAGTTACATTTTAGTTTATGTAAATTGTTCATAACTATAAGTTAACAAAATATCATTCTGGGGACCTTGAGGCAATTAAATAAGAAGGGGAATGGATATAAAACTGCAGACATTTGGAGTACATAGGAATTAACTGAATTACTTGTCTGCAAAACTTTAAACAAAATGGGGTTGCTCGATCCTGGGAAAAGTTTGCTTGACGGAGTTTGTCTTCTGATCTGAAGTGCAATGAATCATCACTAATTTCTGATATAAGTAATCCTCGACCTACAACCACAATTGAGCTCAAAATTTCTGTGGCTAAGCAAGACAGTTGTTAAGTGAATTTTGCCACATTTTATGACCTTTCTCGCCACAGTTGTTAAGTGAATCACTGCAATTGTTAAGTTAGTGATGCAGTTGTTAAGTGAATCTGTCTTCCCAAATGATTTTGCTTGATGGAAAGTTGCAAAAATGATCACATGATCCCAGGATGCTGCAACCATCATAAATATGAGTCAGTTGCCAAGTGTCTGAATTTTGATCACATAAGCATGGGGGTGCTCCAATGATCATGTGAAAAAGGTCATGTCACTTTTTTTTCAGTGCTGTTGAATGCTTACTAAATGAACTGTTGTAAGTCAGGACTACGTGTACTACCCAGAGGATAGTCTGTGTGAAGTTCTCAACGTATTACACTTCTTTGGAAATTCTAACTTTTTCTACCCGACTGGCTCATGACAGTGACAAATCAGCACAACTTCAACAACTGTCTTAACTGTGATGAACCCTGTGCAGCTTCTAGTGGGCAGAAAAAAAAGATTTCGGCAGGTATATTACATTTTTGCCCATATTACAGAGGGCCGAAAAAGTAAAAGAAAAAGAGATTGGAATGTAAATCAATGAGTACATAAGATTTTGAACAGAAAAAAAAATGTCAATAGTTTTTTTTTGAAATGCCAACTTTAAGAACTTTCAATGGAAGAATATAATAAGTACTGCAAATTCTTTTCATTGACTGAAAAATGTGGACATTGTTGCATTATTTAATTAGTTAATGTATAAAAGGGCATATTGCCTGCACATAATGTCCCTTAATGTGTATCTAACAATAGACATTTTAGCAAAGAACAAATAAAATGGAATCTTTGGTGCTCTGTCAGTTTGGTTGTATGCTTGTAGACATTTTATTACCCAACTAGGTAACATCTTCAGTTCTAGTGAGTGTGGGGTTTTCTCCCTGTGTGTACACAGTAGCTTGTGCTGCTAGTGTTGGTGGGGATGTGATTTTCTCCTTATTAGTTCCTTGATCAGGGTGTTGTTTGCCTGTTTGTCTTGGGTAATCACTGTTTGCCTGCATGTTGGCTGCTGATATAAAACTGTAGAATCACAGGGCTGAAAGAGATCTTGGAGGTCTTCTGTTCTAATCCCCTGCTTAAGGAAGAGCATTATACCATTCTAGTAATATGATTGTCCCATTTAATCTTGAAGATCTCCAGTGATGGAGCACTTACAACCCCAGGAGGCAATGAATGAATGAACCTTTATTGTCAAAGTACAACCATGTATACATTGAGATTGGCTGAGCCTCCCTTCGTGGCCCCCCTCCACAACTCACAATGACAACAAACCCACCATCTTGTTACACCATGTGAGCTAATTGCACAACACACCGGCCTCACAAGTCAGTCACACATAAAATTATAAAATTATTTCCTGTTCAAGAGCCTAACAGCCCATGGATAAAAGCTGTTCTTCAGCATGTTGGTACGGCTGGCTATACTCCTATATCTCCTACCCGATGGTAGGAGAGTAAAGAGATACCGACCAGGGTGTGAGTTGTCCTTTGTCCAGGGAACAAAGCTATTTCATTGATTAATTGTTCTCACCATAAGAAAATTTCTCCTTACTTCAAGGTTGGGTTCCACCCATTACTTCTTGTCCTGCCTTCTGGCATCCTAGTGAATAAGTCAATCCCCTCGTCTTTGTGATATCTTCTCAAATACAGGAAGACAGCTAAATTGCCCCCCCCCCGCAATCCTTCTCAATTGACAAATAAAGTCTTTAAATGCTATTAATAAGTGTTTCCCCAGGGAACAAAGCAAGTGATATAATGAGTAATTAAAGCAACGGATTTGAAAAGACAATATCTAATTTAAATCTACTGTCTACTAACTCAGGGAATTTAAAGCTACTGTCCACTAATTTAGGGAAGATTATCAATTTTCTTGATAAAAACCCTGCAACCCAAATGAACACTATAGGAATTTAATTGCAAATCTACAGAAGGTAGCCAGCCAGGTACACAGAAATATACCGGTATAATAATCTACTTTTGTTTCTCTCTCACACTAGTCTAGCATATTCCAATTACTCTTTATTATCGTAAACAATGGAAATTATTTCAGATTAAAAAAGACTATTTAATATAATTAGAATACAACACCTGAGTCCAAAATAATTGAGAGTAACCAAGCCCTGCTCTTTGCTCCTAGCTTCCTTTTTAAAACTCAGAAACCTGAACTTTTGACCTTGAATTCAATAAGACATTCTCTGGTAGATATGTATTACAATATTACCAAAGCTGGCACCCTGTAGAAGTGCTCTCAATACAACAGCAATGTCATAGGACTGAATGAAGTTTTGATTTAAAGGGAATTTGATCAAATCCCCTCCTTCAAACTGAATTGCAAAATCAATTTGCTGATCTGAATTGTTGCAATATATTTCAGCACAAGCAAGCAAGCAAATAAACAAAAAGCAGTATTGTTTCAGCACCAAACTTTGCAAAGAAATGCAAAAATCTTTTTTCGAAAATACTTTTCTCCCAACGTGTAACTGGGCCCAACACATGTAGAACTAAGTCTACATTGGCATCTCAACTCTCTCACTGTTAGGTCTGGTAGAAGATAATTAAGATAGATAATTAAGGCTGTAATAAACTCACTGGATGCTCTGATTTATTCTAATTTTTCTCTATACTTAATCTTTAATATTGCAGAAATTCAAAAGAATAACATTGCTAATGTATATTATGATATTAACTCAGCTGGAGATAATGTGAATGAGTTACTCTACTAGTTCTCAAGGACTGGATCTTATCTCTTATCAAGATGTCAATAGGAAAGATCGGCACTTGAGTCTTACAGAACTATATACTAGTGAATCCAGAAATGCGCTGGAATGATCATGTCCTTTTGGTTTAATGTTATGGAGGTGGTGGTGGTGGTGGTGGTAAGGGGTGGAATGCTTATATGCAAGTTGTGACATAATAGTACAACACTGTTTTTTTCAGTTGCCTCCCCCTACCATGCCAATGCATCTGATTTAGCTATTGAAAGGGTGGGTGGATTTGAATACAGATAAATTATTAGGGGAACAGCTGCAAATGGTAGAACAAAGCCTCTCTGGACATAGACGGGTGTATTGCAATCTTTTATATCATGCAAGGTAGTTCCTGAAATGCTTAACAATCAGTTCCATGAGTCACCTGATAAAAAAACAGCTACCAAGATCTAAACACACAACAATGTCCCTGTAAATTGTTAGAAAGTACATTCCATTTAACATAGACCATTCTACTAAGAAAGATCAAAACTGAATCAAAACATAGAACAAGATATTTTAAACATAAAATTATGGAATTTTATGATAGATGATAGATAGATAAATAGATAGATATGTTAAAAGACAGCAGACATCTTTGTAAAATGAAAGATATACAGATTCTGATATTATAGAGTTGAGCTAATCACTTGCAAAAAGCATAATCGAGATGTTGCAAACAGATCTAAGAGTACTTGCAACATATACAGGAGATTTTTTTTTTGTAAAAAGCTAAATTAAAAATAATTGTGAAAGGACTAAAAATACAGACATTCTAATATTTCTTTGCAGACATTTTACTTTGTGATGGTAGAAGTATCTAAATAAATAATAGTGATCCAAATTCACTGTTTTAAATATGGAATGTTATAAATGTGGATGGTTTACATTTCATTATATACCGTATGTTGAATATTCTGTGTAGGCAATTTGTTAGTCTAACTACATGAAATATGTCAAGTAGAACTGAAAATGTAAATACTGTAATCCTACAAAGCAGTTTAAATTGTTCTTAATGTATGCACATACATTATTTTCTTCAAATAAGTACAAATACATGCACCCCCCTCCCATAATTTGGGCAAGATTCTTTTGTGCAATTAAACTGAATATTTACAACTTTATTTATTAAATAGCTGTTCACATCTGGAGGTTGAAAGGGAGCTCATTAAAAGTCTCTAATATAAAAATACTGAGTGCACAATAAGAAAAACCATAAATATTTTAGTTTTGCAAGTGAAAAGAATACAGAAAGAAAGCTTTGAAATATATGTTCTGTTAATAGAGGCTATGCCCAACATGGTTAGATATGATTTCAATGTCCTACTTTAGTCTTTTATAATATATGCAATCCCTGAGACAAAAGGTAATTTGATAGAATCAGTGTTAATAGATGTTATTCATATAAACACAATATAGACAGTCACTGTTTAAACATCTTAAATAAGGTAGTGCCATGAAAGAATAAAACATGATTACCTGTGAATATATCCATGATTATTCATTCATAAGTATCAATATTAAATGGATGGATTTAAAGACATTGGTATATTCAACAGAATACTCTCACCCTTTCAAGAATCAGCACAAGAATCATTCCCCTCCCCTCCATCATTGATTGCTTTAGTCATGATGGTTTAAGCTAAACAAAATAGGTTGCTACCCCATTAATAGTTGAATTGCAATAGCTGCACAATAGATATTAAGAACTGACCAGTACAAGTCCAGGAACAATAAAAACATAGCTGGGAAAGTGCTTGCATCTTAGCTGAAGTCAGCTGTCAGCACTAGGCACTTGCTATTAGATCTTGCAGTAAGGTGATATTTGAATATGACAATAGACTTAGAATATAGGAATAGCACTTAGACTTAGACTTGAATACAGCACCAACACTTTGAGATATATTTGCAGCACTGTCGGGGCAGTTTACAATCTGTGTCCTCATTTTACCAATCTCAGAAGGATGGAAGGCTGAGTCAACCATGACCCTGGTCACGATTGAACTCTAGATTGTGGGCAGAGTTGCCTGCAATACTCCATTCTGACCATTGCGCCACCAGGGCTCATACAGTATACACTGGTGGAGCTATTAATTATTTTATTACTGAGTACCTTTACTTACAGAAACTAATGCTGGCAATTTGAGTAATTGCTGTTTTTAAAATATTTTTTAATTAAAATAATTTTTAACAACATGAAAGCAATATATATTTTGAAAGAAAATAAGAAGGAATACCAAGAAAGCTAATTTACAAAAAGAAAAGTTATCAAAGAAGCGGCTTCTGATCTTTTTGACATAGGTTGTTAAGAATGCATTTATATTTTCCCCTCTCCCTCCCAATTTACATCATAATTTCCTTCGTCCATAAGCCAATCATTCTAACCATCAAATCCATAAATCACAAGTTCATTTTTTTCAGCAAAAAGTCCATAATTTTACTTATTATAATTTAATTTGAAAAAAGTTAACAAGAGAAAAGCTCTGGAAATGTTAGAAAACAAAATAAGGAGCTATAGCGAAGAAAGAAAATAGAAAAGGAAAAGAAAGAAAAGGGGGAAAAAATGCCTTTGGGAAATTGTTGAAGAATGCTCTAGAGCAGGGGTGGGCAACTTCGGCTCTTTTATGACTCATGGACTTCAACTCCCAGAATTCCTGAGTCAGCTGACTCAGGAATTCTGGGAGTTGAAGTCCATGAGTCATAAAAGAGCCGAGGTTGCCTACCCCTGCTCTAGAGCATCCTAGAGAACTCACCATTTTCAGATTTATTTTATTTTGCCCACAAATTTGAGAGAGAATTTCAAAAAAGCCATTTGTGCCTTGTTCTAGCATTATTTCCAGTGTCACTGTGGTTAGCTATCGGTTACAAAATCCCACTGGTAGTCAGTATGGGCAAATTAAGAATATTTTCCTTCAACTTAAAAGTTTGGTGATTTTTGCTCTGAATTTTTATTAAATGAATGGATATTTTAATGGAAAAAGTAGTTTCCAATTAACACACCACAGAAGGGGCAAGGGAAGCAAGTGTGTTATGATACCAATTCTGTAACATAAGGATGAAAAGGTAGAATTTGCCTTGTGATGTCATGGCACATATTTCATCATTTTAGCATCACTGTAATTAGGCATGAACACCTGCGTCTTTAATAATTTGATATCTGAAAGTAAACCAATAGTACGGTACAATAATGGAATAAATTGTAGAGGAAATTAATTAATGAACAATAATGCCAATAAGACAAAATTTCAAATTCCATGCTCATAATGTTTTAGTTCAAGAACCATGTTTATTTTATAAATAATAAATGATATATGTCTATGGAGATTCTCAGTCATCCAGGTATGATTGTCCTAAAAGTGCTTTGCCTCCTTAAAAAGCACCTTTGGAATAAATGATATATATTTGTTTCTCTCTAGAATGTGTTAGGATTTTAAGACCCATAATTTCTGTACAGCATTGGCCAACTGATTGTTGATTTTGAGCTTCAAACATTTGGGCAGATTAATGCATGCATACTCTCATACATATATTGTAATACTAATACTAATTCTAATTCTAATACTAATACTAATACTACTAATAATAATAATTGTAATAATTTATTTATTTATTTATTTTCAGCCACAAAAATAAACTTTTGTTTTGTCAGAAGTTTCAAAGGGAACTGAAGTGTCAGCTGGTGCCTTCACTCACCTCAGCAATGAATGACTTGGCTGTCGATGGGTTCATTACCAAAATGGCCCGTCTCAGCGTGTCCCGATAGCGGTTGAGTTCTTCAATCCGCATGGTGGTGAAGAGTCCTGTGATCATTTTATTGATGTTGTTCTCCACTTTCTGAAGTGCTACATCCATTCCCTGCTGAGATACTTTGTCCAAAAACTCTTGTATTCCACGGATATCTGGGAACATTAAAAACTCATCAGAATGCTAATTACCAAATGGAACACAGACAAAACTGATTTGGTCTTATCTGAAGAAAGGTATTGTGCCTCAAGTTAAGCAACCACCCCCTGAAGTCACATTAACTTAATATTCATTGCAATTGTTTGTTAGCTACATTCCTGACATGTCCTAAAGGGCTAATTTGTGAGTGGAGATTTTTAGGCACTAGTTTATTTTGAAAAGAACAATTTAAAAAGGAATTTAATTATCCCTGGTTTGCTTTCCTTGGATGCTCATAGTATGGGACCAAATCCTGACAGACTGTGGTGTTCATTAAGCAACACATGCCAAGAAAAGGACAATAAGTTATCAAAAGGCAGTCTACCACTGATAGAATCCATCTGATAGAATCCAGAAATCACATTATAACAATAGCTCCCCTGTCTTCAGGAAGAAATATGTAATTTAGAAGTGGAAAACATTAACAGCAATGACACATGTAGTAAATATGTCAAAAGAATTAAGAATCTGAAACATGGTATCTTTACTAGGCAGAGTCACACCTTGAGACCAATAGCATGGATAAACCTTCAAAGTCTAATGACAGGAACACTTGAAAAACTGGGGGGGGGGGGGAAGGAAGCTAGGTACAAATTAATATGAACTGAGAAAGATGGGCTATCAAATGGTAATGGGTAGGGGAAAAATCCTCTCTTTGTCACTCTAACTAAAAATAAGCTTCTAAAACTGTTTAATTACATCTCAAATTGAAATTAGAGTGCTTCAGGCCTTTTCTGAAATGCAGATAGTACCCTAGGTGATATCTGTCAGGCCTATTCTAAGGAGAAAAATATTTCAAGTTTTCTATTTCTACTCTTACTTACCTGAAATTTCCCATGTTTCATCATTGAAATAAAGCAAAGCAAAATTAAAATCACCTCACTCAAGCAACTGACCTTTCCTTCGTGTTAGTTCTTATTTTGAAAGCAGCTCTTCCTGTCCATCTTTCTATCTGAAGTTTTGTTCAGGTATGAGTTGACAATATTTGATATAAGTATCTTGTCTAAAGCTGCTAGAAATATACTGAAGGTTTTTTTTAAAAAATGGCCAACATTTGTTTTTCTAGCACGGTTGCAATAATTATTTGACTGAGGACTGATTTAGATATGTCCGCTTTCATAGGAAGTCCAGAACACTTCGGCTTAGACCACACATGTCAAACACAAGGCCCAGGGGCCAGATCCGGCCCGCGAAGTGGTTTCATGCGGCCCGCGAAGCCATCCTGGAAACAGTGAGGGAACGGCCCCCACTGCCTTGGCCCTGGCCCAGAGACCCTCCTCCTGCCAGAGACCCTCAGATCTGTCCCACTCCTGCCCAGGCCCCCATAGACACCCTTGATGAGAACAATGTAGAGCTGGCCACGCCCATCCAGTAGGTCATACGCACTTTAGCCACACCCACCCAGTAGGCCACGCCCACCCAGGCCACACCCACCCGGCCCCCTGAGGGCAACCGCAATGCTGATGCGGCCCTCAATGAAATTGAGTTTGACACCCCTGGCTTAGACTTTCTGTGGCTGACCTCATGAATAAAAACAGTCAGAACGGGATGCCAGAACTTTGGTTGAAGATAATTAGGCAGCCCAAACCAACTTTCTTAAAGGAAGAACAATTTAGAAGCGTAGATAAATGCATATATGTAAGCAACTTAATGTCCCTGAGCAACAATAGACCATAAATGTTTCTTTTGGCACTGACAGATGGTAAAAAGTCTGTCAGTGCCAAAAGAGACATTTACGGACTGCCTTTGAGCTTCTTTAGTTTTTCATTTTTAAAAATGGGAAGCTGGTGTATGACAAAGCAAAGCAGCAGAGCCCATCATTTTTATACCTGAGAACCCTCACATTGACCATACTGACATTTTTAAGACCTCAAAGTGATAAGTGGCTGCAGTGCAGTCACTTTGGAAACTCCTCTGCTCAGAAGAGGGGGGAAAATACATTAGGGTACCAGAAGCCATCCTGTTGGAAGCAGTGGGGGACAGAATCAGCAGCAATCACACCAGCTTGTGATTTTCTGCTTAATCACTACATTGTAGTTTATCACCTATCATAGCAGCCACGTTATGAAATCATTCAAAATATTTTCTGCATATTCAAAGCGAGCTTATTCCTACATTATTTCATTCATGTGAAAGACTTCACGCTAACTTCCCGACTTTAAGCCAGCCTGGAGTTCTTTAAAAAGATTAAAATGGTGAAATAAAAAGAGGTGTAGAGCAAATGTTTTTTAGACATTGGCACAGATAGTCCTTGACTTACAACAGTTTGTTTAGTGTCTGTTCATGTTTGAACCCTTTTAGGAAGTTGTGGCTTACAATTCTTCCCAGCCAGCAGATATGAATGTGAACCAGAGCCCAAAGAGAATGGCCTTTTCTAGATAAATCAAGGGATATAATTGCAGTATTTAGCTAGATCCTTCAGTAAGTTTCAAGTAGCACTAAACACTGAATAATGCCTTAATGCTGCTAAAGTACATGCTCATTCTAAAAATATACTTCCAAAAGATAGTTCGGTGATGGTTAATTGCAGTTCCTATTTAATGTCTAAATCAGGGAAATTAAATTCAGTCTAATCAGCACTGTTAGAGGTCTTTTTGGCACTTCAAGGACAATTTAAGAAGCAACACAATTATCTAAATGACTACAAATGTGCCAGTTTTAAAGTGCATCATAAAATATATATGTTTTATCTTTAACCCTGGAATATATAGCTATCTAAGGATATTCCTGCAGACTTGCAGAATTAGTACAGTTTGAAATAAAGTTTCAGGTGTTTTTTTAATAGAATAGGCATGAATGAATTTAGACCCCCTTTTTATGTATAGCATATACCCAAAACTAGATTTTTTTCTCATCTTCTCAAAATTCAATAGGTATAATTCAGAGAAAAATATGTTTAGAAGAACTTGTGCAGTACTGGAAATAAGAAATTAAAATATTTATCAAGAAATCCCCAATTCGTTTTCATATCTAATGTGAGAAGTAAGTACTTAGGAGGACTCATTTGTAATATATAATATTTACACTCTTCTTTCATGGCTATTGTATGGATTACAATAAAATAATGTACCATAGTCTTCAGAATATTCCAAAATACTATAGAAGTAGTAATTATTATCGCTATAAGTATTATTATTAAATCATACTAAAAAGAAGTAGTAATTATACACTGCAGAATTAGAATGCCACTAACAGCTTTTAACAGAATTATAGCATTAACTTTCTTCCATATCCACTACTTAAAAGGTAAAAATGATATTAATTCATCTACGTCACCTTTTGATCATCTTCATCTTTAAATTTCTGTTTTCTGCTGGCCTTATAATTTAAAGGAAACAGCCCATAGATAAGAGAAATTAGGCAATGTTGAACTCAGGTCAGGATAAAGCTATATCTAACAATAAACTAGTTTCTATCAAAATGATCAATCGCTGAAGTAAATGAATGAACCTTTTATTGTCAAAGTACAACATGTGTACAGTGAGATTGGTTGAGCCTCCCTTCGTGCTCCTCCCACAACTCACAGTGACAAGAACACAACACAACAACAAATTAGGAGGTTCTGGACTAATATCTTGTACCTAGCTCAGAGCAGCTACCTGGATAACAAATATAAGAAGAGAGAGCAGAAAAGACAGAGAAACTAATGATGACAAGCTAAATCTAGTGCACATGAACTTTTTGGTGTAAAGACTTCCATGCTGGGATGCCATCTGATAGTACAGGTAGTCCTTGACTTACAACAGTTCATTTAGTGACCATTCAAAGTTACAATGGCACTAAAAAGTGACTTATGACTGTTTTTCACACTTACAACCATTGTAGCATCCCCATGGTCACATGATCAAAATTCGGACACTTGGCAACTGACTTATATTTATGATGCTTGAAGTGCCCCAGGGTCTTTTAATTATCTTTTGCAACCTTCTGACAAGCAAAGTCAATGGGGAATCCAGATTCACTTAACAACCGTGTTACTAACTTAACAAATACAATGAATCACCTATCAACTTTGGCAAGAAAAGTCATAAGATGGGATAAAACTCATTTAACAAAAGTTTCACTCAGCAACATACTTTTTGGGCTGAATTGTGGTCATAGCTGTATTCCTAAACCGTATCCTCTAGAAAGATATAGCACTGTCTAGGCCAGGGGTAGGCAACCTCAGCTCTTTTATGACTCATGGACTTCAACTCCCAGAATTCCGGAGTCAGCATGGCTCAGCTTGGAAACCTCTCCCTTTCTCCTCAGCATGGCTGGCTCAGGAATTCTGGGAGTTGAAGTTCATGAGTCCTAAAAGAGCTGAGGTTGCCTACCCCTGTCTAGGCAATTTACAATATCAGCATATTGCCTCCAGCAATCTGGGTCCTCATTTTACGGACCTCGGAAGAAAGAAAGGCTGTATCAACCTGAATCAATTGATCAGGATCGATCTTTTGGTTTGGGCAGAGTTAGCCTGCGATATTGCATTCTAACAACTGCTCCATTCGGGTTCTTAACAAGTATATACAACACAATCCTGGTGTTCACCCAATGTCAGCTTCCTCCTAAGTTTTCTTCCCAGAGCCTATCATCATCTATCTTTCTTGCTTCCTCCTCCATTTCTGTCCTTGACAAGAGAATAAAAAGAAAGAAATGGGCTGGAATTTACTATCGTCTCTTCAGTATGGCTCAGTGTAGTGTCCTGGAACTGCTCAGCCTAAGAACTACTGCTTCTCTGTTGAGATAAGAACCTTTCTCAGGGTCTTCTGCCCAGTCATCCCCAGAGGTGAAAGCTTCTCCACCAACACCCCAAAACCTCCTTCTCTTCTAGGGTCTTGGGTGAAGCCACTGCATGCAGCCAGCCAGCCCATTCTTGAGTCTAGAGTGGAGGTCGCATAGATCTAGTTCTTCCCTTCCCTTTTTCCAAACAAGCCACCTATGAACCTTTCTTCTCTCTTCTTGACCAGACTCAACAACTGCTCCACACATATAACTTCATTCTTCAACTTTTCTCTCCGGTTACTTTATATATTTAATGCACAGAGTTTTTGTCTTGTATGCTTCTGTATCTCTTCCTCTCTCCACTTTTCTGGTTGGACCAGAATAATCTGTCTCAGAAACTGAAGAGATCAATATTTGCCTCCCCCAGAAAAACTCCCCGACACCCATATACCAGGATGGATCAATGGGATTGCTCTCTCAACATCTCACCACACCAACCCTGGCTAGCAGCCAAGGTCAGCTTATCAGGCCTTGGGACAGCAAAGCTTCTCATCAAGGCCAGAATTGATCTGCTTTTTCATATATATTTTTTACTCACTATAATGGCTAGCTCATTCCAGCAGAGTAGTAACCATGGCAAGCTGCTAAAACCCATATGTCACAATTCAATATGTATGGCAGCCTTTCAACTATAGAAAGGCAATGGACAGGAAGGAAATAAATCATCCTTTCCTCTTCAGTCTACTGTTAATACTTCTGTATAAAAAGAATCCAAGTGCTCCTTTGAGTTGTGGTTAACTGAAATGCTACAACAATAGCAATTCGGCTTCCAAATTCAAATTGGTTTGAAGTTGACATATGTCTCATTTTGGAAAAGAAGGGGGAAAGAAAATATTTTTGAGCGAATCCAGTTGGACCAGGAGGGAAAGAAATGGCTCTATTCCTAATCTTAAAGTAAACAATAAATGCATTTGAAAATTATAATATTGTCAACTGAAAATTTGACTGAGAGATGGCAATCTACACAAGATTACAGTTCATTCATTTGTGGCGTGTTCTAGAGAATGTGACAGTGGATTGTTGCTTTGATTATAGTGATATATCTTAATAGCCATTATTTTCTTGCTGTTAAATTCTAAACCAACCAAAACAAAAGTCATGACTTCAGTTAATTTATCATTAGTCATGAAAAACAATTTACACAGTCCATGATCAGCCATAAGGTTACAATGTGTTCACTGCAACTTAAGAAAGATGAACGCAAACACATCCCTAATAGTTAAGTTGCATTCATAACGAATAATCTAATCTAATCAAGAGAAGAAACTGTGGGAAAGGGCATGTCTTAATAGGGGAAACAAAATAAAGCTCCCCACTTTTTGTCCCCTAAGTTTAAGGGGGAAAACTACAAAAACAAATCAACTGTAAGTAACAGAAAATCTATACATTACCAACAAAGGCTGCAAATAATTCAAGTATACCATCATTAAATTTTATAGAAGAAACATATTTTATCCCAAATAAAATGTTTTCTTCTCCTACCCCTTCTGCAGAGATCAAATTATTCAGTTAAAAGGAAATACATTTTTTTAAAAAATCACCAGGTGATTTACGCAAAAGGCTGCTTTGTTCCCAGGAAAGCCACTGTATTACAAACGACACTGTCCAAATTCTTATCAACAGTGCTTTGTAAACCTGTTGCAGTCATTCTTTTTTGCTCAGTGATTGCTGCAGCAACAGAGGTGCTTCATCAGAAGAATGAATTGCATGCTGTTCAGGCATAGTTAAAAGGCTCAGAAGGAATTTCAGTTCTCAGGGTAAAATGCTGAACAGGCTGTCCATATTCACACAAAACTTTTAGCATGCCAAATCGGCACAATCCCAGTGCTCAAAAGGATCTTCTTGGCTTGCTCTCTGTCAATTTTCATTCAATTGTCCTGTGTCCTAAATTACGTTATTCATGTAACTCAGCCGGACTGATTAAAAGAAGTTCTCAGTATTCACAAAAACAGTGAAGCAGTCCCCAATGGCATGATAATGGACACACTGGGAAAACCTCAAGGAAACTATAACCCCCCCTCCCCCATTTATTTATACAACATATATAAAAAGGTAAAGGTTCCCCTGCACATGTGTGCTTGTTGTTGTTAGCTGAGAAGTCGTGTCCGACTCATCACGACCCTATAGACAACGTTCCTCCAGGCCTTCCCGTCCTCTACCATCTTCTGGAGTCCATTTAGGCTCACGCCTACTGCTTCAGTGACTCCATCCAGCCACCTCATTCTCTGTCGTCCCTTTCTTCTATTGCCCTCAATCTTTCCCAGCATTAGGCTCTTCTCCAGTGAGTCCTTCCTTCTCATTAGATGGCCAAAGTATTTGAGTTTTAGCTTCAGGATCTGGCCTTCTAAAGA
Source organism: Vipera ursinii (assembly GCF_947247035.1). NCBI lineage: Eukaryota > Metazoa > Chordata > Lepidosauria > Squamata > Viperidae > Vipera > Vipera ursinii. The sequence continues at coordinate 62,601,773 of NC_139521.1, forward strand.
GCAGTCAGGGTTGATCTCCTCTAGGACTGACCGGTTTGATCGCCTTGCAGTCCAAGGGACTCGCAGGAGTCTTCTCCAGCACCAGAGTTCAAAGGCCTCAATTCTTTGGCGCTCAACCTTTTTTATGGTCCAACTTTCACTGCCATACATTGCAACTGGGAAGACCATAGCCTTGACTATACGCACTTTTGTTGACAGGGTGATGTCTCTGCTTTTTAGTGTGCTGTCTAGATTTGCCATGGCTTTCCTCCCGAGGAGCAAGCATCTTTTAATTTCTTGGCTACAGTCCCCATCTGCAGTGATCTTGGAGCCCAGGAAAATAAAATCTGTCACTACCTCCATTTCTTCCCCATCTATTTGCCAGGAATTCAGAGGGCCGGATGCCATGATCTTGGTTTTCTTAATGTTAAGTTTCAACCCAAGTTTTGCACTCTCCTTCTTCACCTGCAACACGAGGCTCTTTAGTTCTTCACTTTCTGCCATTAGAGTGGTATTATCTGCATATCTTAGGTTGTTGATATTTCTTCCAGCAATCTTAATTCCAACTTTGGATTCATCTAGCCCTGCCTTTCTCATGATGTGCTCTGCATATAAGTTAAATAGGCAGGGCAACAGTATACAGCCTTGCCGGACTCCTTTCCCAATTTTGAACCAATCAGTGGTTCCATTTCCAGTTCTCACTGTTGCTTCTTGGCCCAAATATAGGTTTCTCAAGAAACAAATAAGATGGTCTGGTACGCCCATCTCTTTAAGAACTTGCCACAGTTTGTTGTGATCCACACAATCAAAGGCTTTAGCATAGTCAATGAAGCAGAAGTAGATGTTTTTCTGGAACTCCCTAGCTTTCTCCATGATCCAGCGTATGTTGGCAATTTGATCTCTAGTTTCTCTGCCTCTTCGAAATCCTGCCTATAAATGTGTGCTAGTCGTTTCAAACTCTAGGGGCCGGTGCTCGTCTCCATTTCAAAGCCGAAGAGCCAGCACTTGTCCGAGGATGTCTCCGTGGTCACGTGGCTGGCATGACTAGATGCCAGAGGTGCATAGAACGCTGTTACCTTCCCACCGTAGTGGTCCCTATTTTTCTACTTGCATTTTTACGTGCTTTTGAACTGCTAGGTTGGCAGAAGCTGGGATGAGTAACAGGTGCTCACTCTGTTACGCGGCACTTGGGATTCGACCCGCCAAACTGCTGACCTTCTGACCGACGAGCTCAGTGTCCTAACCCACTGAGCCACTGCATCCCTTACAACATATATAGCTGCCTATATATAATGATTCTAGGTGACTCACAACCATCAATTAAAAACAAGGGGAAAAAATAAAGCTACATTTACCCTCATGTGCCAGACCTAACAACTTCCCAGCAAAACCCACATCCTAGCCCACTGTGTAGGTCAAAAGCCAGGTCTTCGAGGCCTTGTTGAAGGTTAAAAAAGTTCACGTTTCCTCAGACCTCAGGTGAGAGGCTATTCCAAAGAGTTAGGAATGCACACCTCTAAGGTCTGAACAGGTGACAATATTTATAGGAGGAGACCTGGAGCATGACCACCCTATGTAATCCAGTAAGATAGGTAGATAACCTCAGGGGAGAGGCAGCCCCACAACTAAACTTAACCCCTGATTGGCATGGACCCTGCTTAAAATGAATATAACTGATTTCAGTCAACCTTGTGTAGTATTTTATTTATTGCATTATGTCAAACAGCCTGAACCTATTCATGCTAGTAAAGTTTACGAATAAAGCTTTATATGACTATTTCAGCTCTCAGTTTTCAAACACATTTTTTTCTGCCTATATAAACTGGGCGAAAGATTAATAATAATAATAATAATAATAATAATAATAATAATAATAATAATAATAATAATAATAATAATAATAATAATAATAATAATAATAAAGTTGGAAGGGACCTTGGAGGTCATCTAGTCCAACCCCCTGCTAAGGCAGGAAACCCTATACCATTTCAGACAAATGGTTGTCTGATCTCTCCTTAAAAAGTTCCAGTGTTGGAGCATTCACCACTTCTGGAGGCAGGTTGTTCCACTGGTTAGTTGTTCTAACTGTCAGGAAGTTTTTCCCTAGTTCCAGGTTGCTTCTCTCCTTGACTAGTTTCCATCCGTTGCTTCTTGTCCTGCTTTCAGGTGCTTTGGAGAATAGCTTGACTCCCTCTTCTTTGTGGCAGCCCCTGAGATACTGGAACACTGCTATCAGGTCACTCCTCATCCTTCTCTTCATTAAACTAGACATACCCAATTCCAGCAACCATTCCTGATATGTTTTAGCTTCCAGTCCCCCAATCATCTTTGTTGCTCTTCACTGTACTCTTTCTAGAGTCTAAACATCTTTTTTACATCGTGGTGACGAAAACTGGATGCAGTATAAAAACACCTTGATTCACCATCACAAGAAAAACATCTGTCCAGTCTATTCTCTCTCTCTCTCTCTCTCTCTCTCTTTTAAACAACTTCAGTTTAATAAAAAGCATGTATATCCTAAATGTGAAATCACTTATGCCGAAATCTGCTCTTTTCAGAACTGGGCTGTTTGGAAGTAAAGCAAAAATATTATGTACAAATAATATATTAAAAGAAGTAGGCAGGAAAGAAGTTTGTGCAAACTATTTGTTTGCGACAATCACAAAACAATACAAAAAGGAACTGAAAAAAGTAACCTACTTCTTTCTTTACTTTCTCTTTTGCAGCTTCAGGTGTTGAGGGAGACACAAAGTTTTGGTTCTTGCTGTTTTGATGGCCTCAACCATTGTTATTTGATGCTGTTGTAGTTGTCTTTGATGCTGTTTGCCCATCTTCTTCTGGATCTGCTTTGTGTTCTTTGACGTTTTCTACTTTTTATATATGCTTTCTGTCCAGGTGAGCAAACCACTTTATTTGCTGTTTTTGTATATAGTTTAAAATTGGTTATACAGCAATTCTTTCACTTATGATCTCCTTTCTGATTTTATCTCTTCTGATCACTCCAGCAGTTTTCTTCAAACATCGAGAATAACATTCCCTTTTCAATTATACATGATAAATGAAGATCATTAAATCTCAGGTGCCAAGATGGTATAAAAACCTAATTCTAATTTCTAAGTTGTTTTTATGAGGATTAAGATATGTTATTTACGTAATTGGGCAACTTGACTTAGAAATTGGATTTTTCTTAAACTAAAGAAGAAATCTAAGAACAATTGAAATAATTTGAAGCCAAACTGAAATGAAAAGACTTGAGTATATTGGCCTGTTCCTTTTTCTTCTTGTAATTTATGTATTATGAATTGGCTTAGAAAAAAAATCTGAATAAAGTTATGAGCGATTCCTCTGTAGATTCTTCTGTAGATTTACATAAATTCTCTGATGCAGGAATAATTTTCCATAGCTGTTATTTGAAGTCAGCCCCAGTAAAATTATATGTCAATTTTAGACTGGATAAATAATACTGAAAGAACTATCCCTCTTACTCAGATTTCACTTCACTTTTCATGAAGTGAAGAAGAGGTGTGCCTTCCTGGTTGTATCTCCAAAGATATGACAATATTTGTCCTCTAAGCTTTGACTCCATATTCTGATCAGCTTTTGTAAGTCAAAAACTGCATCCTAACTTTTGATACCAGAATGGATCCTGATCATTTTTGTTGATGTTAGTTTATGGTTTATTTTATTTTTATTTTTTATTTTAATTCCATTTATATCCCGCCCTTCTCCGAAGACTCAGGGCGGCTTACAAGCTTAGCAGTAGCCTTCATTCTTTGTATATGCCTGCTTATTAGGGCTTTCACACACACCCCAAGCAGCATTATTACAAAGTCAGCTTAATTGCCCCCAACAATCTGGGTCCTCATTTTACCTACCTCGGAAGGATGGAAGGCTGATGATATATAAGTGATTTTTATAGAATCAATTCATTGAAACAATGAATATTCTATGAATATTCCTTTTTCTTTGCTTTATAAATGGGGCACCTAATGCTATAGCTTCCTAGGTTTCATTCAAAGGATGCTCTTAGTGCTACGTAGAAGATAGATGGGTATTGTTGATTTCTGCATGTTCTTTACAACAAATGCAATAAACACGACAGATTCTAAAGCACACTAGATTATATAGACCAATTGCCTTCATAGGAATAAGTGTTAATTTTATGAACTCCTATTTTTTTTTAGACTCAGTCATCCACAAATAAAACCTCTGTGCCAGAGATTGTGGAGAGGCAGGGAGGATAATGGAAGGAATGTTAGGCATAAACAACAAGAGACAGGAGCACTAGCAATTGCACTTAGACTTATATACCACTTCACAGTGCTTTACAGGCCTCACTAAAAATTTAACAGAGTCAGCATATTTTCCCCAACAATCTGAGTCTTCATTTTACCAACCTCAGAAAGATGGAATGCTGAGTCAACTTTGAATTGGTCAGGATCAAACTGCTGGCAGTCAGCAGAGTCAGCTTGCTATACTGCATTCTAAGCACTGGGCCAGCATGGCTCTATTGGGAGGGAAATCAATTAAATATGAGCTTATCTCATAAATGGCAACTCAGTCCAGGCAGTAAGAAACCTGGGAATATTCATTCAAAACATTCCAAGACACATGTACGAACTTGGTTGTAAACAAGTTTTTGTGCTGTCCAAGATCCTGTATTTATCCATACTACTAGCATTGAAAACACCTTACTAACACTTGGGTAATTCTCATTTCCTTCAGTTTTCTTATAACATAGCTGTCATCCCCCAAACTGTATGCTATACAAATCTGCTGAGAGTTTACTTAATATAGGTGCTTAACTATATTGTTAACTATATCTTTGAAGCTTTCATTGATATATTTTTCACACTACCAGTTGACACATAAAACTTTATATAACCTAGACTCCTACAGAATCAGAGTGTATTTCTATTTCAAGTAGATTCTTTTTCACAAGTCAGCTGAGGTCTTTATGAATCACTTTGAAAGCTTTCCATAATTTTTGAAATAGTACATGTTTTTTAAACTTACAATTTTCATACTTAACTTTCCCAATAGGGAATTGGGTGAGAAAGACGCCCCTGGACAATTCTGTGAAAACAGATTCCTTGCTGCAAGGAAAATTATTGCTAAAAACATGGTGATTTTCCTCCCCTTTGCAATTCCACTTCATTTATTCATTTGCAATATATTTATGCCACAATTTGACTGGAGGTTATTCTGTGTTAAAGATATTATTTGATAGAGGCTGCTGTTTATTCGCGCCATTGCCACTATTTGATTATTACTGCTTTTTTATTGCTGTTTTATTCATTGCTGTTTTGACTGTATTACTGTTTTTATTTAGTGCATTGCATTATTCTTTAAATGCATTTTATGAAATATTGCAGTTTTATATTTTTGGGATGGAAGTGGTCTTGGGAAGGCTTGGCTCTAAGATAACATGTAAATGATTTAAAAAGATAAAACGTACATATCTGCTGTGTTTGTGTACAGAACAGATGGTGTGTAAAACCCCCAGCAGTCAGCATTATTCTTAACATAACATAATGTCCCCCATTACTCAAAGCAAGAATACCCATCAGGCTGTACGAAACAGCTTCTTTCCAGTCAAATCCACACAAACACAAACCCCCCCCCAAAAAAAAATTTATATTTCTCTAACCAACTATTTCCAACTATCACCTGGAATACTTCATCCAGTGTTGGTCACCACATTACAAAAAAAATGTTGAGACTTTGGGAAAAGTGCAAAGAAGAGCAACTAAGATGATTAAAGACCTGGAGTCAAAAACATATGAAGAACGGTTGCAGGAATTGGGTTATGGACAGTCTAGAGAAAAGAAGGACATATATATATATGTTTTTGACCCCATCCTGAAAAGAGACACATATGCATAAACTCAGTCTTTTTATATGCTGCTTCTGTGGTTAAGATGCTGGATCTTTTGGCTAGAAAGTCAACAGCCCAGGTTCGAGACCCAAGCACCATGTGATGGGTTGAGCTTCCATAACTTGCCTCAGCTCCTGCCAACCTAGTAGTTCAAAAGCATGCAAATGCTTCAGTGGGAAGGTAACAGTATCCTGTGATATCATGCTGGCCACATGACCACCAAAACATCTTCAGACAGCACCCTCTCAATTGCCTGGAAATGCATATAAGCACCCTCACACCCCCATAGTCAGCAATGACTAGTACAGTAAAATCCACTCTTTTATCTTTACTTCTTGGTTAGCAAAATGGTTTAAAAAATCATTGAGTCTCAATGGTTGGATCCTCAATGATGAAAACATTATTAAGTATTAAATCTATATTTTATTTCATTTATTATATGCTGCCCATCTAACTGCACATCATGTTACTATGTTAAGAAGCCTGAAATCTCTATTGTTGTTTTAATTCAGAAGATACATCCCATAATTATTTACCATTGGCCATTCTAACTGGTGAATTATATTGTCTGTTTCTTTTTTGTATCATTGTGGGAAATTAAATTAGTAATTCTAAGCCACTCAGTGCATAAGCAATTATGAAAGAACATCTTAAGTCTTATCCTTCTCCTTTAGAGGAAATATATAATGTTAAAGAAATTACAGTTGTCATAAACTTGTAGCGATAGGATAAAGGCAGAACAAATCTTTTCCTAACCAGAATGGAATGCTAATATATGGAAACATTTAAACATTCTTCTGCAAGAGCGTCAAAGAAAATTATTTTCAAGCAATTTAGTCACAGTTTATTGAGCTGTTATTCTATGATATAGTTGCATGCCAGTTTTCCTTTAATTTTTAAATTTACAAACCATAACAAAACTCTTGAGTGGTGTAATAAAACTAAAATCAGTAAATAAATGATGATCGTAATAATTATCATCTCAATTATAAATATGGTTTATTGTATGTCAAGTATACAGAAATTGAGACTTTTGTACTTTCATTATTTTTCTTTCATGTTTTAGTTTAATAAAGCAAAAAATAAACAAAAAAGTAGCTATCCAATGATAGCAAAAAATAGCTATCCAATATCTAATATCTAAGGGGCTGCTACACAGAAGAGGGGGTCAACCTGTTCTCCAAAGCACCTGAAGGCAGGACAAGAAGCACTGGGTGGAAACTAACTAGGGAGAGAAGCAACGTAGAACTAAGGAGGAATTTCCTGACAGAACAATTAATCAGTGGAACAACCTGCCTCCAGAAGCTGTGAATGCTCCAACACTGGAGGTTTTTAAGGAGACATTGGACACCCATTTGTCTGAAATGGTATAGGGTTTCTTACTTGAGCAGGGGGTTGGTCTAGATGACCTCCAAGGTCCCTTCCAACTCTGATATTCTGTTATCCCACCATCTGGTTCTATCTCATACCTTTATTTTATTTGTTGGCTTTGTCTTTTACAATCCTAATGCATTTTATTTTCTTTGTTGTATTGTGAGCTGCCCAAAAATCATTCTGGAGTTTGCAGCGGGGCGGGGGGAAGCGGGGTGCTCCTAAATGAATTCAGAATGTGCAGAGGTATGGACACAATATCCATATGCAGTTCCTAAAAGCAGCTGGATCTTTTCCCTGGATTGCAGAGCTGTCTGCCAACACTATCCTAGGAAAATATTTGATTTATGGAGTTGAAGACAGTTGCACCTCAAATGCCCTAGCAGTATTGTAACTTGTCAAATCGCTACATCATTATTAAGCTACTGAGATCTGAGATTTCCTAGTTAGAAGGTAGAATTCTACACAATCTCAGGAAAATTTTAAGCAGCTGTTTTAAAGAGCTGTAAGATGGCACAAATTGCACAATTAAGGCAGTTTATACGATTGGCTTTTTCATGAAGGAGTAACAATCATGGCAAAACCTCTGAATTCAAGAGTTCTTGCCAAGCATAAAGAGAGTACAAACAGGCTCTTGGAGAGTACATCTGGAAAACAAACTTATCCACTGAATAATCCACAGCATAATATTAAAGAGACACTACAGCTCCGGTGATCCATCTCCCAGCCTCATCTTAAATTGAAAATCAGCAAACAAAATTCGAAGTTTTTGTCCTTTGCAGCCTATTAGATGTTTAATTCTGAAATCAATTCCTATCACAGGTATTCCTTAAAAACTCCATTCGCTTTCTCTTCCCCTTTCTTATTTATGGAAGAAAATACTACAGCTGATTCATACACACTTATGCTTTCCACATTTCTTTCAAATGATAGGATTTATAGTAATTTCTCCTGTTGAAAACGTATTTATAGATTTCACGCTTTGCTTATTTTCTTCACCTATCTGGCAGGCATTATTAGAGTTCAAGTTCAATACACAAGTATAGAGTAGATGGTACCAGGCTCAACAAGAGGGATCCTGGTGTCCTAATGGACAGTCACTTAAATATGAGGCTGCAGTGTGCTGCAGCTGCCAAAAAAGCCAATGCAGTTCTAGACTGCATTAAGAGAGAGGTAAAATAAGATAATGCGAAGTGTTAATGCTGTTTTATAATGCTTTGGACCACACTTGGAATATTCCATCCAGTTTTGGTCACCAGGAGATTAAAAAAATGGTTGAGACTCTAGAACAGGGGTCTTCAAACTTGGCCCTTTTATGACTTGTGGACTTCAAGTCCCAGAATACCTCAGCCAGTGTGCCTGGCTGAGGAATTCTGGGACTTGAAGTCCACAAGTCATAAAAGGGCCAAGTTTGAAGACCCCTGCTCTAGAAAGAGTGCAGAGAAGAGCAACAAAGATGATTAGAAGACTGAAAGCTAAAACTTATGAAAAAATGGATTCAGGAATTGGGTATGTCTAGTTTAATGAAAAGAAGAACTAGGAGGTGACATGATAGCGGTGTTTTAACATCTAAAGGGCTACCACAAAGAAGAGGGGGTCAACCTATTCTCCAAAGCACCTGATGGCTGAATAAGAAACAATGAATGGAAACTAATCAAGGAGAAAAGCAACCTAGAACTAAGGAGAAATCTCCTGACTGTGAGAACAATTAATCAGTGGAACGACTTGCCTTCAGAAGTTGTGAATGTTTTAACACTGGATGTTTTTAAGAAGATACTGGACAACCATTTGTCTAAAATGATATAGTGTGTCCTGGCTGAGCTGGAAGGATGGACTAGAAGACCTCCAAGGTCCCTTCCAACTCTCTTATTCTGTTATTCATTTGAGGAGCCTGGGGAAAAACCAGCAGATTCTACTCAGTAAGTCTTAACAGTGCTAATTTCTGCTGTTATGGGAAGTTTTGCCCATCTTAGGCCTGTATACCATTTTCATATAATAGTTTAGATTATGGCTCTACAAATCATTCAGAAGTTGATTATGGAAGCTGAAAATGTAGCACTTGTTTTCAAGTCATTAAAGCAGCTGGTACATTAAAACTGCTCCTGGATGACTCTTTAGGCATGTATGCAAATAACCACTTCATTTCTCATTTTCTCCAGGGTTGGTTCATTTTATTCAGTATAACATTCTGTCTCTTATTAGAAAGATAATAGTTGGGTTAGCAACAGGGTGCTAATGGATGCCATGTACCTGCTGAGAACTTTGAAAATTTCAAAATCTCATGAGACAATACAAAAGAGTCCTGCCATTATTTTGATATTCTCTTACAGAAGATATTGAGGAGATTTTAGCAGGTGATGGTGAAATTACCCAGAGACAACTGGAATCAGAAAAAAATTGCTGAACTCTGGGTATCAGTAACATTTAAACTTTTCTTCTTCCCATATTGTAATGATCTATGGCTTTGCACCAAAGCAATGTTCTGTGTTCAGCCATTTTTAGAGCCAGTTTGGTCCAGTGGTTAAGGCCTCAACAGCTAGTGGTTAAGGCCTCAACAGCTCTCAGAGGGAGTACTAATGACCAGATGACTGCAAAGAAATCCAGTCCTTACACACACACACACACACACACACAAAAACCACACACACACACACACACACACACAACACCTATCAGAACCTACCTCCACCATCCAGTCTCAACTATCAGTACCTATCCTTCTGTCCCCCAACCATCACAAATGATGAAGCTTCTCGGATGAAAAGTGAAACGTTTTCTTCTTCAAGGAAGAAAAAAAACCACAGTCCAGTTGCCTTTTGAAAAAAGCACCTTTGAGACAGCTATGACCTGGATGACTGGGAATCCCCTCAGACATTAAGTCACCAAGCTAGAAAGCAAGGCACTATGAGTTCAAGTCCCACCTTAGCCACTGTTCTGTACCAGCCTGCTACCGGCCCTGCAGAAAAGGCAACCCCTTTACAAACGGCAAGAGGCTGGAATTACGTCTACCAAATTTATTACTACAAAAACAAACAAGACACGAACCAAGATACAGGAGCTTTGAAACACTATCCGAGCGGTTGCTTTCAGCAAACCAGCCCTCCCCACACATTCCCCTTATAAAGAATTCAGGGCGTGGCTTCTCTCTGCCTCCTTCCGAGAAGCCCAATTGCCTTCCTCTGTTTACTCCTACTTGACTGCCTCCTGCGTCGGGAGTCCTTGAACAGGGCCAGCTGTGGGTCATCTTCATCCACACTGTCAGGCTCACACAGCTGGGTCTCCATGGTGACCAAGTGGGAGGGGCCTGCCTGAGGGCTATCATCAGCAAGATCTTCAACCCCCTCAGCAAGGTCTTCAACACCCCCCTCCTCCTCTGAGTCGTCCGACCCAACTGCCGAACCCACAGGCTGACCCTGAATCACAACAGCCACAAAAGCCCACTCTCTCTCAGCCCAACCTCCCAATGTTGCTGTTGTGGGGAAAATAGGAAGACAAAGAGGTGGCGAATATATTTGCAGCCTTGAATTATTTGTAAAAACAATAAAGGCAGGATGCAAATAAATAAATGCATTCTGACAACACAATGGATATGGAGTGGTAACAGTATGTGTATGTAAAGATACCCTTGTTTCTTTTGCCTGTCTAAGCCCTATTTAAAAAGCTAAAAGGAAAGAAAAAGATCAGAACACTCCTAAGCAGCGATCAACACCCAGATATCCAGGGTTTAAACATTAACACCAAACATGCAGTAAACAACAGCCTAATCAAGGAATTACCAAGGAGAAAGCAACATCTGCACCGACATTGATAGGGCAAATAATAATAATAATAATAATAATAATAATAATAATAATAATAATAATAATAATGATGATGATGATGATGATGATGATGATGATGATGATGATGATGAAGTTGGAAGGGACCTTGGAGGTCGTCTAGTCTAACCCCCTGCTCAGGCAGGAAACCCTATACCATTTCAGACAAATGGTTTCCTAAGAGGAAACCCAACTCCCTACTAGGACTGAATATGTTATCTAGTTGGGTAACCAAACATCTACAAACAAACAAGGAAGCTCAGAGACCACTAAAGACTCCACAAGCTCTAGATGCTGTTTCAATTGTGAAAACAGAAAGTACATACACTCCATTTGAATAGCGATGTAAGGTGGGGAAATTATGTGGAGAACCAAAACACTTCTATCATTCCATAGTTCTGATGCTGTATAATTCTACCATGCATCCAGGCCATTTACTTGTTTTAGAAAAATCAGCTACATTTGGGCAAACTATACAGCAAATAGCTGCACTGCACTTTGCTCTCATTTAAAATTGATGCTCCGGTTTTATGAGATGTCGTTTTATTTTCCATCTCCATTAGATTTTAAGTTTCATTGCAAATGTGTAATCAATTCATGAACGAGCTTATCTGTGGATGCGAAGTGAGTCCTCAAAATCATTTTCTGCTCAACCCTCTAATTAGGACTTATATGGAAATAATAACTTCTTTTGAAAAGCTGATATTTTCTTTGTTGGAATGAGAATTGTAAATGAACTGCTGGCTTCTACCAATGAGAAATAATAGGGCCTGTCCATCTCCTCCTGCCACTAGTTTAATAAATCAAATGAATAGGGTCAGTTGCATTCAAAAAGAATTTGGGCTATTTTACAAAGAGGAGAAAATTCAAATAACTCTCTGCCTTGCTGAAATACATAATTCCAAATACAAATTATGATCCATCATTCCTCTAATGAAAGGCAATCATTGATAGTAAAGATAAAAGTCAAATGCAATTCCAGTGTGTTGAACTTAAAACCTTTGACATTGATAAATGGATATGTAAATGAGCCTAGTGCCTTTGTTCAATGTTAGGTTTTCGGATTAGCATGATATTTATCTGGATTCCAGCCCAGCTTTGTTGTATTGAAATTCATTATAAATTTCAGAAAGTTACTTACCTCTACAATGCAAGTATATTGGAAGGCATAATTTCAATCATTATTGAATATTATGTATTTCCTTTTAAATGGAGATATTAAATAATACGGGCAAAAGGGTCACATTATAATAAATAAACCTCAAATATAATTCCTTAGATTATTTAAAAAAGTAGTTCAATCTATATTCTCTCTCTCTTTCCTACCAGCTCAGCAACATCTATAGTAATAGAGCCTTGGTGGAGCAGTGGGCTGATGCCTCCTTAAGTAACACCAGCTGCCTGCAATTAGTGCAGGTTCGCATCCCACCAGGCTCAAGGTTGACTCAGCCTTCCATCCTTCCGAGGTAGGTAAAATGAGGACCCAGATTGTTGGGGGCAATTAAGCTGACTTTGTAATAATGCCGCTGGGGGTGTGTGTGAAAGCCCTAACAAGCAGGCATATACATAGAATGAAGGCTACTGCTAAGCTTGTAAGCCGCCCTGAGTCTTCGGAGAAGGGCGGGATATAAATGTAATAAAAATAAAATAAATAATAAATAAATAAATAAATAATAGCAATAGCACTTTGGCTTATATCCCGCTCCATAGTGCTTTGTAGCACTTTCTGAGTGGTTTACAATACTGCTCCCAACGATCTAAGTCCTTTATGTCATTTTACCAACCTTGGAAGGATGAAAGGCTGAGTCAACCTTGAGCCCATTATGATCAAACTCCAGAATGTGGGCAGAGTTAGCCTGCAATGCTGCATACTAACTAACAAGTTCTATATATAATAGAACCTGATTGCCCCATGTATTTAATATCCAGTTGAGAGAATACCAGGGACTATAGGCTATATTGGGACATTGTTGGAATTCTGGGGGGAAAAAACCACCTGAAAGAAATCGACAACAACCACTTGTGTGTCATGCCTAAAAAACTCCATGAATATGTATATCTATTTGGTGTCTAGAAATAGATGCTGATTTAAAGAACTCTCTCTTTCTCTCTTTCTGTACCTCTCAGCCACCCAGAATTAAGAACAGGACAGAGGAATAATGCTGGAATAATAGATGAATAGCGATAATAATTAAAACATTAAAAATGTGAGGAAAAAATGTACTTGCAGTACATATAAGACACAACAGAATGTCTTCCTATGCACTTGCATTGAGTGGGTCACTGTAAGGCAATCTGCAGCAGAAATGGAATTGCAGGAGGGATAGTTTTTTTTAATGGAAAAGCCAGGTTCAGATTCAAACAGTAACAAATAAGGAGAAAGTATATGGTGCTTAATTTTAGTACAATAAACAAATATGGGGAAAATGGAGCACAGGATTCAAAATATGGTTGATAATTATACTTAGGCAAAACTCAGACAGCATTTAAAATAATTTACATTCAAGCTTTTCAAAGTAAACCTGAGTCCGCCCAAAATATTGGTAACAGACTGAGAATCTCCTAGATAGTAAAAAAGATGGTTTCTTACTCTTTGCTTTGTATATTGTATAATTTCAGTCCTTTAAAAATAATTGTGTATAATTTAGCATATTGGGCAAACTCTGTCAATATTGATCATGCAATAAGCACTGTTAAACAAGCCAGAGCTCAGTAAATGAACCATGTATTTCCAAAATGTATTTCTCAACTCTTCCACATAAAAGAAATGCCAGATGGGAAAAAATGGAAAGAATATTTCTACCAAGGAATAATTCCACATCGGCTTTCTTTCTACCCCCTGCTAAATGTTTTTGGAAAGAAATGCTCCTAAAGGTTTGTTGCATTTTGTAAGAGCAGCAGTGCTTTCTAAGAATGGCTTCATTTCAGAATTGGCATTAACTTAGTAGATGCCTTTACTGAATATTGGATATTCAAGGAGTAGTAGCTGCTGTCGCTAATCCCAATTCTCCAAGCAGGCATATGGAGTCCTAAAAATTCTTAAAGATGGCTTATTTCCTCTCAGTATCTCCTTCCACCTAGGATATCACATCTCAACAGTAAGTGTGTAATGTTCTGAATGACTGGATTAGGAACCAAAGTAAAATTTTTGATCGGTGGACGTTCCTAATTTGAAAGTATATTTTTATTAATAAGTTAGTTAAAAAGACCTTATGCTTATTTCTAATAAGGATTATGCTTGTGGCAAGAAGAGTAGCAAAGTGTAATTATTGTTCTACTCTTCAGTCTGCAGAATATCAGCTGGCAGCTGATATTTAGGAAATATATTCCGTTTTAGGGATGGAAGAGGGTTTTTTTTTAATCCCACTTATATCCCACCCTTCTTCGAAGACTCAGGGAGGCTTACAATCTAAAGCACAAATCAATGTGCTTAGCAATAGCCTTCATTCTATGTATATTCCTGCTTATTAGGGCTTTCGCCCCCCCCCCCAAGTGGCATTATTACAAAGTCAGCTTATTGCCCCCAACAATCTGGGTCCTCATTTTACCTACCTCGGAAAGATGGAAGGCTGAGTCAACCTTGAGCCTGGTGGGACTCGAACCTGCACTAATTGCAGGCAGCTGGTGTTACTTAAGGAGGCATTAGCCCACTGCTCCACCAAGGCACCAAGAGTTGGTGGAACATCTTAAGGACCACAGTGAGAGTTAATCTAGGCATCCAATGATAAAATTGCTTGGATTTGCCCAGACTTAGACTTTGACTGTACAGGTCCTGCTGAAGTGATTGAGGCATGGTCTGGATTGTTATCTGAGAAGAGTTTGAGTCTATAAACCACAAGGAAGTGGATAAGAATCTTGGAGCTGTGAATACAGCCATGTATGTATTAGATCTATGCCCCTGTTAGTTGTGTTTAAATGGCAATCTTTGAATGAAGGCCAGTCCTGCCTGCCTTGAAGGACACAGTGGTGTACCATGGTCATCATAGA